>NC_141878.1:582145464-582486964 GCF_056163025.1 Triticum urartu | reverse complement strand
GCTTTATCTAAAATGGATCTTTGTGTGCAAATAAATTCACCAAGCATCTTCAGAAATAGGAATTTGTTACTGATGCTTCACGGACTCATTTGTTTGTGTGCCATTTACCAGCATTTTCAAAAAATAGAGCTATAACTGATTTTGTGATTTATGAGGGATATGCATATCAGGATGCCTTGTGGATTTGGATTTTTCACAATCGATACCGTAAAGTACCTGGATATGTCCACCCATTTGTTTCAGTACATCTGTTGAATTGCATTTGTTTAGTTATTTGCATATCATTTTCCATGAGATTTGTTTTCTAAATCGGTTGTCCTTCGAATGCTTTTATATAGTTAATTTGTTTAGTTATTTTCCTATCATTTACAACACTTCCCATCGGTCGATAAGAACTTATTGATGATCGATCGCTTCACCCATGATCTGATGATCTTGCTATAACAAAACGATATTACATTTCCCCTCTTCCTTATCTTTACTTGCTTATTCATTGCTCCACTCGAGGTAGGGGCTCTATATAGCTCTTTGGTCTTATAGCTTAGACTGGCTGCTGGCCCTCTGCACATGTGGGCTTGGCTGGGTGAGCTCACGGTCGGTGTCGGCCAATCAGATGGCTTGTCTCCTCAGCTTGATCCCATTGCTCGCACATCAGAACAATGACAGTTTATCTTGGTGTACTTGTTTGCTGCTCCATCTTGATCCAGGACTGAATGGTCTAAACATCTCTTTAGAAGATGGTCAATTCCTTTTGTCTTGCACATCGAAGCAACCTGAAGATAACATGTACATGTTATTGTCATTTATGTCTAGCAATGAACATGATTGAGAATGGCTAATCACACTAAAACTACTCATTCTCAGTCCAATGGTCCGTTGTTGCATGTTACCTGTTTGTAGATGACTATAGTATCCACAATCAAGTAGTGACAAATCCTTAAGTTTGCTTTTCCTCATATGGACATATGAATTCGTAACACTGGCATTAAGATGTGAGATGAATATTCGTTGTGAGTTTATTTCTTCTATATGTCAATGTGCTCATATTGTCTTTCTAGGTTTCCGACACTAAAATTAGATTTACTATGTTTGCCATTTGGAAGTTTACATGTACTTCAATTATTGATGTATCATCTAGGTTGCCTGTCTTTTTGCCTAAACTAAGCTTATTGTCATACAATCAGGTTAACAAATACGACATCATGATTAGTGCGCACAATCGTGCCTCAAGAGGCGCCACCAGGTGGCGCCCCAACCACTAGTTTTCTTTAAGTATGACCATGGGTGAGAATGCCGTGGGGCTTCAGAACAGCATTGGGGCGACTACCAACGGTGTAGTGACAAATGGCGAGGCGGGTAAGATTTCTCTCTCTCCCATCATCCATCTTGTCATTCATCCCCTCGTCATTTCTTCTAATCCGGAAAAGACGTAACTTTTCTTGATGATTGAAGAACGCATGTAGGGTAACCGTTGTTGATGGATGTGTTGGGGAACATAGTAATAATTCAAAATTTTCCTACGTTCACCAAGATCAATCTAGGAGATTCTAGCAATGAGAGAGAGGGAGTGCATCTTCATACCCTTGAAGATCGCTAAGCGGAAGAGTTACAAGAACGTGGTTGAAGGAGTCGTACTCGCGACGATTCAAATCACGGAAGATCCGATCCAAGTGCCGAACGGATGGCACCTCTGTGTTAAACACACGTACAGCCCGGGGACGTCTCCTCCTTCTTGATCCAGCAAGGGGGGAGGAGAAGTTGGGGAAGAGCTCCAGCAGCACAACGGTGTGGTGGTGGAGCTTGCGGTTCTCCGGCAGGGCTTCGCGAGGCACTACGGAGGAGGAGGAGGAGGTGTTGGAGAGGGGGAGGGCTGCGCCAGGGAAGGGGGTGCGGCTGCCCTCTCACCCCTCACTATTTATAGGGGAAAGGGAGAGGGGCCGGTCCCCTTAGATCCCATCTACAGGAGGCGGCCAAAGGGGGGACTTGCCCCCCCAAGTTTGGTGGGAGGCGCCCCCACCCCCTAGGGTTTCTAACCCTAGGCGCCTTGGGCCCATGGGGGCGCACCAGCCCACTAGGGGGCTGGTTCCCACCCTTGTTCAGCCTACTTGGCCCACCGGGGCAGGTGGCCCCACCCGGTGGACCCCCGGACACCTTTCGGTGGTCCCGGTACAATATCGATAACCCCCAAAATTATTCCGGTGACCGAAACTGGACTTCCCATATATAAATCTTCACCTCCAGACCATTCCGGAACTCCTCGTGACATCTGGGATCTCATTCGGGACTCCGAAAAACCTTCGGTAACCACATACAATTTCCCATAACAACTCTGGCGTCACCAAACCTTAAGTGTGTAGACCCTACGGGTTCGGGAACCATGCAGACTTGACCGGGACATCTCTCCGGCCACCAACCAATAGCGGGATCTGGATACCCATGTTGGCTCCCACATGTTCCATGATGATCTCATCGGATGAACCATGATGTCGGGGATTCAAACAATCCCGTGTACAATTCCCTTCGTCAATCGGTATGTTACTTGCCCGAGATTCGATCGTCGGTATCCCTATACCTTGTTCAATCTTGTTACCGGCAAGTCTCTTTACTCGTTTTTTAACACATGATCCCGTGACTAACTCATTAGTCACATTGATCTCATTATGATGATGCATTACCGAGTGGGCCCAGAGATACCTCTCCGTCATACAGAGTGACAAACCCCAGTCTCGATTCATGCCAACCCAACAGACACTTTCGGAGATACCTATAGTGCACCTTTATAGTCACCCAGTTATGGTGTGACGTTTGATACACCCAAAGCATTCCTACGGTATTCGGGAGTTGCACAATCTCATGGTCTAAGGAAATGATACTTGGCATTAGAAAAGCTTCAGCAAACGAACTACGTGATCTGGTGCTATGCTTAGGATTGGGTCTTGTCCATCACATCATTATCCTAATGTTGTGATCCCGTTATCAACGACATCCAATGTCCATGGTCAGGAAATCGTAACCATCTATTGATCAACGAGCTAGTCAACTAGAGGCTCACTAGGGACATGTTGTGCTCTATGTATTCACACATGTATTACGATTTCCGAATAATACAATTATTGCATGAACAGTAGACAATTATCATGAACAAGGAAATATAATAATAACCAATTTATCATTTCCTCTAGGGCATATTTCCAACAGTCTCCCACTTGCACTAGAGTCAATAATCTAGTTACATTGTGATGAATCGAACACCCATAGAGTTCTGGTGTTGATCATGTTTTGCTCGTGGAAGAGATTTAGTCAACGGATCTGCAATATTCAGATCCATATGTACTTTACAAATATCTATGTCTCCATCTTGAATATAACCATGAATGGAGTTGAAACGGCGCTTGATGTGCTTGGTCTTCTTGTGAAACCTGGGCTCCTTGGCAATGGCAATAGCTCCAGTGTTGTCACAGAAGAGAGTCATCGGGCCCGATGCATTTGGAACAACTCCTAGGTCGGTGATGAACTCCTTCATCCAGACTCCTTCCCGTGCTGCTTCGGAAGCAGTTATGTACTCCGCTTCACATGTAGATGCCGCCATGATGCTTTGCTTGCAACTGCACCAGCTGGCTGCCCCATCATTCAAAATATACACGTATCCGGTTTGTGACTTGGAGTCATCCGGATCTATGTCGAAGCTAGCATCGATGTAACCCTTTACAACGAGCTCTTCGTCACCTCCATAAATGAGAAACATATCCTTAGTCCTTTTCAGGTACTTCAGGATATTCTTGACCACTGTCCAGTGTTCCATTCCGGATCACTTTGGTACCTCCCCACCAAACTTATGGCAAGGTTCACATCAGGTCTGGTACACAGCATGGCATACATAATAGAACCTATGGTTGAGGCATATATAGGGGATGACACTCATCTTTTCTCTATCTTCTGCCGAGGTCGGGCATTGAGTTGTGCTCAATCTCACACCTTGCAATACAGGCAAGAACCCCTTCTTGGACTGATCCATATTGAACTTCTTCAATATCTTGTCAAGGTATGTGCTTTGTGAAATACCAATGAGGCATCTCGATCTATCTCTATAGATCTTGATGCCTAATATGTAAGCAGCTTCTCCAAGGTCCTTCATTGAAAAACACTTATTCAAGTAGGCCTTTATGCTTTCCAAAAGTTCTATATCATTTCCCATCAACAATATGTCATCCACATATAATATGAGAAATGCTACAGAGCTCCCACTCACTTTCTTGTAAATACGGACTTCTCCATAAGTCTGTATGAACCCAAACGTTTTGATCACTTCATCAAAGCAAATGTTCCAACTCCAAGATGCTTGCACCAGCCCATAGATGGAGCGCTGGAGCTTGCATACCTTGTCAGCATTCTTAGGATCGACAAAATGTTCCGGCTGCATCATATACAATTCTTCCTTAAGGAATGCCGTTTTGACGTCCATTTGCCAGATCTCATAATCATAGAATGCGGCAATTGCTAACATGATTCGGATGGACTTCGGCATCGCTACGGGTGAGAAAATCTCATCGTAGTCAATCATGAACTTGTTGATGACCCTTAGCAACAGGTCGAGCCTTATAGATGGTCACATTTCCATCTGTGTCAGTCTTCTTAAAGATCCACTTATTCTCTATGGCTTGCTGATCATCGGGCAAGTCTGCCAAAGTCCATACTTTGTTATCATACATGGATCCTATCTTGGATTTCATGGGTTCAAGCCATCTGTTGGAATCCAGGCCCGCCGTCGCTTCTTCATAGTTTGAAGGTTCACCGTTGTCTAACAACATGATTTCCAGGATAGGGTTGCCGTATCATCTGGTGTAGAACGTGTCCTCGTGGACCTACGAAGTTCAGTAGCAACTTGATCCGAAGTTTCATGATCATTATCATTAACCTCCTCTCTAGTCGGTGCAGGCACCACAGAAACATCTTCCTGCGCTGCGCTACTTTCCGGTTCAAGAGGGGGAACTAACTCCTCATCAAGTTCTACTCTCCTCCCACTTCTTTCGAGAGAAACTCTTTCTCCAGAAAGGATCCATTCTTGGCAACAAAGATCTTGCCTTCGGATCTGAGGTAGAAGGTATACCTAATAGTTTCCTTAGGGTATCCTATGAAGATGCATTTTTCCGATTTGGGTTCGAGCTTTTCATGTTGAAGTTTCTTGGCATAAGCATCGCATCCCCAAACTTTTAGAAACGACAGCTTAGGTTTCTTCCCAAACCATAATCCATACGGTGTCGTCTCAATGGATTTAGACGGTGCCCTATTTAAAGTGAATGTGGTAGTGGTAGATCGGTAAGAGACATCATAGATCGCACCATATCCAATAAAGTGTGATTATGATGTTCAGACACACCATTACGCTGAGGTGCTCCAGGCGGCGTCAATTTTGAAACAATTCCACATTTCCTTAGGTGTGTACCAAACTCATGACTCAAATATTCTCCTCCACGATATGATCGTAAGAACTTTATTTTCCTATCATGTTGATTCTCTACCTCGTTCTGAAATTCCTTGAACTTTTCAAAGGTTTCAGACTTGTGTTTCATTAACTAGACATACCCATATCTACTTAAGTCATCAGTGAGGGTGAGAACATAACGATAGCCACCGCGAGCCTCAACGCTCATTGGACCGCACACATCAGTATGTATGATTTCCAACAAGTTGGTTGCTCGCTCCATTGTTCCGGAGAACGGAGTCTTGGTCATTTTGCCCATAAGGCATGGTTCGCACGTGTCAAATGATTCATAATCAAGAGACTCCAAAATTCCATCTGCATGGAGTTTCTTGATGTGTTTGACACCAATATGACCAAGGCGGCAGTGCCACAAGTATGTGGCACCATCATTATCAACCTTACATATTTTGGTACTCACACTATGAATATGTGTAACATCACGTTCGAGATTCAATAAAAATAAACCGTTGACCAGCGGGGCAGGACCATAAAACATATCTCTCATATAAATAGAACAACCATTATTCTCGGATTTAAATGAGCAGTCATATCGCATTAAACGAGATCCAGATACAATGTCCATGCTCGAAGCTGGCACTAAATAACAAATATTGAGGTTTAAAACTAATCCCGAAGGTAGATGTAGAGGTAGCGTGCCGACGGTGATCACATCGACCTTGGAACCATTCCCGATGTGCATAGTCACCTCGTCCTTCGCCAGTCTCCGCTTATTCCACAGCTCCTGCTTTGAGTTACAAATGTGAGCAACTGCACTGGTATCAAATACCCAGGAGCTATTACGAGTGCTGGTAAGTTACACAGCAATAACATGTATAGCATATATACCTTTGACGTTGTCGGCCTTCTTTTCTGCTAAGTATTTGGGGTAGTTCCACTTCCAGTGACCCGTTCCCTTACAATAAAAGCACTCAGTCTCAGGCTTGGGTCCATTCTTTGGCTTCTTCCCGACAACTGGCTTACCGGGCGCGGCAATTCCCTTGTCGTCCTTCTTGAAGTTATTCTTACCCTTCTTGAAGTTATCCGCTGATTTTAGCATTGAATACAACTCGGGAATGGACTTCTCCATCCCTTGCATATTGTAGTTCATCACAAAGCTCTTGTAGCTAGGTGGGAGTGACTGGAGGATTCTGTCAATGACCGAGTCATCTAGAAGATTATCTCCCAGCTGAGACAAGCGGTTGTGCAACCCAGACATTTTGAGTATATGTTTGCTGACAGAACTGTTTTCCTCCATCTTAAAACTATAGAACTTGTCGGAGACTTCATATCTCTCGACCCGGGCATGAGCTTGGAAAACCATTTTCAGCTATTGGAACATTGCATATGCTGTGTGTTGCTCAAAATGCTTTTGGAGCCCCGATTCTAAGCTGTAAAGCATGCCGCACTGAACCAGGGAGTAATCATCACTACGTGACTGCCAGACGTTCATAACGTCTTGATTTGCTGGGAAAATGGGTGCGTCACCTAGCGGTGCTTCAAGGACATATGCTTACTTGGCAGCTACGAGGATGATCCTCAAGGTACGGACCCAATCTGTATAGTTGCTACCTTCATCTTTCAGTTTGGTTTTCTCTAGGAATGCGTTGAAGTTGAGGGCAACATTAGCGTGGGCCATTTGATCTACAAGACATATTGTAAAGATATTTAGACTATGTTCATAACAATTAAGTTCATCTAATCAAATTATTTAATGAACTCCCACTCAGATAGACATCCCTCTAGTCATTTAAGTGATACATGATCTGAATCGACTAGGCCGTGTCTGATCATCACGTGAGACCGACTAGTCATCAACGGTGAACATCTCCATGTTGATCGTATCTACTATACGACTCATGTTCGACCTTTCGGTCTCTTGTGTTCCGAGGCCATGTCTGTACATGCTAGGCTCATCAAGCCAACCTAAGTGTTTAGCATGTGTAAATCTGGCTTACACCCGTTGTATGCGAACGTTAGAATCTATCACACCCGATCATCACATGGTGCTTCGAAACAACGAACCTTCGCAACGGTGCACGGTTAGGGGGAACACCTTTCTTGAAATTTTAGTGAGGGATCATCTTATTTAAGGTACCGTCGTTCTAAGCAAATAAGATGTAAACATGATAAACATCACATGAAAATCATAAAGTGACATGATATGGCCAATATCATCTTGCGCCTTTGATCTCCATCTTCGAGGCACTACATGATCACCTTCGTCACCGGCATGACACCATGATCTCCATCATCATGACTTCATGAAGTTGTCTCGCCAACTATACTAGGAAAAGGGCTATAGATGATATGGCCACTAATGGCGCACCAGATATGTGGTGCGCCACTAGTATATAGTAATGGTGCGCCATTAGTGTGATAGACACTAATGGCGCACCAGACCCACGGTGCGCCACTAGTAACAAAAAAAATTTATATATTTTTCCAAAAATACTAATGGCGCACCAGGGAACAGTGCGCCATTACTAGTTGTAATGGCGCACCTGCCACACAATGCGCCACTACTGTTTTTTTGCAAAACTACTAATGGCGCACCTCAAGCTGACAACCCACCGCACCCTCCCCCGCTCCACCGCCGCCGACGACCCACCGCACCCTCCCCCGCTCCACCGCCGCCGACGACCCACCGCACCCTCCCCCGCTCCACCGCCGCCGCCGCCGACACCCAGCACCCTCCCCCGCTCCACCGCCGCCGACAACCCCCCGCATCCTCCCCCGCTCCACCGTCACAAATGAATGCAACTAAAAATACAAAAAAAAACAAATTTGATTATATTTTCAAATAACAAATTTGATGATATTTTCAAATAACAAATTTGATGACATTTTTTAAAAAATTATTACTGTTTTTATAAAAATTTATTATTGTTTCAAATTCATATGCATTTTCTAAAAAATTATTAGATGCAACAAAAAATAATAAAAAAATTACTTATGGCGCACCTCTGGGTGGTGCGCCATTGCTACCTAAAAAAAGGTTACTTATGGCGCACCGCTCGGGGGTGCGCCATTGCTAACCTTCCCCCCTCTATCCCTTTCCCCCCGAGCGCCGGCTCCTCCCCGAGCCCAATCCCCAATCCCCCGAGCCCTCGACCTGCTGCTCCGCCACCGCCCCGACCCACTGCGCCACCACCAGTCACCCCGCGCCGCACGGAGACGTCCAGGAGGACCGGCGTCGACTACTTCATCTACGGGTTCTCAATCGACCGGAGCTGCACCGTATCGTCGTCGTCATCGTATTCCCCAACCTCGGCCTCCCTCGTCCACCTCGTCACATCGCTCCGCCCCAGCCACCCTCGACCTCCCGAGATCATCGTCGAGCACCTCGGTGAGGCCCTTGACCGATTTCCCCCTTCCCCCGTCGGGTTCGTCGCCGTAGTCGCCATCGTCAACCTCCTGCGTTGCCTCGCTATCGCTGCAGTCGCCCGCGCCCGCGCACACACGCACTTGCGTGTTGCCGCCCACGGCCGCGCTCGCCCTCGCCTTTTTGCTGCTCCTCCCTCTTGCTTTACTCCTGTTGCTCCTCCTCTCAACGTCTTGCCGCTGCTCTTCTCTGAAACCTCAAAGCTGATGTTGCTCCTCCTCTCCACTTCCCTCCTGCTGCACTTCTCTGAATCTGAATCCTTGCTGCCTCCCTCTCTCTCTGTGTGTCAAATTTATATGAATTTGAGAAGTGTACTGTTCAGAATTGTGTAATGTTCAGATTTTATATATTCTTGCAACCTATTAATTGTTAAGTTTAGATTCGTGATATATATAAGTTGCATTGATACACAACATGCAGCTGCAGCCCCCATAGATACTTTTTTTGTTTTGAAAAAACCGATATATGAAATGTGAGAATTCTTAAAATATGAATTGCCGTGAAGTAGCTTGGTCGTGCCAAGAAAATGCTGCATTTTTGGTACTTGAAAGGTTTATGCTGATTCAGCAAATCCATGTGGCCTATTGAAAATTTAGAACTTGTGATCAGGAGATGTTTGGGAAAAAGGAGTGTAGGTACTGTTCTTGTGTTGGGATAATTTTGTAGATTTTTAGGAGCTAGGGGAAATAGGGTTGTAGTTGTAAACTGAAAATGGATCAGAATGGAAAAGTGGGTGTTTCTCTCAAAAATTTCAAAAGAGTAGGATGGATCTTTGTTCAGAAATGATTTATAGGAATTATAGGGTCTCCCAAAAATTTTGTGGCAATTTTATAAAAATTATTTGAATTAGTTTCAGTGCAACAAAGGCAACTCAGAGTTTGGAAATGGCATTAAAGGAATTTGTTTTTGGGGTAAATTCTATTATGAAATAATTCCTACTGTTATTTAAAATATAAATGAAATGATTTGGAACACCAAGCAAGAGTTACGTTTCAAGTTGCTGAACCTTTTCATATAAGCTTGCAGAAGATTTAATTGATCATACAGAAAATGAAAAACGAAGGTCATACCGATCCTAGTTGGTATTATTTTTCATGGATAGAAGATATATTGTTGTACCCCGAGTGAAGGGAAGGAGTTTGCTGGGTTTTGTCTCCGACCATCGTGTCGTGATGATTTTGCAGGTACCCCGAGAGGCCCTTGAGTTTGCCGGAATGTCGATTATCTTCCGTTCCGGCAAATTCGGGTACTCCATATGTCCTATTTTCAGCAAAGGTCATGCTGAAATTTTTCGTGAATTTTAGCATGACTTTGCTAAAAATAGGACATATGGGGTACTTGCGACAAATGCATGGGCCGGGGTATCTTAGTACTTAATTAAGTAGGATCAACTGCCTCTTGTGTTATACATATAGAAGTGTGATATCAACTCATAGTTATTACTAATGTCAGTTGCTCGTCATCGATAAACCCTAATCTGGAAGAGGAACCACTCATCCTATGTAGTTTTGAATTATGAACGTAGGATATGTCGTCATCGGACGACGAAAGTCTCCCGGGGGAGTGCGGCTGGTGCCACGATGATTGAGGTCTGTGCGACATGCCTCACCTGGACGATGATCGGCGCTTCAGCATTAAGCTCGAGGAGACCTTCGAAGTTGAAACAGTACGCAATGACGACAAGTGTTATTTTCATAATTAAGCATGACTTCAACTATTTCAACATGTAATTTTCATATTTTACAATTCGAGTACAGCTTATCCCATGCCATGCAAGATGCTATGTCTTGGAGAGGATGGATTTTGAAGACCATGAAATTTCTGAAACAAAGAAAATTCACCTAAGGACTCATCATGATGTGGATTTTGAAGTAAATCTGTATAATTCTGGGAGCGTAACCCATTTTGGTTGCAAAAATTGGGAAGCATTTTGCAAGATTTATGGTTTTGATGAGGGTATGCTTGTCACCATGGATCTTGGTGATCCTAAAATCGAGCAAGACAATATGGACATTTGGGTCCTTGTTGATACGCCTCCAATTCTACCGCTATGTGAGTTTCTCAAACATAGTTATTAGCTAATTTATATTGTTTATTTCAAAATAGTTGACATCTTATTTCCATTGACAGCTTATTTTTATTGTTCAAAGAATGTGCGGGAGATGGTAGACAAAACCCACTACACCGATGGCTCCGAATTAACAACTTACAAGGAGAAAAATCATCTGGTCGGATTTTGTACTGACATTGAGAATTACAATATCTACAATCAAACTCCTCAACATTATGGTCAATACGTGTCACTAGCGCATGTGTTCAACTACGGTAACTACCATGGAGATACCCTGGTAAGATTTTTTACTATTACGACATCCGTGCATCTTTTGCATACTTCTAAAACTAGTACATCATTGCTAACTATGAAGTTATTACTATGTTTTTCAACAGATAATCCCAGAGAATTGTGTGCCTCATTTGATGTCTCAGAAAGGTAGTCTTAATGTTTTGAACATACAGCCAGGTCATCCTACTAATCTCAACTGTCCATACGAGATTTCTAAAAGAAGTGGAGACATGAAAATCAAAAGATGGAAAAAATGTATGGACAGTCGTAAGGAGGTTCTTGGAAGCAAAAGGAAGCGAAGCGCAAGAATTGGAGACAGGATGATCTCCATTCTCCATAATGGAGAGTCAGGGTCTATATTGTTTTATGCTATTTTACCTTAAATAGGGTATTTAGGTCCTGCCTAATACTGATGATCATGTGCTAAGAACAATTAAGTAGGGTTGGTTCGATGACTATCAAGATGATGATCGGGATGACTTGTTATTAATAACGAGTAGAAGTTGTATGATGATGATTAGTAGGACTTGTTAGGATTAGTATTACTTCTGACAAACTCGCTACTCGTGGTCTCGAGACTTGTAATGTTCTATCTTTGTTCGGTCTTTTGAATTCGAAGACTAATATGATGAATTGTATTCGGAGACTAATCTTCTATTGTATTTGATGAATCTGCTGTTGCTGTGTGGTGTTGTCTAAATTATGTCCAATAATATATTTTGTAACCTGTGAAAATATCAGAAAAGAAAAAAAAATAATGCCTAATATTCATACTAGTGGCGCACCACCACATAGTGCGCCATTAGTAAGCCAGAGCACATTAATGGCGCATCATCCACCAGCGCGCCATTAGTATGCCAAAGCACATGGGTAAATATGGCCCCCTGGGAGGCATACTAATGGCCCACCGTGGGCTATACTAATGGCGCACTGCGTGGTGCGCCATTAGTATACCAGATACTAATGGCGCACCTGTGGTGCCCCATTAGTAAAAATACTAATGGCGTGGTACTAGTGGCGCACCTGTAGTGCGCCATTAGTAGCGAAAACAGGTGCGCCACTAGTAGGCCTTTTTCCTAGTAGTGAATACTACTTATACTACTATGGCTAACGGTTAGCAGTAAAGTAACTACATGGAGTTTTCATTGACACGCAGGTCATAGAATAAATTAAGACAACTCCTATGGCTCCTGCCGGTTGTCATACTCATCGACATGCAAGTCATGATTCCTATTACAAGAACATGATCAATCTCATACATCGCATATATCATTCATCACATCTTTTGGCCATATCACATCACATAGCATACCTGATACGTCTCCAATGTATCTATAATTTTTGATTGCTCCATGCTATATTATCTACTGTTTTGAATGTTTATGGGCTTTATTATACACTTTTAAATCAAACGGAGTCCAATTGACCTGAAACTTCACGGAACTCATTTTTGGAAGGAAAGAAGCCCAGAAGACTTGGAGTGCACGTCGGGGGATCTGCGAGGAGGTCATGAGGAAGGGGGGGCGCCCACCCCCTAGACGCGCCCTCCACCCTCGTGAGCCCCTCGTGGCCCCCCTGACGTACTTCTTCCACCTATATATCTCCATATACCCTAAAAACATCCGTGAACACAATAGATCGGGAGTTCCGCCGCCAGAAGCCTCCGTAGCCACCGAAAGCCAATCTAGACCCGTTCCGGCACCCTGCTGGAGGGGGGAATCCCTCTCTGGTGTCCATCTTCATCATCCCGGTGCTCTCCATGACGAGGAGGGAGTAGTTCTCCCTCGGGGCTGAGGGTATGTACCAGTAGCTATGTGTTTGATCTCTCTCTCTCGTGTTCTTGAGGTGATACGATCTTGATGTATCGCGAGCTTTGCTATTATATTTGGATCCTATGATGTTTCTTCCCCCCTCTACTCTCTTGTAATGAATTGAGTTTCCCCTTTGAAGTTATCCTATCGGATTGAGTCTTTAAAGATTTGAGAACACTTGATGTATGTCTTGCCGTGGATATCTGTGGTGACAATGGTATATCATGTGATTCACTTGATGTATGTTTTGGTGATCAAGTTCCGGGTTCCGTGACCTTGGGGACCTATGCATAGGGGTTGGCACACGTTTTCGTCGTGATTCTCCGGTAGAAACTTTGGGGCACTCTTTGAGGTCCTTTGTGTTGGTTGAATAGATGAATCTGAGATTGTGTGACGCATATCGTATAATCATACCCACAGATACTTGAGGTGACATTGGAGTATCTAGGTGACATTAGGGTTTTGGTTTATTTGTGTCTTAAGGTGTTATTCTAGTACGAACTCTAGGGCTGTTTGTGACACTTATAGGAATAGCCCAACGGATTGATTGGAAAGAATAACTTTGAGGTGGTTTCATACCCTACCATAATCTCTTCGTTCGTTCTCCGCTATTAGTGACTTTGGAGTGACTCTTTGTTGCATGTTGAGGGATAGTTATGTGATCCAATTATGTTATCATTGTTGAGGGAACTTACACTAGCGAAAGTATGAACCCTAGGCCTTATTTCCTATCATTGCAATACCGTTTACGCTCACTTTTATCATTAGTTACCTTGCTGTTTTTATATTTTCAGATTACAAATACCTTTATCTACCATCCATATTGCACTTGTATCACCATCTCTTCGCCGAACTAGTGCACCTATACAATTTACCATTGTATTGGGTGTGTTGGGGACACAAGAGACTCTTTGTTATTTGGTTGAAGGGTTGCTTGAGAGAGACCATCTTCATCCTACGCCTCCTATGGATTGATAAACCTTAGGTCATCCACTTGAGGGAAAATTGCTACTGTCCTACAAACCTCTGCACTTGGAGGCCCAACAATGTCTACAAGAAGAAGGTTGTGTAGTAGACATCAAGCTCTTTTCTGGCGCCATTGCCGGGGAGGTGAGTGCTTGAAGGTATATCTTTAGATCTTGCAATCGAATCTTTTTGTTTCTTGTTTTATCACTAGTTTAGTTTATAAAAGAAAACTACAAAAAAATGGAATTGAGTTTGCTTCATACGCTTCATCTTTTTAATATCTTTCGTGAGTATGATGGAAAGGAAAATTGTGCCAAAGTGTTAGAAGAAGAATGCATTGAAATGTTTGGCACTAAATATTTGAATGATGAGCATGATTGCAATGTTGTTAGTATAAATTCCTTGAATATCCATGATGCTAATGATATGCAAAGCCACAAGCTTGGGGAAGCAATGTTTGATGAAGATGATATTTTTTGTCCCCCAAGTTTTGATGAGCAAATTTATTATGATGAAAGCATGCCTCCTATCTATGATGATTAGTGTGATGACACGTATGCTTTAAAGAATAATAATAACAATGAAACTTGTCATCTTGATTTCAATTTTCAATCCCATGATAGTTACTCTGTTGAGTTTGCTCCCACTATTCTGATTGAGAAGAATTTTGCTTATGTGGAGAGTAGCAAATCTTCTATGCTTGTAGATCATGAAAAGAATGCTTTAGGTGCTGGTTATATTGTTGAATTCATTCATGATGCTACTGAAAATTATTATGATGGAGGAATATATGCTTGTAGGAATTGCAATAATATCAAGTTTCCTCCCTATGTGCTTAAAGTTTTGAAATTATGCTTGTTTTACCCTCCTATGCTAGTTGATTATTGTTCCCACAAGTTGTTTTCTCACAAAATCCCTATGCATAGGAAGCATGTTAGACTTAAATGTGCTAGTCATATTCTTCATGATGCTCTCTTTATGTTTCAATTCTTATCTTTTATGTGAGCATCATTGAAATCATCATGCCTAGCTAGGGGCGTTACACGATAGCGCTTGTTAGGAGGCAACCCAATATTATTATTATTTTATTGCTTTTTGCTCCTGTTTAGTAATAAATAATTCATCTAGCCTCTGCTTAGATGTGGTTTTATGCTTTTAATTAGTGTTTGTGCCAAGTAGAACCTTTGGGAAGACTTGGGTGAAGTCTTATTGATCATGCTGTAAAAAACAGAAACTTTAGCGCTCACGAGAACTGCTGCCATTTTTATTTGGAGAGTGATATTTAGTTAATTATTTTTGAATATGATTAATAGATAAATTCCTCAGGTCCAGCAATTTATTTGAGAATTTTATGAGTTCCATAAGTATACGGTTGATTCATATTACTATAGACTGTTCTGTTTTTGACAGATTCTGCTTTTCATGTGTTGTTTACTTATTTTGATGAATCTATGGCTAGTAAAATAGTTTATAAACCATGGAGAAGTTGGAATACAGTAGTTTTAACACCAATATAAATAAATAATGAGTTCATTACAGTACCTTGAAGTGGTGGTTTATTTTCTTATACTAACGGGGCTTATGAGTTTTCTGTTAAGTTTTGTGTTGTGAAGTTTTCAAGTTTTGGGTAAGGATTCGATGGACTATGGAATAAGGAGTGGCAAGAGACTAATCTTGGGGATTCCCGAGGCACCCCAAGGTAATATTCAAGGATAGCCAAGAGCCTAAGCTTGGGGATGCCCCGGAAGGCATCCCCTCTTTCGTCTACTTCCATCGGTAACTTTACTTGGAGCTATATTTTTATTCACCACATGATATGTGTTTTGCTTGGAGCGTCAATTTATTTTGTTAGTATTTGCTTGCTGTTATTTATAACAATTTTTTGCATCTTTTATTTCAATAAAAGTGGCATTGATAGCCTTTACTATGCCTATTTTAGAAGTTCACATGTTGCTATTTGAAAACAGAAAGTTTACCGCTGTTGCAATAATTCCCTAGAGAAGTCAGAATGTGATAAAATGTTGAAACCTTTTGCATATTAAGATTTGATAAATTTACTACAGTGGGACTTTTCTTTCATAATTTTTGGAGCTAGGGAAGTATGGATGTTGCAGCATTCTTTACAGACTATCCTGTTTAGGCAGATTGCTGTTATGTTTGCATTGTTTGCATATGTTTGCTTCTTTAATGATTCTATTTGAGGATAAGACTATTAAATATGCAGAGGAATTTAGTATACAATGTTGAATAATAATTTTAGTGATTTGCTAAAGTAGAGTATGATAAGGTCTTTGCAATGGTTTATACTAACTTATCTCACGAGTCCTTGTTGAGTTTTGTGTGGATGAAGCTTTTGAGATTTAGGGAGACCGTGATATGAGAGGAATTAAGGAGACACAAAAGCTCAATCTTGGGGATGCCCAAGGCACCCCAAGATAATATTTCAAGAAGTCTCAAGCGTCTAAGCTTGGGGATGCCCCGGTTGGCATCCCACCTTTCTTCTTCAACAACTATCGGTTAGTATCGGTTGATCCTATGTTTTTTGCTTCTTCACATAATGTTTGCGATTTGTAGATGCCATTTTGTTTTGCTTTGCTTGCTGTTTGAATAAAATACCAAGATCTGAAATTCTTAAATGTTAGAGAGTCTTCACATAGTTGCATAATTATTCGACTACTCATTGATCTTCACTTAAATCTTTCGGAGTAGTTTGTCATTTGCTCTAGTGCTTCACTTATATCTTTTAGAGCATGGTGGTAGTTTTATTTTGAAGAAATAGATGAACTCTCATGCTTCACTTAGATTATTTTGAGAGTCTTATATCATGGTAATTTGCTTAAAATCCTAATATGCTAGGTATACAAGATTAATAATAAAACTTTCTTATGAGTGTGTTGAATACTATGAGAAGTTTGATGCTTGATAATTTTTTTTAAGATATGAGGATGGTGATATTAGAGTCATGCTAGTTGAGTGGTTATGAATTTGAGAAATACTTGTGTTGAATTTTGTGATTCCCGTAGCATATGCACGTATGGTGAACCGTTATGTGATGAAGTCGGAGCATGATTTATTTATTGATTGTCTTCCTTATGAGTGGTGGTCGGGGACGAGCAATGGTCTTTTCCTACCAATCTATCCCCCTAGGAGCATGCGCGTAATACTTTGATTTGATAACTTGTAGATTCTTGCAATAAGTATATGAGTTATTTATGACTAATGTTGAGTCCATGGATTATACGCACTCTCACCCTTCCACCCTTGCTAGCCTCTCTAGTACCACGCACCTTTCACCGGTACCATAAACCCACCATTTACCTTCCTCAAAACAGCCACCATACCTACCTATTATGGCATTTCCATAGCCATTCCGAGATATATTGCCATGCAACTTTCCACCGTTCTGTTTATTATGACACGCTTCATCATTGTCATATTGCTTTGCATGATCATGTAGTTGACATCGTATTTGTGGCAAAGCCACCATTCATAATTATTCATACATGTCACTCATGCATCATTGCACATCCCGGTACACCGCTGGAGGCATTCATATAGAGTCATATCTTGTCTTAAGTATCGAGTTGTAAATCTTGAGTTGTAAGAAAATAAAAGTGTGATGATTATCATTATTAGAGCATTGTCCCAGTGAGGAAAGGATGATGGAGACTATCATTCCCCCACAAGTCGGAATAAGACTCCGAACGAAAAAAAAGAGGCCAAAGAAGCCCCAAAAAAGAGGCCATAAAAAAAGATAAGGCCCAAATAAAAAAATAAAAAATAAAAAAATGATAGAAAAAGAGAGAAGGGACAATGCTACTATCCTTTTACCACACTTGTGCTTCAAAGTAGCACCATGATCTTCATGATAGAGAGTCTCCTATGTTGTCACTTTCATATACTAGTGGGAATCTTTCATTATAGAACTTGGCTTGTGTATTCCAATGATGGGCTTCCTCAAAATGCCCTAGGTCTTCGTGAGCAAGCGAGTTGGATGCACACCCACTAGTTTCTTTTGTTGAGCTTTCATATACTTATAGCTCTAGTGCATCCGTTGCATGGCAATCCCTACTCACTCACATTGATATCTATTGATGGGCATCTCCATAGCCCGTTGATATGCCTAGTCGATGTGAGACTATCTTCTCCCTTTTTGTCTTCTCCACAACCACCATTCTATTCCACCTATAGTGCTTTGTCCATGGCTCATGCTCATGTATTGCGTGAAGATTGAAAAAGTTTGTGAACATCAAAAGTATGAAACAATTGCTTGGCTTGTCATCGGGGTTGTGCATGATTTAAATATTTTGTGTGGTGAAGATAGAGCATAGCCAGACTATATGATTTTGTAGGGATAGCTTTCTTTGGCCATGTTATTTTGAGAAGACATAATTGCTTAGTTAGTATGCTTGAAGTATTATCATTTTTATGTCAATATGAACTTTTGTCTTGAATCTTATGGATCTGAATATTCATACCACAATTAAGAAGAATCACATTGAAATTATGCCAAGTAGCACTCCGCGTCAAAAACTCTGTTTTTATCATTTACCTACTCGAGGACGAGCAGGAATTAAGCTTGGGGATGCTGATACGTCTCCAACGTATCTATAATTTTTGATTGCTCCATGCTATATTATCTACTATTTTGAATGTTTATGGGCTTTATTATACACTTTTATATCATTTTTGGGACTAACCTATTAACCCAGAGCCCAGTGCCAGTTTCTGTTTTTACCCTGTTTTAGGGTTTCGAAGAAAAGGAAAATCAAACGGAGTCCAATTGACCTGAAACTTCACGGAACTCATTTTTGGAAGGAAAGAAGCCCAGAAGACTTGGAGTGCACGTCGGGGGATCTGCAAGGAGGTCACGAGGCAGGGGGCGAGCCCACCCCCTGGACGCGCCCTCCACCCTCGTGAGCCCCTCGTGGCCCCCCTGACGTACTTCTTCCGCCTATATATCTCCATATACCCTAAAAACATCCGTGAACACAATAGATCAGGAGTTCCGCCGCCAGAAGCCTCCATAGCCACCGAAAGCCAATCTAGACCCGTTCCGGCACCCTGCCGGAGGGGGGAATCCCTCTCTGGTGTCCATCTTCATCATCCCGGTGCTCTCCATGACGAGGAGGGAGTAGTTCTCCCTCGGGGCTGAGGGTATGTACCAGTAGCTATGTGTTTGATCTCTCTCTCGTGTTCTTGAGGTGATACGATCTTGATGTATCGTGAGCTTTGCTATTATATTTGGATCCTATGATGTTTCTTCCCCCCTCTACTCTCTTGTAATGAATTGAGTCTTTAAAGATTTGAGAACACTTGATGTATGTCTTGCCGTGGATATCTGTGGTGACAATGGTATATCACGTGATTCACTTGATGTATGTTTTGGTGATCAAGTTCCGGGTTCCGTGACCTTGGGGACCTATGCATAGGGGTTGGCACACATTTTCGTCGTGATTCTCCGCTAGAAACTTTGGGGCACTCTTTGAGGTCCTTTGTGTTGGTTGAATAGATGAATCTGAGATTGTGTGACGCATATCGTATAATCATACCCACAGATACTTGAGGT
This sequence comes from Triticum urartu, assembly GCF_056163025.1. Lineage (NCBI taxonomy): Eukaryota > Viridiplantae > Streptophyta > Magnoliopsida > Poales > Poaceae > Triticum > Triticum urartu. The sequence goes on along the minus strand of NC_141878.1, from coordinate 582,467,410 downwards.
GACATTGGAGTATCTAGGTGACATTAGGGTTTTTGGTTGATTTGTGTCTTAAGGTGTTATTCTAGTACGAACTCTAGGGCTATTTGTGGCACTTATAGGAATAGCCCAACGGATTGATTGGAAAGAATAACTTTGAGGTGGTTTCATACCCTACCATAATCTCTTCGTTCGTTCTCCGCTATTAGTGACTTTGGAGTGACTCTTTGTTGCATGTTGAGGGATAGTTATGTGATCCAATTATGTTATCATTGTTGAGGCAACATACACTAGCGAAAGTATAAACCCTAGGCCTTATTTCCTATCATTGCAATACTGTTTTGAAAGTGCAACTATCCCTAGGTGGTTTTGGTAATTCATAACAACATATAGCTCATTGAGCTAATGCTATTCCAAGATAATTATTTCAGGAAAGCTCAATGATTGGCATGGCATGGATATGAAAGTGGAACCCTCAAAATGCTAAGGACAATGGATTGGCACAAGCTCAAAAGCTCAAGACTCTTCATTTCATATTTTAGTGATCCAAGATCACATTGAGTCCATAGGAAAAGCCAATACTATCAAGGAGGGATGAGGTGTTGCTTAATGAGCCTCTTGCTTCATGTGCTTAATGATATGCTCCAAAACCCTCAACTACTTTCCCATATCCACATATGACCTAAACTCTAAGCCAAACTCGGTCCTACCGATTTTTCCTATCCGGCGCCACCGAGTTTCAAATGTCATTAGCCACTGCCAAACCCTAGCAATTCGGTCTTACCGATAAGGATCTCGGTCCCACCGAGATGGGGTTGCAAACTCTCTGTTTCCCTTTCGTAACTTTTCGGTCCCACCGAAAGAGCGAATCGGTCCCACCGAGATTGCAATGTAAACTCAGTGTTTCCCCTTTGTAACATTTCGGTCTCACCGAGTTTCACTCGGTCCCACCGAAAGAGCAAATCGGTCCCACCGAGTTTGCCTGACCAACTCTCTGGTTAGCTAATTACCAATCTCGGTCCCACCGAGTTTGTGTAATCGGTCTCACCGAGATTACGTTATGCCCAAACCCTAACCGAATCGGTCCTACCGAGTTGCATGTCAGTCCCACCGAAATTCCTAACGGTCACTAGGTTTACTACTTCGGTCAGACCGAGTTTATTTATTCGGTCCCACCGAGATTGGAAATCTGTGTAACGGTTGGATTTTGAGTGGAGGCTATATATACCCCTCCACCTCCTTCTCATTCGATGAGAGAGCCATCAGAACACACACACCATTCCTACTCATATGTTCTGAGAGAAAACCACCTACTCATGTGTTGAGATCAAGACATTCCATTCCTACCATATGAATCTTGATTTCTAGCCTTCCCAAGTTGCTTTCCACTCAAATCTTCTTTCCACCAAATCCAAATCCTATGAGAGAGAGTTGAGTGTTGGGGAGACTATCATTTGAAGCACAAGAGCAAGGAGTTCATTACCTACACACCATTTGTTACTTCTTGGAGAGTGGTGTCTCCTAGATTGGCTAGGTGTCACTTGGGAGCCTCCGACAAGATTGTGGAGTTGAACCAAGGAGTTTGTAAGGGCAAGGAGATCGCCTACTTCATGAAGATCTACCGCTAGTGAGGCAAGTCCTTCGTGGGCGTTGGCCATGGTGGGATAGACAAGGTTGCTTCTTCGTGGACCCTTTGTGGGTGGTTGCTTCTTTGTGGACCCTTCGTGGGTGGAGCCCTCCGTGGACTCGCGCAACCATTGCCCTTGGGTGGAGCCCTGTGTGGACTCACGCAACCGTTACCCTTCGTGGGTTGAAGTCTCCATCAACGTGGATGTAGGATAGCACCATCTATCCGAACCACGGGAAAAACATCCGTGTCTCCAATAGCGTTTGAATTCTCCAAACCCTTCCCTTTATATTCTTGCAAGTTGCATGCTTTACTTTCCGCTGCCAATATACTCTTTGCATGCTTGCTTGAATTATGTGATGATTGCTTGACTTGTCCTAAAACAGCTAAAATCTGCCAAGAACTAAAATTGGGAAAAGGTTAAGTTTTTATTTGGTCAAGTAGTCTAATCACCCCCCCTCTAGACATACTTTCGATCCTACAAGTGGTATCAGAGCTTTGGTCTCCATTTGCTTGATCTCCATAGCTTTTGGTGGTCATAGCCTTGGTTTCACAACCTAGGACAGTATGGTGTCTAGTGAGGGAAATTATCACCGTAGAGGTCCTTACTTTGATGGTACTAATTTTGCTAGTTGGAAGCATAAAATAAAAATGCATATTCTTGGACATAACCCCGCCGTTTGGGCTATTGTGTGTGTTGGTTTGCAAGGTGACTTCTTTTATGGGAAAGAACCAAACCGTGAAGCTACTGCGGATGAGTTGAAGATGTTGCAATACAATGCTCAAGCTTGTGATATTCTCTTCAACGGATTGTGCCCCAAAGAATTCAACAAGATCAGCCGCCTTGAGAATGCAAAGGAAATTTGGGACACTTTGATTGATATGCACGAAGGTACCGACTCCGTCAAGGAATCCAAGTTGGATGTGCTTCAAAGCCAACTTGACAAGTTCAAGATGAAGGATGGTGAAGGTGTCACCGAAATGTACTCTAGGCTTGCTCTCATCACAAATGAGATTGCCGGCTTAGGAAGTGAAGAGATGACCGATAAATTCATCATCAAGAAGATCCTAAGAGCCTTGGATGGAAAATATGATACCGTGTGCACATTGATCCAAATGATGCCAAATTACAAAGATCTCAAGCCAACGGAGGTGATTGGAAGGATTGTTGCTCATGAGATGTCACTTAAGGATAAAGAGGAACTTCACAACAAATCAAGTGGTGCCTATAAAGCCTCATGTGAAGCCCCTACATCATCAAGTGAGAAACAAGACTTCAATGAAGAATTGAGCTTAATGGTGAAGAACTTCAACAAGTTCTACAAGAGTAGAAGCAAAGATAGAAGCTCCAAATCAAGGTCCTACAATGACAAAAGATCTTCTAGTCGAGAGCGAAACTGCTACAATTGTGGAAGACCCAGACACTATTCCAATGAGTGTACGGCTCCCTACAAGAGAAGAGAAGATTCTCCAAAAAGAAGAAGCAAAGGATCACCACCAAGAGAGAGAAGGAGTAGAGATGATCGTTATGAACGAAGATACTCACGGAGAAGCAAGGATTCGGAAAGGAAGGAAAAATCATCAAGGAGCTACACAAGACGAAGACATCAAGCTCATGTTGGTGAATGGGTATCCGGCTCCGACTCCGACAGCCACTCCGAGAGAAGTTATCACTCCGACTCCGAAGATACTCAAGATGAAGGTGTTGCCGGTCTAGCACTTGTGTCATCCAACTCCTACGACATATTTGACTCACCAAATGAAGGAATTGGAAGATGTTTCATGGCCAAAGGTCCTAAGGTAACACACCCCGAGTATGTTGATTTCAATAGTGATGAAGATGACTTGTTAGGTGATGATTTGATTGGTGACAACTCTAGTGATGAATACTATGATGAAAGACCAATTAATCATGCTAATCAAGATAAAACGAATGACAATGATAAGGACAAGATTGAGGCTCTAACTAAAGAACTAAAAACTCTTAAGTTAGCTCATGACACTATCTTCGAAGATCATCGAGAACTTTTAAGGGCTCATGAGAAGCTACGCTTTGAAAAGCTCAATCTTGAGCAAGAGCATGAGTTCTTAAAGGCAATCAATGATGATCTCCGCAAGAAAAGTTCTTCTTACATTGCCAAGCGTTTACTCTTATCCACTTACATGCCTCAAGTCAAATCTAACAAGAAAGATTCTTCCTCTAGTAGTAACAATGATCATGATAAATCCAATATTGTTGCTTCTAGTAGTTCTCTTGATTCCACTAATGATTCTCTTAGCCAAGTTACACTTGAGCAAGAAAATAGCTTATTGAAGGGAATTATAGAGAAAGGATTGTACAAGAGCCTTGCCGGGAGTAAGCAATTCGAGGAAATTGTGCGCAAGCAAGGAATGCACCGGAAGAATCAAGGTGTTGGTTTTGAACGAAAGTTCAATGCCAATGGAGTTGAATGGGAAGAAGATCAATAACCCAAGACAAAGTTTGTCCCTCAACAAGAGAAGTATACTTCTTTCAAGGGGACACAAGCTCAAGATGATCTTCCACCACAAGACTACGAGCAAAAAGGCAAGGACAAGCTTCAAGAGGAAATTGATGCATTTGAAGAAGCTCCTAAGACCTTAGTCAAGTGGATTCCCAAGACTACTTCAAGTTCCACTTCATCAAGTACGACTACAACTCCAAGGATTCCCATCAAGATGATGTGGATCCAAAAGAAGAAGAACTAGAGAGTTCTTGAGGGTGACTCCGCCAACATACTTCACTCTTATCATTTTGGCAAGAACAAGTGCAATCGACTTCCACATCTTGCACTAGTTCAAGGAGTCACAAACCCTCTTGTTGGTAAGACAAGGGACAAGGTAACCTAAAGTTTTCATGGACATCATCTCTTGTGTGCATCACTCTATGTCTATGGATATCCTTGTTTGTTCCTTGTGGGACTAACCCATGTAGGTATTGAAAGTGCAATTCACTCAAAAGGATAGCTCCAAGAGATCTACATCAACATTGAGCATCCACATCTTCAATATCTACATGAAGTCATCATCGACAAAACCCAAGGTTAGTTCATCCCTCTTAGGGGGGATATCACATCTAGGGGGAGCTTTACTCTAAGACTTGAGCTAAAGCAACTCTAAAGATGTGAACAAAACAACGCTTTATGTAAAAGTGGTAGCCACACTTGAGCTTAAACGATGAGTATGACCTACGATCAAGTGTTCTCACTTGACTCCTAAGTCAATATACTCATATATAGATGACCTAGTCATCGCAAATTGCTTGATAGATGCTAGAATTGGTTGTGCATGCTTTGCCACATATTTCATTTGCTATCTTATTGTGTGAGCATGTTGGTTGCATATTTTACTCATTCAAGGACATCCACTTGTTGTTTTGATTGTTTGGCCTTCTTCTTTTGCCAAGTGGATGGACAAGAATGCCTAAGAACCTCCTCTAGCTATCTATGCTTTTCTCGTCTCAAACTCTATTCATGCTGCATCACAAAATTTGATCAAGTCAGATTCGAACCACTCTGTGTGAGGAGCGCTCGGAGTCCCCGATTCGTCATAGACTTAAACTTCCAAAACCTCTTTATGAATCTTGGTCTGACCGATGCTCCATTTTCGGTCCTACCGAGTTCATTAAGTTGATCTAGGTTTTTGATCTCGGTGCAACCGATTTGAACTTTTCGGTCACACCGAGTTGCAATAACTGCACACAGTTTTGCATCTCGGTGCCACCGAGTTGTTCCACTCGGTCACACCGACAGGGTCGGGCTATATATAGTGACGGGCAGAATTTTGGAAATTTCTCCGAAACCTCCTCGCCCGCGCGATAGCCTGCTCTGCCCTTGAGGTCTCTGGATCGTCTCCTCGCCGCCAGCAGCCTCCTGTCGCTGGTCTTCGCCGCCGTCAACGGATTTCTGCCCCGCCGTTGCCGCCGTAGCAAGTCCACGCCGAACTAGGGTATGGACTTGATCATTGTGCTATTCCTCAATCTGATTCCTAGCACATTGTGATTATCATGTATCTTGCCACGATTGATAAACTTCTATCCAGTCAAAACGCTCGTAGATTAGGTTTAATTCGAAAATTTTAGGGTTAGGTTTCCGCTGAAACCATCTCGGACCCACCGAGTTGAAAAACTCGGTCCCACCGATCTGGCTTTTGCCATTGCACAAGTTAAACTCGGTCTGACCGAGAATAACTTATCGGTGCGACCGATTTTGGAATTCTGTGAAACCCTAGCAGTCTCGGTGCCACCGAACTGTGACTCGGTCTGACCGAGTTCACCAGTTCTGGTGCCAAAACTGCTTCGGTGTCACCGAGTTTGAAAATCGGTAGATCCGAGATGCTTTCTGTGGAAAACTAAAACTAAGTTTTTGAATTAATCTTTTGCAAAAATCTCTGCTTTTTGTGATGCTCATCCACTCTATCTCTTCTATAATCTATTCACAGGGTCAGCAGTCAGTTGCAACATGTCTGATCAAAGTGACAGCCAGAACCTCTCAGAGCAGCAAGTTGTGATGAGTGAGGGCACTAGCCCCTCAAGTTCTTCTGATGATGGCAGCAGGAGCACACCCAACAATCTGCCCCACAGATTCAGGAGCTCATCAACTCCAAGATGGGCACGGGCATATATCTTTTGGATAAGGAACACCTGCCCATCCGTCCAGATTTTGAGAACAATGAAGTTGTGATGACAGAGAATGAGCCATCATCTGCACAAGCATTTGCAAAGAAGGAGAAGGCGAAGAAGGAGAAAGCTGCCAGGATGCCTACTCAAGAGGAGGCATCTGAGTACTTCTTGAAGAAGAAACCAGAGCAGCTCAGTTACTTGATTGCATCCTCGCTGAGAATTGAGCAAAGTCTAGCCAACCTCACTAAAAATCAGCAGAGCCTAGAGAGGATCATGGAATAGAAGTTCTATGACTTGGATGTCAAGGTAACAGAAGTCCAGTCTGTAGTGGAGCAGCTCCAGGAGGACATGAATGAAAGGAGAGGCAGGACCACAACTCATGCTTTTTCTAGAATGCCACAAGGCCCGAGGTCGTCTGCACTGCCAGTTGCTGACACCAGAGCTACAACGTCTGCACCAGCCATAGCCTCAGCTCCAGCGTCTACCTCAGCTCCAACTCCAGCGACTACTTCAGCATCTACAGAAGCCTTCGTCCTTGGAGTGATCCGGACTCCACCACCACCTGAAGATCAAGCCTGAGCGACGACTTAGCACTATGCATTTTCTAGGAACTTTTTGGTAACTTGTTGCCAAAGGGGGAGAAGATGTATAGATCATAGGCTTCGAGAGAGAGAGAGTGTTGCTTTTTCTCTCTTGTTTTATTTGGTGGTCTTTTCGAAACTTTTTCTGCTTTTGAGTGCTTGATACTATGTCATTATGTGTGAGACATCGATGATCATGTGTTTGATCATAAGCTACACTTAATGTTTGCTTAATGCTTGCTAAATATTATCATGCTATCTATCGTTTGTGATCATTCACTATTCTTGGTGATGAGTGCATGTATATCATTCTTATCATTTTGAGCGCTCCACCAAGATGTATGTGACATGGAAGAGTAACCCATGACTCTAATTCCTTGTGCATTTGCAGTCCAAAGCAAATTTTATATATGCACAAATTTAGGGGGAGCTCTTACTTGTCACATACTTCTCAAAGCGACGATATACTTCATACTTATTATCGTTTGTCGAAGCTTTGATCTATATGTTGTCATCAATTACCAAAAAGGGGGAGATTGAAAGTGCAACTATCCCTAGGTGGTTTGGGTAATTCATAACAACATATAGCTCATTGAGCTAATGCTATTCCAAGATAATTATTTCAGGAAAGCTCAATGATTGGCATGGCATGGATATGAAAGTGGAACCCTCAAAATGCTAAGGACAATGGATTGGCACAAGCTCAAAAGCTCAAGACTCTTCATTTCATATTTTAGTGATCCAAGATCACATTAAGTCCATAGGAAAAGCCAATACTATCAAGGAGGGATGAGGTGTTGCTTAATGAGCCTCTTGCTTCATGTGCTTAATGATATGCTCCAAAACCCTCAACTACTTTCCCATATCCACATATGACCTAAACTCTAAGCCAAACTCGGTCCTACTGATTTTTCCTATCCGGCGCCACCGAGTTTCAAATGTCATTAGCCACTGCCAAACCCTAGCAATTCGGTCTTATCGATAAGGATCTCGGTCCCACCGAGATGGGGTTGCAAACTCTCTGTTTCCCTTTCGTAACTTTTCGGTCCCACCGAAAGAGCGAATCGGTCCCACCGAGATTGCAATGTAAACTCAGTGTTTCCCCTTTGTAACATTTCGGTCTCACCGAGTTTCACTCGGTCCCACCGAAAGAGCAAATCGGTCCCACCGAGTTTGCCTGACCAACTCTCTGGTTAGCTAATTACCAATCTCGGTCCCACCGAGTTTGTGTAATCGGTCTCACCGAGATTACGTTATGCCCAAACCCTAACCGAATCGGTCCTACCGAGTTGCATGTCAGTCCCACCGAAATTCCTAACGGTCACTAGGTTTACTACTTCGGTCAGACCGAGTTTATTTATTCGGTCCCACCGAGATTGGAAATCTGTGTAACGGTTGGATTTTGAGTGGAGTCTATATATACCCCTCCACCTCCTTCTCATTCGATGAGAGAGCCATCAGAACACACACACCATTCCTACTCATATGTTCTGAGAGAAAACCACCTACTCATGTGTTGAGATCAAGACATTCCATTCCTACCATATGAATCTTGATTTCTAGCCTTCCCAAGTTGCTTTCCACTCAAATCTTCTTTCCACCAAATCCAAATCCTATGAGAGAGAGTTGAGTGTTGGGGAGACTATCATTTGAAGCACAAGAGCAAGGAGTTCATTACCTACACACCATTTGTTACTTCTTGGAGAGTGGTGTCTCCTAGATTGGCTAGGTGTCACTTGGGAGCCTCCGACAAGATTGTGGAGTTGAACCAAGGAGTTTGTAAGGGCAAGGAGATCGCCTACTTCGTGAAGATCTACCGCTAGTGAGGCAAGTCCTTCGTGGGCGTTGGCCATGGTGGGATAGACAAGGTTGCTTCTTCGTGGACCCTTTGTGGGTGGTTGCTTCTTCGTGGACCCTTCGTGGGTGGAGCCCTCCATGGACTTGCGCAACCATTGCCCTTGGGTGGAGCCCTGTGTGGACTCACGCAACCGTTACCCTTCGTGGGTTGAAGTCTCCATCAACGTGGATGTAGGATAGCACCATCTATCCGAACCACGGGAAAAACATCCGTGTCTCCAATAGCGTTTGAATTCTCCAAACCCTTCCCTTTATATTCTTGCAAGTTGCATGCTTTACTTTCCGCTGCCAATATACTCTTTGCATGCTTGCTTGAATTATGTGATGATTGCTTGACTTGTCCTAAAACAGCTAAAATCTGCCAAGAACTAAAATTGGGAAAAGGTTAAGTTTTTATTTGGTCAAGTAGTCTAATCACCCCCCCTCTAGACATACTTTCGATCCTACACGTTTACGCTCACTTTTATCATTAGTTACCTTGCTGTTTTTATATTTTCAGATTACAAATACCTTTATCTACCATCCATATTGCACTTGTATCACCATATCTTCGCCGAACTAGTGCACCTATACAATTTACCATTGTATTGGGTGTGTTGGGGACACAAGAGACTCTTTGTTATTTGGTTGCAGGGTTGCTTGAGAGAGACCATCTTCATCCTACGCCTCCTACGGATTGATAAACCTTAGGTCATCCACTTGAGGGAAATTTGCTACTGTCCTACAAACCTCTGCACTTGGAGGCCCAACAACGTCTACAAGAAGAAGGTTGTGTAGTAGACATCAATACCCTGCAAAAACAAGTTAGACGTCCTCTAATTGTTGTTGCATGTTTTACGTGGCTACTATGGGTTTCTAGCAAGAATGTTTCTTACCTACGCAAAAACCACAACGGTGATTTGTCAATTGCTATTTACCCTTCATAAGAACCCTGTTCATCGAATCCGATCCGACTAAAGTGGGAGAGACAGACACCCGCTAGCCACCTTATGCAACTAGTGCATGTCAGTCGGTGGAACCTGTCTCACGTAAGCGTACGTGTAAGGTCGGTCCGGGCCGCTTCATCTCACGATGCCGCCGAATCAAGATAAGACTAGTAACGGTAAGCAAATTGACCAAATCATCGCCCACAACTACTTGTGTTCTACTCGTGCATAGAATCTATGCATAGGCCTAGCTCATGATGCCACTATTGGGGAACGTAGTAATAATTCAAAATTTTCCTACATTCACCAAGATCAATCTAGGAGATGCTAGCAACAACAGAGAGAGAGTGCATCTTCATACCCTTGAAGATCGCTAAGCGGAAGCATTACAAGAACGCGGTTGAAGGAGTCACACTCACGGCGATTCAAATCGTGGAAGATCCGATCTAAGTGTCGAACGGACGGCACCTTCGCGTTCAACACACGTACAGCCCGGGGACGTCTCCTCCTTCTTGATCCAGCAAGGGGGAGGAGAAGTTGGGGAAGAGCTCCGGCAGCACGACGGCGTGCTGGTGGAGCTTGCGGTTCTTCGGCAGGGCTTCGCCAGGCACTACGAAGGAAGAGGAGGTGTTGGAGAGGGGGCGGGTTGCGCCAGGGAAGGGGGTGCGGCTGCCCTCCCACCCCTCACTATTTATAGGGGAAGGGGAGAAGGGGCCGGCCCCCTTAGATCCCATCTACAAGGGGGCGGCGGCCAAGGGGGGGGGGACTTGCCCCCCAAGTTTGGTGGGAGGCTCCCCCACCCCCTAGGGTTTCTAACCCTAGGTGCCTTGGGCCCTTGGGGGGCACACCAGCCCACTAGGGGGCTGGTTCCCACCCTTGTTCAGCCTACTTGGCCCACTTGGACAGGTGGCCCCACCCGGTGGACCCCCGGACACCTTTCGGTGGGCCCGGTACAATACCGATAACCCCCAAAATTATTCCGGCGACCGAAACTGTACTTCCCATATATAAATCTTCACCTCCAGACCATTCCGGAACTCCTCATGACGTCCGAGATCTCATCCAGATTCCGAACAACCTTCGGTAACCACATACAATTTCCCATAACAACTCTAGCATCACCGAACCTTAAGTGTGTAGAGCCTACGGGTTCGGGAACCATGCAGACATGACCGAGACATTTCTCCGGCCAATAACCAACAGCGGGATCTGGATATCCATGCTGGCTCCCACATGTTCCACGATGATCTCATAGGATGAACCATGATGTCGGGGATTCAAACAATCACGTATACAATTCCCTTCGTCAATCGGTATGTTACTTGCCCGAGATTCGATCGACGGCATCCCTATACCTTGTTCAATCTCATTACCGGCAAGTCTCTTTACTCGTTCTGTAACACATGATCCCGTGACTAACTCCTTAGTCACATTGATCTCATTATGATGATGCATTACCGAGTGGGCCCAGAGATACCTCTCCGTCATACGGAGTGACAAATCCCAGTCTCGATTCGTGCCAACCCAACAGACACTTTCGGAGATACCTGTAGTGCACCTTTATAGTCACCCAGTTACATTGTGACGTTTGATACACCCAAAACATTCCTACGGTATCCGGGAGTTGCACAATCTCATGGTCTAAGGAAATGATACTTGACATTAGAAAAGCTTCAGCAAACGAACTACGCGATCTGGTGCTATGCTTAGGATTGGGTCTTGTCTATCACATCATTATCCTAATGATGTGATCCCGTTATCAACGACATCCAATGTCCATGGTCAAGAAACCGTAACCATCTATTGATCAATGAGCTAGTCAACTAGAGGCTCACTAGGGACATGTTGTGCTCTATGTATTCACACATGTATTACGATTTCCGGATAATACAATTATAGCATGAACAGTAGACAATTATCATGAACAAGGAAATATAATAATAACCATTTTATCATTGCCTCTAGGGCATATTTCCAACAGGATGCGTGTCCGCAGGGAAGCATTGAAAGAGACTAGACAGTTATGGGACCGATATAATAAGTTGGTCGAGGCTGACCGCAAGCTTTTTGACAAGGTAACACAAGTGGAAATTAAAACCACCTAAGTTCTCGATTTTACCATGTCGGTCATGTTATTCTCTATCTCTGAAGTCCAAAAATTGTTAATTTATATTTTGTACTAAGCTTTTATACTTACTATTTAATTTCCCGTGAGTTGCAATACGGACAAAAATATTCTAGTGGTTCAACATCAATCGTGTTCAACATAATTCTAACGCCCATCATATTCTAGATTGTGGAAGATTTGATTTGAGTGTGGATAGAAGAAAGGGAAGAAAGTTTTGATTTAGTTTACATTTTTGGCATGATTTGGTTTGAGTATGAATAGGGGGGCAAATAAATATTTGTTTTAATTGAGATTTTGGTAAGATTTGAGTTGATTGAGATAATGCAGGGCATGGGGAGGGGAAGGCGAGAGGAGGGGAGTTGGTTGTATGTACAATCTCAAATCTCCTATAATAGTAGAGATTAAAATTTATTGTTGTCGAACAGCAGTATTAAGTAGTACTCCCTCTCACATATTAGGTGTCGCTCAAACGGATGTATCTAGCACTAAAATATGTCTAGATACATTCATTTCAGCGTAGGATGGAGGGAGTATAATTTATTGCTATTCAGGTAACATAGTTAACCATATAACAATTTTAATTGCTAAATATTACTTATAGTGTTAGTTTTTTAGTTGGACTTATAGTGTTAGTGGTTATACATTTCTACTGTATATCATTGAAAGCTTCTGTGAAATTAAAAATATGTTGCAAAGGTCTCTTTGAAATATTTTTTAACAATTGCATGAATTATATAATGTACACACATGGTACTTGTGTGTACATTTCAGTATTATTAAATAGCATCGTAGATATCTCCGTGGTCTAACTATATGATACCTTAGTAATGATTTCCAATGCATTATTAGCAAAGCATATTTATAGAAATTTCCAGAATATAAACTGAATAGTTGGCAAATGTGTCTTCGAAGATCTATCCAGAAATAAGTTGTCATCATATTCGGCATAGATATTGCTTACAATAATTATCGCTACATATGAAAATATGAACAATTCTGCTTCCGCATATACACGCTTTTAATTATTATTATTTGGTAATAGCTCATTTCAGTTTTTGAAACTAAAACATGTGCACAAAATTAAATATAAAAATACTTTTGTACAACCTGCAAGATGTCCATCCAAGAGATGCAGTTGATTTGTCTGACCAAAGTTTAAGGTAAGTAAGTGCACCGCACTCATTCTATCCTATCCACCTGACAATTATGCTTGTAGGATGATATCCATTGTTGTTACACATGTACAAAATATGTGATATACTTTGGGCACTCGGCCTAAATGTACGTTTATTAGTAATTAACTACGACAACTTATGTGCATCATTCTGAACATGCTTGAGGGAGTCCTGGATTAGGGGGTGTCCGAATGGCCGGACTATACCTTCAGCCGGACTCCTGGACTATGAAGATACAAGATTGAAGACTTCGTCTCGTGTCCGGAAGGGACTTTCCTTGGCGTGGAAGGCAAGCTTGGCGATACGGATATGCAGATCTCCTACCATTGTAACCGACTTTGTGTAACCCTAACCCTCTCCGGTGTCTATATAAACCGGAGGTTTTAGTCCGTAGGACAACATACAGAACAACAATCATACCATAGGCTAGCTTCTAGGGTTTAGCCTCTTCGATCTCATGGTAGATCTACTCTTGTACTACCCATATCATCAATATTAATCAAGCAGGACGTAGGGTTTTACCTCCATCGAGAGGGCCCGAACCTGGGTAAAACTTCGTGTCCCTTGCCTCCTGTTACCATCCGGCCTAGATGCACAGTTCGGGACCCCCTACCCGAGATCCGCCGGTTTTGACACCGACATTGGTGCTTTCATTGAGAGTTCCTCTGTGTCGTCGCCGTCAGGCTTGATGGCTCCTACGATCATCAATGGCAATGCAGTCCAGGGTGAGACTTTCCTCCCCGGACAGATCTTCGTCTTCGGTGGCTTCGCACTGCGGGCCAATTCACTTGGCCATCTGGAGCAGATCGAAAGCTATGCCCCTGGCCGTCAGGTCAGATTTGGAAGTTTAAACTACACGGCTGACATCCGCGGGGACTTGATCTTCGACGGATTCGAGCCACTGCCGAGCGCGCCGCACTATCCCGACGAGCATGATCTAGCTCTGCCGCCGAACAGTGCCCTGGAGGCCGCACCCGCATCGGCTTCGACCCTTAATTCGGAGCCAACTGCGCCGATCGAGGATGGGTGGTTGGACGCCGCCTCGAGGGCTGCGATCCCAACGGCGATCGAGCCAAACACCAGCCCCGCACTCTGCGAGACTCGTGACTCCAAGGAGCCGGACTCCTCTCCGAACTCCGAACCCTCCGCGCCCCTGCCGATCGAATCCGATTGGGCGCTGATCATGGAGTTTACTGCCGCGGACATCTTTCAGCACTCGCCTTTCGGCGATATTCTTAAGACACTGAATTCTCTCTCTTTATCAGGAGAGCCCTGGCCGGACTACGGTCAGCAAGGTTGGGATTCGGACGATGAAGAAATTCAAAGCCCACCCACCACCCACTTTGTAGCCACTGTCGACGACTTAACCGACATGCTCGACTTCGACTCCGAAGACATCGACGGTATGGACGCCGATGAAGGAGACGATGAAGAACCAGCGCCTATCAGGCCCTGGAAAGCCTCCTTGTCATATGACATATACATGGTGGACACCCCAAAAGAAGGAGATGGCGATGGAACAGCGGAGGATGACCCCTCCAAGAAACAGCCTAAGCGCTGGCGTCAGCGGCGCCGCTCAAAATCCCGCCGAAACAAATATGGTGATTCCAGCACGGGAGATAATAATACTCCGGAAAGTGCCGAAGAAAACCCCCTCCAGCAAGATTTAGCACAGGAGGATGGAGAAACCAGCCCTCATAAGAGAGTGGCAGACAGAGAGGTCGAGGACGACAATTATATGCCTCCCTCCGAAGACGAGGCAAGCCTCGACGACGACGAATTTCGTCGTGCCAGAGGATCCCGTCGAGCAAGAGAGTTTTCAACGCAGGCTTATGGCCACGGCAAGAAGCCTCAAGAAAAAACAGCAACAGCTTAGAGTTTATCAAGATTTGCTAGTCGACAGATGGACTGAAGTCCTTGCGGCCGAAGAGCATAAACTCGAACGCCCCTCCAAGAGCTACCCAAAGCGCAGGTTACTACCCCGATTAGAGGAGGAAGCACTTGATGCGGCCGACCGGCCACCTCGCGGCCGCGACAGAGAGGCCTCTCGGCCCTCCACTCAAGCCGCACCCCGTACCAAGGCACGGGAATATGCGTCGGACTTATGAGATATGTTGGAGGACAAGGCAAGGAAAACAAGATAGATCTATGGATCGCGTGGGCGCCCCACGGCTCGAGACGGTAACCGTCACGCCGGCCACAAATTCGGCAGGGCCGAACACAGTAAACAAAGCTCATTGGAGTTGCGTCGTGATATAGCCCAGTACAGAGGCGCCACACACCCACTATGCTTCACAGACGAAATAATGGATCATCAAATCCCTGAGGGTTTCAAACCCGTAAATATCGAATCATATGATGGCACAACAAATCCTACGGTATGGATCGAGGATTATCTCCTTCATATCCACATGGCCCGCGGCGATGATTTCCACGCCATCAAATACCTCCCACTCAAGCTTAAAGGACCAGCTCGGCATTGGCTTAACAGCTTGCCAACAGGATCAATCAGTTGTTGGGAGGACCTGGAAGCCGCATTCCTCGACAATTTCCAGGGCACTTATGTGCGACCCCCGGACGCCGATGACCTAAGTCACGTAATTCAGCAGCCAGAGGAATCGGCCAGGCAATTCTGGACATGGTTCCTAACAAAGAAAAATCAAATAGTCGACTGTCCGGACGCTAAGGCCCTAGCAGCCTTCAAGCACAATATCCGTGACGAGTGGCTTGCCCGGCACCTTGGACAGGAAAAGCCGAAGTCTATGGCAACACTCACGACACTCATGACCCGCTTTTGCGCGGGAGAAGACAGCTGGCTTGCTCGTAGCAACAATATGACCAAGAACCCTGGTAATTCAGATACCAGGGACAGTAGTGGCATGTCGCGTCGCAACAAGCAGAAGCGTCGCATTAACGGCGACAATGCTGAGGATACGGCAGTTAATGCCGTATTCAGAGGCTCTAAATCCGGTCAACGGAAAAAGGCGTTCAAAAGGAATCCTAGGGGCCCGTCCAGTTTGGACCGAATACTCGACCGCTTGTGCCAGATACATGGCACCCCCGAAAAGCCGGCCAATCACACCAACAGGGATTGTTGGGTGTTCAAGCAGGCAGGCAAGTTAAATGCCGAAAACAAAGACAAGGGGCTGCATAGCGATGACGACGAAGAGGCCCGGCCGCCGAACAACAGTGGACAGAAGGGTTTTCCCCCACAAGTGCGGACGGTGAACATGATATACGCAACCCACGTCCCCAAGAGGGAGCGGAAGCGCGCGTTAAGGGACGTATACGCGGTAGAGCCGGTCGCCCCAAAGTTCAACCCATGGTCCTCCTGCCCGATCACCTTTGATCGAAGGGAC
This sequence comes from Triticum urartu, assembly GCF_056163025.1. NCBI lineage: Eukaryota > Viridiplantae > Streptophyta > Magnoliopsida > Poales > Poaceae > Triticum > Triticum urartu. Next base: position 582,451,142 of record NC_141878.1, on the reverse strand, counting down.
CACCCCACTAGCATCTGTCATGGCGGATTCGCCGCATTGGTTGTAACGCCCCGAGACCGACGTGCCAGGTGCCTTTCAGTTATTCGTTGTCGTTGCCATGTCATTCGCTTGCGTGTTGCATCTTATCATGTCATCATGTGCATTGCATCATCATGTTTTCAAAACTTGCATCCGTCCGGGTCTACCCGTTCCTTCCGTTGTCCGTTCTGAGTACAACCACACTTGCACGCGCCCGCGGCATGTCCGAAATAGTATTTTATAAGTGGCCGGAAAATGTCCTCGGAATGGGATGAAAGTTGGCGTGTGGTCTTATTATAGTGTAGATAGACCTCCTGTCAAGTTTCATCGCATTCGGAGTTCGTTCGATAGCCCAACCGTTAAACTATAGCGGCATTATAGCCGGTATTTTCGTCGGACGTTTTCGGTCTCCGAAAACAGATGTCGGGCCCTCTCTCTCTCTCTTCTCCCCCTCGCAGTCTCGCCACAGCCCACCTAGGCCATCCTCCTTCCCCTCTTCGCTTCCAGAGTTGTCCAATGCGACCGCACGGCCCAAAACCCTCTCTGCACAGTGCATCGAACCCCTCACGTGCGCGTCCGTAGTTGTCCCAGACCCGACCCGGGCAGTCGTCACCGTTGTGTCCGGGTCATCTCCAAACGTCTACAAAACGTCATCGTTTTCTTATTTGAACTCCCTGGCTATTTTATTCGCGACCGTCTGATTACGATCGAAGGGGTCCGATAGCCCCTAACTATTTCCACCTGCTATATATATACGGACCCAACCCTAGAAACTAGGGGCTTGTCCCTGCCGCCGCCGCCGCACTTATCTCCCAAATCCTCCTCGGGATCCATCCCGATCCACTCACCCGCCTTCTCGAATCCCCATCCATCCGGTCAAAATTCTTCGAGCAACCCACTCCCTCCATCGATCCACCGTAGGAGGGCGATTGCTCCCCTGCCTCCCGTGATCCCTGCTCATCCTGAGCACTGGCCGTGCCCGACCTCGACCTCAAGGCCAGCCCTCTGCGCCCCGCCTCTTCTACTACTTCGCGCCGCTGCCTCGTCAGCTCCGCTGCCGGCGACCAGGGCCAGCAGGCTGTCGTCCCTCTCCGCCTTCTCCTTCCTTCCCTCCTCACGCTGCTCCTCCCTGACCGTTTCTCCCTCGTCTCGTCGTTCCTCGTAGGGAACCATGGCTGCTACCCCGAACCTCTCCTGCCGCCATCCCCGTCGTCAGCCGCTTCGAGCCACCCCGTCGCCAGCCAAGTCACCGCTTCGCGTCGCGACGCCCCTGAGCCCCTCTGCTGCTCCTCTACGTCCCGCCGCTGCTCTGCTTCCTAGGAGACCTCGACGAGAGCCTCGCCCGCGCCCCTCTGTTCCGTCGCCTGGATCCCGCCGCCGGCGCACCCAAGTCCCGTGCCACCGCACCGGCATGTCGTCCTCGCCAGATTGAGCAGCCGTCGCATCCTCCATCGCCCGCTCGCTCTGCTGTCTGCTGGACTCACCCGAGTGCTGGCGTTGACGCAGCCATGAGCCGGCCCTGCCTCTCCGCCTCCCCGTCACGAACTGGCCGATCCGGCCATCTCCGACGCCTCCTCGCCGGATCCCTCGCGTCAAGTCCGGCGCCCGCTCCGGCGAACCGCGCGCGCAGTCCGCGCGTTGTCATGCCCGTTGACCAAGTCCTCTGCTTCGTCCTATTCGAGGGAGACAGCCGAGCGATGCCCAGGTCCGCGCCTGGACCATTTCCTGTGCCAAGGCCCAGTGCAGCCGCCACTCTCAGCCAGCCTGTTGGCCCAGTGGGAGGCTCCAGTGCCCCTGCTCCTGTTGGGCCAGGCAGATGCGACCCATTGGTGTTTTTTCCCAGTTCTAAGATTCTGCCATTTATCCCAGGTTTTATAGATTTGCAAGAAACCCCCTGCTGTTCATGCATATAATAACTTTCAAACCGTGCATCGGATTAAAATAATTTATATATGAAACTTGCTTAAAATTATGTGTAGATTAATAATATGCCAATTTCTTGCCATGTTAAAATGTTTAAAATGATGTTTGGTTAAATTTACTCCTATGCCATGTTAAAATGATTTAATTCATAACTATTCATCCGTAGCTCCAAATCTAACAAACTTTATATGTAAATAGGGTATAAAAATGCCTAGTTAACATGGTGACCTTTATTTGCATGTTAAACAACTCTAAAATTGTGTTTAGGGCAGAACAGTACCAAATCTATAATATGCTCATGAGGAGTTTCCGGAATTGTTGTTCGTTGCTTCCGGCCTCATTTAACCTTGACTAGATAGGTAGTTTTCTTTTGCTTCACCTCTTGCCATGCTAACAACATTTAATCTTGTTGGGTACATAAACAAGAGAGAAATAAATAAGTCATGTGGTTTTCTTCAATATGCAACTCCGTTGCATATTGTGCTCCACTTAATTTGTAGAATTGTTTGTGCACTTTGCCATGCCATGCTTCATTAAACCGGACATGCATCATACTTGTTTGCGCATCATGCCATGTTGATGTGTTGGTTGTTTACTATGTTGTTTGCTTTCTTTCCGGTGTTGCTTCTTCGGGTTGGTTCCGATAATGTCGCGTTTGTGAGGAACCGTTCGTCTACGTTCCGTTTGTCTTCTTCATGGACTCGTTCTTCTTCCTTGCGGGATTTCAGGCAAGATGATCATACCCTCGAAATCACTACTATCTTTGCTTTGCTAGATGCTCGCTCTTTTGCTATGCCTATGCTGCGATACCTACCACTTGCTTATCATGCCTCCCATATTGTTGAACCAAGCCTCTAACCCACCTTGTCCTAGCAAACCGTTGATTGGCTATGTTACCGCTTTGCTCAGCCCCTCTTATAGCGTTGTTAGTTGCAGGTGAAGATTGAAGTTTTGTTCCTTGTTGGAACATGGAGATGTTGTTCCTTGTTGGAACATGTTTTCTTGTTGGGATATCACAATATATCTTATTTAATTAATGCATCTATATACTTGGTAAAGGGTGGAAGGCTCGGCCCTATGCCTGGTGTTTTGTTCCACTCTTGCCGCCCTAGTTTCCGTCATATCGGTGTTATGTTCCCGGATTTTGCGTTCCTTACGCGGTTGGGTAATAATGGGAACCCCTTGACAGTTCGCCTTAAGTAAAGCTCCTCCAGCAATGCCCAACCTTGGTTTTACCATTTGCCTCACCACCACCTACTTTTCCCTTGGGAGTCACTCTCTCGAGGGTCATCATTATTTTAACCCCCCCCCCCCCCCCGGGGCCAGTGCTCCTCTGAGTGTTGGTCCGACCGAGTAGACTGCGGGGCCACCTCGGGGCAACTTGAGGGTTGGTTTTACTCGTAGGATGTCTCATCTGAGTGTGCCCTGGGAAAGAGATATGTGCAGCTCCTATCGGGATTTGTCGGCACATTCGGGCGGTGTTGCTGGTTTAGTTTTACCCTGTCGAAATGTCTTGTTGTACCAGGATACCGAGCCTGATCGGAATGTCTCGGGAGGAGGTCTATTCCTTCGTTGACCGTGAGAGCTTGTGATGGGCTAAGTTGGGACACCCCTGCAGGGATTTGAACTTTCGAAAGCCGTGCCCACGGTTATGGGCGGATGGGAATTTGCTAATGTCCGGTTGTAGATAACTTGAACCTTAACTTAATTAAAATGAATCAACAGCGTGTGTTACCGTGATGGTCTCTTTCCGGCGGAGTCCGGGAAGTGAACACGGTGTTGGAGTTATGTTTGACGTAGGTTGCTCTAGGATCACTTCTTGATCATAGTTTCTCGATCGTGCTTTGCCTTCTCTTCTCGCTCCCATTTGCGTATGTTAGCCACCATATATGCTAGTCGCTTGCTGCAGCTCCACCTCTTACCTTTACCTTACCCATAAGCTTAAATAGTCTTGATCGCGAGGGTGCGAGATTGCTAAGTCCCCGTGGCTCACAGATACTTCCAAAACCAGCTTGCAGGTGCCAATGAGTCCGTGCAGATGACGCAACCAAGCTCAGGAGGAGCTCGATGAAGATCTTGTCCTTTGTGTTGTTTCGTTCTAGTTGATCAGTAGTGGAGCCCAGTTGGGGTCGGTCGGGGACCTTGTCGCTTTTGGGGTTCTTCTTTTATTTTGGTTCCGTAGTCGGACCTTGATTGTATCTGGTTGATGTAATGCTTTATTCATGTAATTGTGTGAAGTGGCGATTGTAAGCCAACTATGTATCTTTTCCCTTATTGTATTACATGGGTTGTTTGCGAAGATTACCACACTTGCGACATTGCTTTCAATGCGGTTATGCCTCTAAGTCGTGCTTTGACATGTGGGAGATATAGCCGCATCGAGGGCGTTACATTCTAGACCCAATAATTGAAAGATTTCATCTCACTAGAGTCCTTATGGACGGCGGCAGCAGCTTGGACCTGCTTTACCAGGACACAGTGCGGAAAATGGGCATAGATCCCTCGAGGATTAAGCCCACAAAAACGACCTTTAAAGGCGTAATACCAGGTGTAGAGGCCAAATGTACAGGCTCAATCACACTTGAAGTGGTCTTCGGATCTCCGGATAATCTCCGAAGCGAGGAGTTAATCTTCGACATAGTCTCATTCCGCAGTGGCTATCACGCACTGCTCGGGCGAACCGCATTTGCCAAGTTCAATGCGGTACCGCACTATGCATACCTTAAGCTCAAGATGCCAGGCCCTCGATGAGTAATTACGGTCAATGGAAACACCGAACGCTCCCTCCGAACGGAGGAGCACACGGCGGCCCTTGTAGCGGAAGTACAAAGCAGCCTCTCCAGGCAGTTCTCCAGTCCGGCCACTAAACGACCGGACACCGTCAAGCGTGCCCGGAGTAACCTACAACAAGACCGCCTGGCACGATCCAAGCAGGCGTAGCAATGCGGCCCCAACCCCAGCCCTAGCAAAAAGGCGACGCCAGTGCTTCGCATACATAACTACGCTCTAGAAATACCATGGGTATAGGGGGAGGGGCACCATCACGGCACGCCCGAAGCACGGCTTAAACCACACCAGGGGCTGCCGATTTTTTAATTTTCTCTTACTTTCAGGACTCCATTCTTCGGAAGGCCTGTTCGGTAGTTCAATTGCCGCACAAACGATGCAAGAACCAGGGAAGCAGACAAGCCACGCCGCATTACGGAACTCCCAGGTGGTCTCTATCACGAGCAGTATACCTGTTTTGCATACTATTCCGTATCTTGCCCCTGGAACGGACATGTTAAATAGTCCAACCTTTTGCTTATCGCATTATTTGTATCGTTCTGCTTTGATCGCAGCCCTCTTTAATAAACAATGCATAGCTTTTGTCTATTTTTGCATTACTTTTTTATATGTGTTCCTTAACGACATGTTGCACCCGTACACTTTGGTACGGCCGAAATACGCCAGGGGCTTCAGTACCCCTCAACATGGTGTGAGAAGTCCGAACACTTTAACAAGTGCGGCACCCCGAACTTATAGCATTATATGCATCGCCTCGGAATCATGTCTTGGGTCAATAGTTGGGTTTGCCCGGCTCCTATGTTTTGGTGCCTTACGTTCCGCTATATCGGCTAAGGTAGCACTAGGAGAACCACTGCGATTGTGCCCCAGTTGAGCTGGGTCGAGCACCTCAGTGGAGAAAGCTAAAACTGACTGTCATGATGAAGCGAGAGCTGGTCGCTGTCCGAGAGGTTTTTCGAGTCCCTAAAGACTTATGCCGCTTAGAGCGAGGAGTCGGCTCTGTCCGGCCAAGGCGTGGATAGCGCCCCAAACTCGGTCTTCTGAATACCAGGGGCTTCGCCGAAATTTAAAATTATAGAATTCTATGTCTAAGTGAGAGTGTTCACGCATTATAGTCCGATTGCCTTGTTCGTTGGGCTGAGCGCCTCCCTCGAAGGACCCAAACATGGTAAAAAGAGCGCTCAGGTTTATCCCCGAACACCCCAGCACTAGCGGCACGGGGGCAGAAGCCGACGACTCCGCCATCTCTCAGAATTGATAAACAGCCGCACAGAAGGTACTATTTTAAATTCCAACAGCATTGCTTAGCGCATATGAACAAGTTTTCAGCGCACAGGACAAAACGAGCAAGTTTCACTCAAAAATTACATCCCTAGAACATTCATCCGCCACAAGGCAGGCACCCTTCAGAACATCCTTATAATAATTCTCGGGCTTGCGATGCTCTTTCCCCGGTGGCGGGCCGTCCTTCACAAGCTTCTCAGCATCCAGCTTGCCCCAGTGCACCTTCGCACGGTCAAGGGCCCTACGGGCACCTTCAATGCAGACGGAGCGCTTGATGACTTCGAGCCTTGGACAGGCCTCCACCAGCCGCTGCACCAGCCCGAAATAGCTCCCAGGCAGAGCCTCTCCAGGCCACAGCCGAACTATGAGGTCCTTCATGGCCTGTTCGGCCGCCTTGTGGAGTTCGACCAGTTGCTTCAACTGGTCGCTCAGGGGCACGGGGTGGCCGGCCTCAGCATACTGAGACCAGAACACCTTCTCTGTCGAGCTGCCCTCCTCGGCTCGATAGAATGCGGCGGCATCAGACACACTCCGGGGAAGATCTGCGAACCCTTCTGGAGAGCTCCGGATTCGGGTAAGTAACAAGTAACTCACATTTATGTGTTTGCTTTGCATAAAGAATGCCTTACCCATAGCTATCTTCTTCACCTCATCCAACTCCTGGAGGGTCTTCTGGGATTCGGCCTTGGCAGACTTGGCATTTTCAATAGCCGCCGCGAGCTCGTACGCTCGCGTCTTTGAGTCAAGCTCCAAACTCTCATGTTTTTTCATGAGAACCTGGAGCTCTTGCTGCGCCTTGCCAGCCTAGGCCTCGTACTTCTCTCGCTCGGTGCGCTCCATGGCCGCCCTCTTCTCGGCCTCGACCAGCGCTTGCTTAAGGGTCGCCACCTCAGACATGGCCCCTACAATAGCCACGATAATCCTGTCATTTTTTGCAATTGCATATTTTTATATATATTTAAACAAGGTATTTCTTACCTTCATTGTCTTCGAGCTGCTTCTTGGCACGCCCGAGCTCTTGCTCGGACCGCTCGAGGTTCTGCTTTAGCGTGTCCACTTCCGCAGTCAGTGCGGCGGACGCAAGAAGAGAAGCCTGCATACGCATATTGACTCCTTTTTGTTAGACTCCTGCAAATTTTATTTGATCCTCTATTCGGCTTTTCTTCCCGAACGCCAAACAGAGCATCAGGGGCTACTGTCTATCCGGTAATATTATTTACACATTCTTTACTTACCTCAAAGCTTGTTAAAAGGCTAGTACAAGCTTCAGTCAGTCCGCTCTTGGCGGACTGAACCTTCTGGACCACCGCACTCATAATGGTGCGGTGCCCCTCATCGATGGAGGCGCCTTGGAGCGCCTCCAACAGATTGTCCGGCGCCTCCGGTTGGACGGAGGTCACCGGCACGGTGGGCTTGCTCCTCTTGGAAGGAGGTCCCCCACCGGACTCTGGAACCTTTGAAGGTTCCGGAGCGGTGTCCCGCCTAGGGCCGGACTTGGGAGCCCTGGGGGGGTTCATCCCCTTTACTCCTGGAGTCCGGGAGGTCGCCTTGCGGAGCCTCCAGGACCACCTCCTCCTGGCTTGGAACCTGTTGGGACAACACTTCAGTGTCGTCCGTAGGGCGGGGGGAGGAAGCCGTCGGAAGCGAGTTCACATCCGACGAGTCCAGTGAGCCGCTCGACGACGCGTCGAGCCGGTCTTTGGGTGGGCTGCATAAACATATTCGACATAAGGGAAAGCTGTGCAATAAATGAATACTATGAATTACTCTGGTATCCGGATACTTACGATTTTGCCAGGGGCTTGGCCCTGGGTGGCCACTCCTCTCCGCCGTCATCGGCGTCGGTGGAGTAGTCCGGAGGAAGGGTTTTCCCCTTCTTGGACCCTCTGGCCTTCCCAGAGAGGGCGGCCTTCCTTTTCTTCTCTCCTCCCGCTGGAGGGGGAGAGGTCTCTTCTTCTTCCTCCTCGTCTTCACGGGAGGAATGCGCCTCGGAACCGTCAGATGATGGATCCGACACCTCCAGGCGTCGGGCACTCTTCCGAGGCCCCATGGCATTCTTCTTGGCCCTCTTCTCCGGCACCACATCGGGTGCCGGAACCAGCAGCTTCGCCAAGCGGGCATCGACTGGGTCTTCGGGCAAGGGAGCCGGACAGTCGATCTGTCCGGACTTCGCCTTACAACTTTGTCAAAGGTAAGGGAGCTTATATCTCACATTGAGTTAAACTATGGAAAACTAATACCCTGTAAAAGGTACAAACAACTTACCGCGCTAGTGTGACGCTGTGCGCTGAATCCGCGATCCTCGGTGGCGGATGCGGGAGCCTCGGCGCCCTTGAAAAGCACCTTCCAGGCATATTCGTACGTCGTGTCGAAGAGCCTGCTCAGAGTTCGGTGCTGCGCCGGGTTGAACTCCCACAGATTGAAGGCCTGTTGTTGACACGGGAGGATCAGACGGATGAGCATAACCTGGACTACATTGACAAGCTTGAGCTACTTGTCTACCAGGGTTTGGATGCATGTTTGCAGTCCAGTCACCTCTCCTTTGTTGCCCCACGACAGGCCCGTCTCTTTCCAGGACGTGAGCCGTGTTGGGGGTCTGAACGGAACTCGGGGGCTGCAACCCACTCAGGGTCGCACGGCTCGGTGATGTAAAACCACCCCGATTGCCACCCCTTTAGGGTCTCCACAAAGGGGCCCTCGAGCCATAAGACGTTGGGCATCTTGCCCGCCATGGTGCCTCCGCACTCCGCCTGGTTGCCGCGCACCACCTTCGGTTTGACATTGAAAGTCTTGAGCCAAAGGCCGAAATGGGGGCGCATGCAGAGGAAAGCCTCACACACGACGATAAACGCCGAGATGTTGAGGACAAAGTTCGGGGCCAGATCATGGAAATCTAGGCCATAGTAGAACATGAGCCCTCGGACAAATGGGTGAAGAGGGAAGCCCAGTCCGTGGAGGAAATGGGGGAGAAACACCACCCTCTCATGGGGCCTAGGGGTGGGGATGAGCTGCCCCTTTTCGGGAAGCCGGTACGCAATGTCGTTAGACAAGTATCCGGCCTTCCTCAGTTTTTTGATGTGTCCCTCCATTTCCGGAGGAGACCATCCACTTGCCTCCCGCTCCGGACATGGCTGGAGAAGGTTGAGGTGGGGAGTGCGGACTTGGGCGCTGGAGCTCGAGTGCGCGAGAATGGATAAGCAAAGGAGGAAGAAGGCGTAGGTGAAAAGGTGGATCCTTATCCCCTTATATGGGTGGACGCAACTACGTGTCCCCACCAGCTTGGTAAAACTCGCTTATCTCCAAGCGCCGTGATCAATGGCGCGGTTGGGTTACCCACGCCCGTATTGATGAGAATCCCGGAATAAGGGGACACGATCTCTGCTATAACAAGACGTGCTAAGGAAACCGCCTCACATGACGCGCTGAGGTGGGATAATGAAACGACTCGGATAAAGGCTTGGCCGTGGTGTGTCACACTATAGAATACGTCAGCAGATTAGATTTGTGTAAATATTATTCTCTCTATGGCAATATGTGGAAACTTATTTTGCAGAGCCGGACACTATCTTTGTGTACAAAATCTTCTATGAAGTACTTGGAGGAGGAACCCGTCTTGCAATGCCGAAGACAATCTGCGCGCCGGACTCGTCGTCATTGAAGCCTGGTTCAGGGGCTACTGAGGGAGTCCTGGATTAGGGGGTGTCCGGTTGGCTGGACTATACCTTCAGCTGGACTCCTGGACTATGAAGATACAAGATTGAAGACTTCGTCCCGTGTCCGGAAGGGACTTTCCTTGGCGTGGAAAGCAAGCTTGGCGATACGGATATGCAGATCTCCTACCATTGTAACCGACTTTGTGTAACCCTAACCCTCTCCGGTGTCTATATAAACCGGAGGGTTTTAGTCCCCACGCTACTTCTAACTATTTAGGATTTAAAAAAAATAAAATCAACCAATTTCATTTTATGCATACAATTCCGAGAAACAATAGTGATGGAAAAATGTCACTATCACACAGTTGCCATATTCCTTATTATTGATTCTACTATCACACACTTGCCATATCTGCTATCACACAGTTTCTCATTCTACATGTCCTCACTCCAATAGTAAGAAAAATAAAAAGGAAAAATAGAGCTAATCTGCCATTGAAATTTCCTTATTCCTGAGTAATATTCAATGGAATGGTGCATGAGGGAGTCCTGGATTAGGGGGTGTTCGGGTAGCCGGACTATACCTTCAGCCGGACTCCAGGACTATGAAGATACAAGATTGAAGACTTCGTCCCGTGTCCGGATGGGACTTTCCTTGGCGTGGAAGGCAAGCTTGGCGATGCGGATATTCAAGATCTCCTACCATTGTAACCGACTCTGTGTAACCCTAACCCTATCCGGTGTCTATATAAACCGGAGGGTTCTAGTCCGTAGGACAACTCCATCATACAACATTCATACCATAGGCTAGCTTCTAGGGTTTAGCCTCCTTGATCTCGTGGTAGATCTACTCTTGTACTACCCCTATCATCAATATTAATCAAGCAGGAGTAGGGTTTTACCTCCATCGAGAGGGCCCGAACCTGGGTAAAACTTTGTGTCCCTTGCCTCCTATTACCATCCGGCCTAGACGCACAGTTCGGGACCCCCTACCCGAGATCCGCCGGTTTTGACACCGACAATGCTTTTTAATGGGTCTCCCTAATTCTTGTCCCACATAAAAAGGTTGGGTGTTCAAATTTGCCAAATTATGTGGTCGTAGTAAACTATCGATAATTCTTCCTTCTAATCTTCTTGTTTTAGTTTATGCTCACCAACTTTGATTTGTTCCAAGTCATTGTATTAGTATGGTAATAAGAGCAACTGATGGAAGGAGTTGAACTTAGAAAAATAAATCGGGTTTTTCTGAAGCACCGATGTCTATTTCTACAAAAGAGACGCTTAGTTAAGTGTCTATACAAATAAGCACTGGTGCTTAAGAAAATCCTAATTTATTTCTGTAAGCACCTCCCATTGTACAAGACCTTAGATGGAGTTAAAGGTAAACCCCCCCACCCCACCCCGTCCCGTCCCGTCCCACATGTCACTCCCCTCCGGTGACTCGCGGGATCCCTTGTTGTCCATGCTAGCGCCCTCACTCCTCCTCGGCGCATCGCCACCACTAGAAGTGTCTGCCAACGAAGCTAGCCCATGCAAGTTCCAAGGACGGTGGGAGCAAATCATTGTTTATGTTGGGAAGGTGAAAAATGAGGTTTTGGCCAATGTGGAGCGGCTACCAAAACTCGGGGTGCGAATAGCTTTTTTGAGAAACTTGCACCATGTTGGCTACGTGCCATCACAGACACGGACCAACAACTACATTGCATGCAATATTTTGGGAACTTGGGTGTAATCCATCCATAATAGTAACCTAAGACAAGCAATGGTAGCAAATAAAGATGTCTGCATTTTTTAACTATACACCGCCATCATTGATATAGTGGTTAATGTGTCAGGTATATGCATATGCAGCCACAAGTGTCTCGTTATTATAAGATTACTGCTTCGGTACACCCGGCCCCTCCACAAACCGTATAAGGGCAGTATGGTCGATGAAAACCGTATACCCATCTGCATATGTGACACGTACAAGTCATCGTACCCACTTTTTATCAAACTTCAAAAATAAGCACAAGTGAGATGGGAGCAAATCATTGTTTATGTTGGGAAGGTGAAAAATGAGGTTTTGGCCAATGTGGAGCAGCTGCCAAAACTCGGGGTGCGAATAGCTCTTTTGAGAAACTTGCACCATGTTAGCTACGTGCCATCACAGACACGGACCAACAACTACATTGCATGCAATATTTTGGGAACTTGGGTGTAATCCATCCATAATAGTAACCTAAAACAAGCAATGGTAGCAAATAAAGATGTCTGCATTTTTTAACTATACACCGCCATCATTGATATAGTGGTTAATGTGTCAGGTATATGCATATGCAGCCACAAGTGTCTTGTTATTATAAGATTCCTACTTCGGTACACCCGGCCCCTCCACAAACCGTATAAGGGCAGTATGGTCGATGAAAACCATATACCCATCTGCATATGTGACAAGTACAAGTCATCCTACCCACTTTTTATCAAACTTCAATAGTAAGCGCAAGTGAGATGTATCGAACTCAAGACCTATTGGTCCAAGGAGAACCACGCTAACCAACTAGGACATCCTAATGCTTGTGCCAATCTACTTCTATTCTTTATTCTACTTCAGTTCGCGGCTAGGCCGGCCCATTGTTGAACCGGTTCTTTTATCATTATTTTTCTTTTTCATTTTTTCTATTTCAAAAAATACTCACAATTGTAATATTTTCTTCAAATTTTAAAAAATGTTCACTTTTCCGAATTTTGATCATAAAGTAAAAATATTCGCATTTTAAAAAATGTACAGATATGCCAAAAAATTGTTCGTTTAAATAGAATGCTCACATCGATATAATTAAATTTCTGAACATCTATTAAATAGAAATTTTGTTTGTTTATTGTTCGTTTAAACAAAAATCTTTGTTTTTTGTTCGTCTAAATAAAAACATGCTCACATAAAAAATCGAGCACTTATAAAATTTCTAAACATCTATTGAATAGAAAAATGAAAAAGAAAATGTATCAATCAACGACCAGTTTATTGTTCATTTTTTGTTTCATTTTCATTCTTGTTGTTTTTCATTTTTTTTTCATTTTTATTATTTTTGTTTTTCAAAAATGCTCACATCAATATAGTGGACCCAAAATTTTCAACACACTAGCATCACCATGCCAAGCATCCATGATAAATTTCATTGAGTTCTGACATTTTATGCATTTACTAGGGTTTTCTCGGTGAAAAAAACCCTAAACCACTAGCCGAACGTGACATAACATGTGTTCGGTTTTTGAATTCCTTCAAATTTTGCATGGAGGTCTGCCATGAGTATGCCCACATGTAGGCAAAATTTGATGTCATTTCATACATGGCAAGAAGTAGACCATGTTTTAAAGGTGGTTGTTCGGGTAGGCAGGTAGGGTAAGTCTAGATGCACTTTTTTCCACAAAAATAAAATGGACTCAATTTTTTTTACACACTAACATCACCATGCGAAGCATTCATGATAAATTTCATTGAGTTCTCACATTTTACACATTTTCTAAGGTTTTCCCGGTGAAAAAAAAATGTTAAAACACTAGCCGAACGCGAGGCAACGTGCGTTCGATGTCCGAATTCCTTCAAATTTTGCATGGAGGCCAGCCATGAGCATACCCACATGCTGGCACAATTTGGTGTCATTATATACATGGCAAGAAACACACCACGTTCAAAGGTGATGGTTCGAGTAGGCTGGTAGGGCAAGTCTGGATATACTTTTTTCACATCAATAAATGGGCCCAAAATTTTCGATACACTAGCATCACCATGCCAAGCATCCATGATAAATTTCATTGAATTCTGCATTTTTCATTTTTAGGGTTTTCCCGGTGAAAACCCTAAAACACTAGCTGAACGTGACGCAACGTGCGTTCGGTGTTCGAAATCCTTCAAATTTTGCATGGGGGCCTGCCATGAGCATGCCTACATGCTAGCAAAATTTGGTGTCATTTCATGCATGGCAAGTCTGGATAGGGTAAGCCGACAGGTGGTGGTTCGGGTAGGCTGGTAGGGCAAGTCTGGATGCATTTTTTCACATCAATAAAATGGACCCAAATTTTTTCCACAAAATTGTTTCACCATGCCAAGCATCCATGATAAATTTCACCTAGTTCTGACATTTTGTGCATTTTCTAGGGTTTCCCCGGTGAAAAAAACTAAAACAATAGCCAAATGTGATGCAACGTGAGTTTGGTGTCCGAATTCCTTCAAATTTTCATGGATGCATGCCATGAGTATGCCCATGTGCTGGCCAAATTTGGTATCATTTCATATATGGCAAGTCTAGATAGGGTAAGTCTAGATGCACTTTTTTCCACAACAATAAAATTGACCCAATTTTTCCCACACACTAGCACCACCATGCCACACATACATGATCAATTTCATTGAGTTCTGTCATTTTATGCATTTTTCTAGGGTTTTCCCGGTGAAAAACCCTAAAACACTAGTCGAACATGACGCAACGTGTGTTTGGTGTCTGAATTCCTTCAAATTTTGCATGGTGACCTGCCATGAGCATGCCCACGTGACGAAAAAATTTAGTGTCATTTCATGCATGAAAAGAAGCACATCATGTCAAAGGTAGTGGTTCGGGAAGGCCCGTAGGGCAAGTCTGGATACTCTTTTTCACATCAATAAAATGGACCCAAAAAATTTCCACACACTAGCATCACCATGCCAAGCATCCATGATAAATTTCACTGAGTTTTGACATTTTATGCATTTTCTAGGGTTTTCCTGGTGAAAAAAAATACAAAAACACTAGCGGAATGTAACGCAGTGTGCGTTTAGTGTCCGAATTCCGTCAAATTTGGCATGGAGGCCCGCCCTGAGCATGCCCACATGCTCGCAAAATTTGGTGCCATTTCATGCATGCCAAGAACCACATCATACTCAAACCTGGTGGTTCGGGTAGGCCGATAGGGCAAGGCTTTTGTTATTTGCAATTTCTGTCATTATCAATCTACATGAACATTTTTATGTATCCGAATTGTTTCTTGAAATTTGTCAAAAAAAATTAGAATTTCAAATTGAGTTTGAGAGTTTTATATACATGCTTTTTTTCAAAATTGTTAATAAATTCCCAAATATTGATGATGTACAGTAATTGCAAACCAAATTTTCTAAAAAAACATTATCAACATTTCGAAATCATGAAGATTTATTAAATTTACGAACAAACAAAAAGGGGAACATTTTTTGAAGTTATAGAACATTTTTATAATTTGTAAAATATATTCTAAAACAATAAAAAATAGTATTCCAAAATTATTACGGTAAAGTTTGAAAGCAAACAACATGAAATTAATGAAAAAATACAAAAAGGAAAATTCGAATGAAAAATAATATACGCTCAGGCCTTGCCCACTCGGGCGACGGCATCGCTTCCGTTGGGTGCCTGTTGGGCCGGCTCAAACATTTGCCTATTAGAAAAAAGTTAATCAATTTTGAAAAAGAATGAAAAACAATTACGGGCTTTTATAAAATGTTTGTAAAAGTTGAAAAGAGTTCGTGGATATGGAAAAAAGATCATGAATTTGAAAACATAGTTTGCAAATTTAAGAAAATGTTCAGAAATATAAATGGAAAAAAATCGGTTGGGCGGAAGGTTCCGTCTCAGAGTACCTGTTTTCGACATCGTTAGATGGACCAAATTTTTTCTAGTGCCTTGTATCACCATTCCGAGGCACCAAGCTAAGTTTTTGTAATTTCAACAATTCTGCATATTCAAATAATATTCGTCTTTTTAAAATTTATTTGGAATTTAGAAAATAATCCTGTATTCAAATTTTTTCTACACAAATACAAAAAATGTTTGCGGGAATTCAAAATAAATCGGTTTCAAATTTTTCTTTATATTTTTTTATTGTTGCTTGAAATGTCAAATTTCGTAGTGTTTTTCAAAAACAAATGTTCAAAATTGTGTTTGCTCCTTTTAAAATATGTTCGTGTTATGAAATACTGAGCAATTTTGTAAGATATGAACATTTTTTTGACATATCTATACAATTTTTTAAGCATCTGAATATTTGTAATTTATGAACAAAATTTCGAAAAATCAAAGCGTGAGCATTTTTTGAAAAATAAAAAGGAAACAAAAAAGAAAAAACTAATAAAAAACGAAAAGAAATAGGGATAAAAGGACCAAATCAATAATGGGCCGGCCCTGCCATGGACTGAAGTAGAAGAAAATACAAAGAAGAAGTAAGGGGCTGTGGTTCGCTACCTGATGCTACCTGAAGAAGTTGGTAGGTCCCTGGCCTGGATGGCCATGCCTCTCAATTAGCCTGCCTTCTTATCGGATGTCCCAAAAAAGAAGAAAATTCTTGTTTTTTCTTTCTAAAAATCATTCTCAAATAATACTAAGAAAATAGTATTGATTTCTATTTATTTTAATATGAAGTCTAGAGATATCCTATTTGAAGGAGGACGGGATTCAAAGGCCTCCAATTTTCAGCGCATATGCTCGGGCTAACAGTTGCCTGACTTTTAATACTAGTATCGGGGCTTGTGCCAGCCAATAGCAGCCTTTCTTTAGTACTTTTGATTTTTTTAATGATTGATACTAGTACACCAGGTCAGGCAACAACCAACCACATATCTTCTTGTCTTGCCTGGCAGGCAGAAAAATTCAGCTTGCCACGTCTCTATCAGGCGCCATTTTTTCTCAGGCACACCGATCAGAACGCAAACCAAACAGCCCGGGATGTCCAAGTTGATTAGTGTGGTTCTCTTTCAACTAAGAGGTCTTGAGTTCAATTAAAGAAGCTGAAAAACAGCTAAGGGCGTCATGAGGAAATAAAAGGTGCCACGTATATGTACGCAGGCCATGTATCAGCGTGGGTGAAAAGAATATCCTACCTTTATTATGAAGGAGTATAGATAGATCTTAGCCGTTAATGTGTTCAGGATGTACCCAAGCAAAAGTGGAATTTGATTTTGTGCTTGAGCTCCATATATGATCATTTTGATTTGACCGATGTAGGGAGCTATCGAAGTGATTCACGCGTAAGTTCTCGCAATGTTGTGAGAGTTTTGGTTCAAAACACAGACATGTGTGTGACAAGTCTAACATATTTTCATTTGTCGGGTTTGTATCGAATATTGTGTATGAGTTGGGTTACGTTGGACTTGGTGTTGTAGTGTGGGTAGGATACGTGTAGCGTCGGAGTCGGACACGTTATACCCTTAGCCTCTTTTTCTGAAAGGAATAACAGATGTATTCCACTTAATCATGGTGCCCCATATCGGAGATCACCAAACCTGATACAAAGTCTGGGGCATCAGTTGCCCACATGAATAGAGGGTCCAGAGCGCCCCAAGCATGTTGCGCCAAAGCGTGTGCAACCATATTACATTCCCGGTGGCAAGAGGGAAAGTCTGAGAATTCAAAGGAAGAGCGACACAAGCTCCTAGCCTCTCTGAACAGGACTCCAAGCTCCGCAGCATCATAGGCTCGCCCTTTCAGCGCCGTGACCATATTCAGGCAGTCAGATTCAAAGACAATGCGTTGTGCCCCTAATTCAGAAGCGCCCTCAATTGCTTTCATACAGGCAATCATCTCGGCCTGAAGAGGGCTGCGCACATTTTGCATCTTGCCAGCCGCCGCCACCAGAAAAGTGCCATGCTCATCGCGTGCAACAAAACCCCATGCCCCTGCTTAAGACTCTTCATGAAACGCCGCATCTGTGTTTATTTTTATGAGTCTCGCGGCCGGAGGCGTCCATGAATATTTGACTGTAGATGTAGGAGGAGATTTGGTTTGCAGACACGCATAATCCATCAGGTGCTTGGTGATGAAAGCACTAACCTCACCCGTCGATCGCTGCTTTTCGCCCGCGTAAGTTTTATTCCTTGTCGTCCACCAGTCCCAAAGGAGGACACATGCCCGTAGCTTTCTCTCAATCGGAAGCAAGCAAATATGCCTCATAACATCAAAAGCATCGGGGCACTCACATAACGCCACACGAATATCCTCCAAATTCTGTTCCCTCCAAATCACCTTCACTTTTTTACATTTCAATAACAAATGACCACCATCTTCATCCAGCCTCTGGCACATGGGACATCTAGTATCCAACTCAATGTGTTTCCTTTTGATATTGAGCAGAGTAGGAAGGATGTTGTGTGTTAGTCTCCACAGGAACATGCGAACCTTACCTGGGAGTTGAAGCTTCCAAATATGTTGCCACTTGTTCAGGGACTTACCTTGCTCACTGGAGGGGCCAGAGTTTTGTTGCTTATTAGCATCCTTCAGGTTCACTCCTAGTTGGTAGGCAGACTTCACTGAAAAAAACCCCTTCTTGTCAAAATGCCAAGAGACTGCATCTTCCATGTCCGGTTTCAATGGTATGGCCAGAATCAACCGAGCATCGTCATGGGTAAAAAGCTCCCTCACAAGCTCCTCATCCCAGTTTTCAGTAATTGGATTGATCAACTCATATACCTTCGACACAATGGACCTCCCTTGGTGAGCAACAGGTCTCCTTGCCACCCCCCTCGGCAGCCACGGATCCGTCCAGCAGTTTACTTGAGTGCCATCCCCAATTCGCCAAACAATGCCCTCCTTAAGCAGGTCGCGGCCTCGAAGAATGCTGCGCCAGGTGTAGGACATATCCCTATGCTCACCGGCCTCTAGAATTGAGCAATCAGGGTGGTACTTCGTCTTCAACACCACCGCGCAAAGCGATTCAGGGTTTTGGATCAACCTCCAGCTTTGACAAGCGAGCATGGCCATGTTAAAAATATGAAGGTCACGGAAACCCAGCCCACCATCCTTCTTCGCCTTCATGAGTCTTTCCCACCCGATCCAGTGACACTTATGTTGCCTGCCTTGCTGACTCCACCAGTAACGACAAATCATTGAGCTAATTTCTTCACACAAGCTCTTGGTTAGGTCAAAACAGGACAATGCATAGGTTGGGATGGCCTGGGCCACGGCTTTTATCAGAGTCTCCTTCCCCACCTTGGACAAGAGTTTCTCAATCCAACCCTGGATTCTCCTCCAGATGATTTCCTTGATGTACTCGAACTCCTTACTTTTTGCTGCTCCTAGATGTACTGGTAGACCAAGATAGCGCTCATTTTGTGTTTCAGTACAGATACCAAGGACCTGCAAAACTTGCTGCTTGTTATGATTGCTCGTTTTCTTGCTGAAGAAAGCGGACGACTTGTCCCTGTTGATTTTCTGGCCAGATTGTTTTTCGTAGACATCCAGAATCTCTTGCAGTCGAGTTGCACTTTCACTGGTAGCCCTCATAATAATCAAGAAATCGTCCGCGAAGAAAAGATGATTGATACTAGGAGCCCCCGGACAGATCTGAACCCCCTTAATGGAGCGATCCAGCTCAGCTTGCTGCAGCAACATGGAGAAAGCTTCCGCACAAAGGATGAACAAATATGGCGATAATGGGTCACCTTGCCGCAAGCCTCTCTGGGGAAAGACAACCTCAGTCAGTGTCCGGTTAAACTTGACACGATAGGAAACAGATCTTACACACTTCATGATCAGACTCACCCAACCGGCAGCGAAGCCCATTTTATGCATCATCTTCTCCAGGAAGTCCCACTCAACTCGATCATACGCCTTGCTCATGTCCAGCTTAATTGTAGCGAGCCCTTGCCTGCCTCCCTTCCTCTTGTGCATCAGATGAGTGATCTCATAGGCTAGGAGCACATTGTCAGTGATCATCCGGCCAGGCACAAAGGCTGACTGCGTTGGAGAAATCAAATCCGGGAGAATTACTTTCATCCGGTTAGCAATAACCTTTGATATGAGTTTATAGAGCACATTGCAAAGGCTGATTGGGCGGTACTGTGTTAGAAACTCTGGGTTTTTTACCTTGGGGATTGACACAATGTTTGTCTCATTCCACCCCTCCGGGATCTCACCACCGTTGAGCACTCTTAGGACCTCCTCCTGAATCTTGGGCCCCACCATGTGCCAGAATCTTTTGTAAAAGATTGCCGGCATACCGTCCGGGCCTGGCGCCTTCAAATCACCAATGGAATCAAGGGCTTCGTTAATTTCTTCACCAGTAAAGGCCTTGGCTAGCATCTCATTCATCTCCGGAGTGACCGAGGAAGGAACATGATGGAAGATGTCATCATTTAGTGGGCCTGCAGAGGATAAGAACAAACTTTTGTAGTAGTTAGTGATAAAAGGTCATATCTCTTCCTCCCCCTCCACTACACTTCCATCCTCCCTCTTTAAGCTCCTAATCGTATTAATTCTCCTCCTCTCCGATGCTTGAGCATGAAAGAACTTCGTGTTTCGGTCCCCTTTCTGGAGCCAATTTACATGTGCGCGTTGCTGCCAGTACAAGTTATATTGATCCTCGAGTCGGTCCAGTTTGTATCTCAAAAGTTGCTCCCTTGAAGTCTGCTCTTGGCTGATCCCTCCTCTCCTACACCTTTCAAGGTCTCTCTTAGCAACCTTAATTCTGTGTTTAAGCTCCCCTAGCACTTCTCTATCCCACCTCAGCAAACTCCCTCCCACCCTCCTGATCGCCTCCCCCACCGAACCTCCCCCATCCACAAAAGATGCATTCCACACCCCCTCAACTACCTCTGCACACCCCTCCTCCTGCAGCCAGCGCGCCTCAAATCGAAAACCACTTGGCCCCTTTCCATCGCCCATTAGCTTACTCTGCCCATTCAACTCTGCAATAACTGGGCGGTGATCAGAATGTCTAGGATCCCCATTTATGATTTTGTGCAGTGGGAACAAACACCTCCAGTTGGCATTCGCCACCGCTCGGTCCAGTCGCTCACGGGTATACCCAGCCACCATTTGCCAATTATTTCGCCAAGTGAATGGGTCCCCCACAAAACCCAAGTCCTCCAACTCGCATTGCTCCAAGAACCCCCGAAAGGCATCCATACATCCCTGGGCCCGAGCCGGCCCACCCTCCCTCTCACCGGCAAAGAGGATCTCATTAAAGTCCCCCACACACAACCACGGGAGATCCGACTGGCCATACAATGTGCGGAGCAGCCTCCAAGTGTTCTCTTTCTTGCCCGCTCTAGATTCACCATACACTCTCGTCAATCTCCACCTTGTACCATTGTCTTCCACCACCTCGGCATCGATATGGTACCTCCCTTTCCATCTCAGATTCACCTCAACTCCCCTCCTCCAGAAAAGAGCCAGACCGCCACTCCGCCCTTCACAGTCTCTTGCCACCATATTTACCATATTCATCCGCCACCTTAAGAAATCCAGCTCCTTTTCCTTCATCTTTGTTTCTGAAAGGAAAAGGATGTCGGGCTCTTCCACCCTCTGGAGGGCCAGAAGGCTCCGAACTGCCGATGGGTTCCCAAGCCCCCGGCAGTTCCAGGCTATTACCTTCATTGATGCTCGCAGGGCTGTTTCGACAGCCCCGCTCCATTTTTATCCTCAGTGTTCTGTCCGGTCTTGCTCTTTTTTGCTTCTCCACCCTCCCCTTCGTCACAGTCCATCTCGTCTCCTCCCCGCTTCTCTCCCACCTTGACACCCAAGGGCAAACTACTATCTTCCCTCCCCTTTCTGTTAAGCCTATGAAACTTAGCTCCCCCCTTGCCACCTTTTTTGTTGTTTCCCTGATCTCCCATCACATACTCCACCGAAACTCCCACACCTACACCGCCCTTTCCTTTCTCCACGCCGGTCTCATTTGACACCTCTCCCCCATCACAACCCCTTAGAGCCCGAGATCTCCATTCCGCCCCCCATTGGTGTCTCTTGTGCTGTGGATTCCACAAATGTGAGCTGCCTCCTCCGCTCTGTCTCCCTTCCCGGGTCCTCATCCCCACTGATTCCCTCCTGCACCCGTGATTGAGCAATTTGTTTCTTAAGAGGGCTTGTGACCTCCTCCTCCCTAGTCCCATTTTCTACTGACTGTTGCCCTGATCTGGTTTTCTCCTTCCTCCAACTGTCGCTGTCGCTGCCTGACCTGCCTTTAGAGGTACCCAGACTAAGGCTTCTTCCACTCCCATAGCTTCGCCCTCGAGAATTGTTATGGCCCTCATTCCAGCTGCCTCTATTATTTTCACCCGTGGATTTCGGTATAAAGGCCTTTAGCCAAGAACCGAACTGCTTCTCCTCCCCCCTCTTCAGCCTGATAGAGCAGCCACTCTCAACATGATCAAGCCTGCCACAGATGTAGCAGAAATCGGGCAAGAACTCATATTCGAACCGACGCCAATTTTCTTGCTCCCTCTTTCTCCTTTCTTCTTCTGTTAAGTTCTTCTCCTCTGTTTCCTTCTCATCATCAGCATCTAGCACGAAACCCCTCATGATGGGCTTTGTAATATCCATACGGACCTTGATCCTCAAGTATTTTCCCACTGTCATACCGTCCGCGCTGGCATCTACTTCGAGGGCTTCTCCTATTATTTCCCCAATTGCAAGGCCCGCCTCACGACACATCATTCCCAGTGGCAAATCAAACACTCTGACCCATATCGGGATCGTTGTGAACTTGTAGTCCTTGATACCCTTGCTTGGATCAAAATCCTCCATCACCAACAGAGACTTCCCAAACATCCAGGGTCCGTCATCGAGGGCTTTCCTTTTTCCTGACAGCTGATGGAAAGTAAGCACAAAAATGTTGTCGCCCAGATCTTTGCACCTTAGTCCCCTCAAGGGACACAGGACCTTCCCCAGCGCATTCGCCACCCCATCCGCAAATGCCGGTTTGTCCGACATCAGTTTCGCGAGAGCTTGCGGTTCCACGATCCCCCCCTTTCCTCCTCCACTCCAGGCTATCTTCCGCCCCTTGCTCTCCAGATCAGACAACTTTAGATTCCTCATCAGACCCTCGACACAATCCATCCTCACCCCAGACCAGGAATCCCCCAAAGCACAGAGGACAGAGAAAGGCTAGGGTTACAGGTGGTGTACGACGGCGCGCCCTAGCAGCGCGCCTAAGGCCTTGTGGTGGATGGGCGGGGGGAAAGGGAAGGGTTCCCACCAGACGGGGAAGAGGCCCCAGGGGCAAGGCCGACAGGGACGGCGGCGCACCCACCAGACGCCGGAAGGGGATCGCCTGGGATTCACCTAAGCGGTCGCCACAGGCAGAGACCTACCGCCACTCATGGGGCGGACCAAAACCTTACCCTTGGCCTCTTATATATATGAGGAAGCACCCCATGTTGTAACCCATGACGACTAGATAGCGACAGACTCGGAAGGGGGTGCCAGAGACTTGTGCCGTCGGGGTACCGCTCGTAGCAGCGCTGAGCGCGCCGCCGTCCGTGGTGCCCGCCGCTCGAGCGCTAGGGTTTGGCGCCAGCCGCCATTGCCCGTCGCCCGTCGCCGCCACACACACTCTACTCTAGGTCGTGGACTCGGGGAGGGAATCGCTCTCAGCCTCTCACTCGCACCTGGCTCTGGCTCTGGCTGGCGGCTAGGTTAGGTCGAGGGACGAGGGATGCGGCCGTGCGGCGGGCTGTGGCGTTGCCGCGTTGGTCTGAAATGCTAATGGGCCACATATTCGGTTTATTCGGTAAAAATCAAAAAAATTCGGTTTTATACCAACTACTGCTTTGTACACCGGTGCGAGCTCGTGTCGTGTGACTGTGCGAGACGTGCACCTAGGACTAGGACTCGTACTGCTTTGTACACCGAAGCACGTACAGCAAGCAAGAGCAGCGAGCAGATGGCCAAAAGCTAGCAACACTACTGTGACTGTGCGAGACGTGCTCATAGGACTTGACGATATACGTCTCCTACTAGTGCTTTGTACACCGGTGCGAGCTCGTGTCGTGTTGGTTCCAACTGATAAACCGAAAAGCACACGGCACGGAGAGCAGAATGCAGGCGCAAGCAAGCACTGAAGCAGACACAAAGCAGCCAAAGCTGCCGGGCGGGTCATGCAAACACGTCCAGTGTAGCGCGGGCGCGTGTACGTTGCCGCCCGCGAAAAAGTTGCAGGCCAGCCAAATCACAACACAGGGCCAACTAATCAACCAACAGTCGAGCGTGTGCGTGCGGAGATTTTTACTATTGCACTGTACGCGCTAGCGTGTTGCTACGATATATACGTGACGTAGTACTCATTTTCCTACTGTATTTTCTGTTGCACATTTTCATTCCATCTCTACTCGCGCATGCGTCTAGGCGTGCCGACGGTGGTAGTTGACGAGAACCGCTCACGTGCACTGGCCGCCCGGGGAGGCCAGTGGCCGATCCGGTGAGCTCACTCGCCCGCCGGCCACCCTACCTCAGAGTCCGGCATGGCCGTATTTTCTCCTCCCTCCCACTCCCATTCCGTCCCACCTATGGTGGCATGCGCGCGCGCCGACGTAGGCACGCAAAGGATACACGGTCCATTTCTGGGCCTCTGTCCCAAAAGCCACCGGCTCCAAAGGCGTGGAACTCTGAGGCACGGAGGCGTACACGACGCACGGAGGCGTACGTTGGCATGGATATTATGGGGCCCGGCCGGCGAGCTTGCAGTCTCGCTTGCATTGCATTGCAGCTAGTCAGAGCTCTGAGGCACTGAGCTCGCTGTCAGGTGCAAATGGCGCTTATACCCCTGCCCCCCCCCCCCCCCCCCCCCTCTCCCTCTCTCCTGCTAGCTGCTGCTACTACGAGTCTACTCCTACTGCCTCGCTGCTCACGAGACACGCCCGGGCGGCAGCGGACACGACGCAACTTTCCACGCGCGCGCTCGCTCCCTCTCGCTTGACCGTGCGCGGACCCGGCCCCACAACCATGGCCCGCATGTAATCGTCGTAGCCTGGGTTTACTTGGAATGGGGTGGCGACGGTGCGAGAGGATGAGGCGAAAACATTGGTGCTCCTCCTAGAAACAGGAGCACGCCAAGCGATAGAGCCCTAGCAACTAGCTCCTCATTAACAACTTGATTAGTCTTTAACGAGAGACATGAACGGAAGACAGGACACTGTGCGCACTGCACGTACGTGACCCACTCGTGTACAGGTACTAGGAGGAGCACTTTAACTAACCAGGCGGGCCGGCCAGAGCTTGCCGAGAGCAGGCGCCAAGGGGAGTATTGTGCTGCTGTAGCAACGCCGTGTCTCTGCTCTGGCTGCCTGCGGCGTCCTGCAACCAGTAAATAAATACTCGTACATGCGCATTTGGTGTATTGGAGACGATCGAGGCCGAGGCCGTTGTTGGTTGAGCACGCCGGGAGGCCAACAGAACCAGCCGGATGCCGCCACGCGCCCCGACGCCGGAACTCATCGTCTCGTCTCTCTGGAGTCGCATGCGCCTCGGCAACCAGACGGCGGGGCCTCCGGCATGCATGCATGCAGTGGCGGAGCTACAGCAAGGCTACATGAACCATGGCCCACCCAGCTTTATAGCATTTTTTTTATGAAAGTCAGCTTATGAGTTCAAAAAAATCAGACATTGGTATTATTTTGGACTGCGGCCCGTCCAATCTTTTGCTGAAAGCTCCACCAGTGCATGCATGCATGGCCATCGGCATGGGCGCCGTGGCAGACGGCGCAATGGGCAACGACCACCATTAGGAGTAGTGGTAGCATATTTTTTTGCGGGGGAAAGCATTTCATTACTTAATTGATAATGTTTTTACAATCATTCATAATGATAATGCTAATCTCCGTATGAACATTTGCTAACCAATATGCCGTTCGTTCTTCTGCTCGTCCAATGGATGCCATTCTTCTGCGTCCGACTCATCTTCTTGATTTGAGCTTGCCTCTCCTTCAATAGGTCTGAGATTCCAGCCACTTGGTACATGTTTCTTGATCGATCGGGTGAGCAAGCATTGGCCAGAGACAAAGTTTCAGCACAGTTCATCTCCACTAGTAGCGGCTTCTGGGACCAATGCAACGCCAACTTGAGTCCCTCATATGCAGCGACCTCGGCCTCGATCGGCCCATGGCAGTTTAAGAGCCATCTACAGGCGGCATAGATCACCAAGCCCGCTCCTGTGGATCCGTTGGCGGCAGGCGACATATGATCCATCAAAATTTAGCTTGACATTATTTTCCGGCGGAGGTTCTCATGATGCCATGGCCGGACGTCTTGACTCGCTGTTGCTGCTACTCCCTCCTTCCATCTATATAGGGCCTAATGCGTTTTTTAAGACCGCGTTTGACTATTGACAAGATTAATAGTAGATGACATGCATAATGTGAAAATTATATCATTGAAAGCTCCTTTCGCATATGAATTTGACGATGTGCTTTGTGTAACTTGCATGTCATATATTATTGCTCTAACATTTAGTCAAACTTAGCCTCGAAAAATGTATTAGGCCCTATATAGATGGAAGGAGGGAGTATGCAATACTACCTCTTCTAATATATTTCTGTAGCTTCCCCTTGATGATATCTGCATACGGGCACTGACTGATCATGAGTAATGATTCCGCATAGCTAGACAAAAATCGTTTAGATGCTTCAACAGGGATCATTGGCTTCTCATGGGGAAGCTCATTGTGGAGTAGTAGCATGAACACTAATCCAAACCCTTCAGCTTCATGAGTCCTCCCTGTCCGCTGCACGTCGGCGGTACGAGCGAGCGGAAACTGGCAAATGACCGGTCGCCGGAGTCGTTCCTCGCCGTGGTACGGCCGGGAGTGACGACACGATCGATGGCC
Source organism: Triticum urartu (assembly GCF_056163025.1). Lineage (NCBI taxonomy): Eukaryota > Viridiplantae > Streptophyta > Magnoliopsida > Poales > Poaceae > Triticum > Triticum urartu. Next base: position 582,424,896 of record NC_141878.1, on the reverse strand, counting down.
GGCCGGCCGGGGCGTCGTGTTCGATCGCATGAAACGAGCTCATTTATGCCCGCGTACCTTGTGTCGTGTTCAATGGTGCCGCGACCTTGGCTGGCGGGACGCGTCACTGGTCACCGCATCAGCGCCGCAGCATGCAGGCCGGGGGAGTACCACGCTAGGGGGTCGAAGCAGCTTTTTATCCATTGCCAAATACCGACCCCCAGCCCGCTGGACACCGACCGACGCGGAGGAGCCAGTACTACCGCACGCAGCTGCCCGCCGTGTTCTTGCACGTACTAGGTTTGACCATCGGCGCAACTGCAGTTATGCTTTGAGGCTCGGGCCCCGCTTCGGATAACCAAATTCTTCTTTTTTTATAGCATCAGTACAGACACAAACGCTCATATACACGCGCATACACTCATCCCTGTGAATGCACACACGCACACCTATCCCTATGAGCACCTCCGAGAGACTGAGCAGCATCACCGAAAATTCTGAAATAAATTCAGGAATAATGCGAGCACCAGGATTTGAGCCCTGGTGGGTTGGGGATACCACTGTCCATCTAACCAACTCAATCACAGATTGATTCGCGGATAACCAAATTCTTCTCGTCGTGTATGATTCGGAGCAGCATTTCTCCAGACAGACACCGACACGGAAAATGTGTTTCGTTTCGTGGCCGACCCGTGCGTGGTCCGCACGGTTCTCTACGCTTTTACGGCGAGCGAGGAGTGGTGTGCTGCAAACACGACAGCAAGCCATCTGTGTGAGTGACCCGCTCCTGGACGAGCCACACGGAGCAGATGTGAAGCGCGACCCAAACCCAGTGCTCTCGACCGACGCGACCGATGTGCACAGACACTTGCACCATACATACCACTATTCTCTTCCCTTTAAAAAGTAAAAACACGTCCCGGCTCGTAGGCATGCAGCCGCCCCCTGCTACCCCGTGTCTCTGCTACGCCTACACGCACGCAGCAGAGCCGGCCTTTGTTTATTGCGACGCCAAGGTGAAGGAGGGGCCACGACGCTGGAGACGAGCCAGCCAAAGCGAAGCGAGGCACGCCGCCACGTAGAACCCCGCACGGCCTCCGCGTCCCCGTCGCCGGGGCCCCACCACGCCGTCGGCAGACGCGAGGCGGCGGCCGGTTGTGCCGTGTTGCTTTGCTTCGGGCGGCATGGGCGGGCGCCCGACTCCGGTTTCGCCTTCCTAGCGAGGTCGACCGATCGCGACGGCGGGCGCCGGCACGTCGTCGTCCGTCGCCAGTTCGCCGCCACACCACACACCACACGTTCGCATGCATGGCCGGGTGTGTCGACCGCGTTTAAGTTCGTACCGTGCGCACCTCGGTCCTCGGCTCGTCTTCTTTTCAACGCCGCGCGTCAGCGTCGCAGGCGCGGTGCGTACGGTGTACCTACTGTCTTCGATTTGTACCACACCAACGTTTTGTTTCCAACGGGGCCGAGTTTGTCCACTCGATGCCCGCGAGACAGGCTTATCCACTAGAAGGCGAGTATTTTTTTTGGGGGATTTAGAGAGCTTTATTGAATAAAAGCGCTCGCTGGACAGTCGCCCACACTAGTAGAAAACGGAGATTTAGCGCCGGTTCGTAAGGGCCTTTAGTGCCGGTTTCATAACCGGCACTAAAGGCCCCCCCCTTTAGTACCGGTTCGGCACGAACCGGCGCTAAAGTGCCACCACGTGGCGTGAGCTCGCGCCCTGATATGGGGGACCTTTAGTACCGGTTGGTGTTACCAACCGGTACTAAAGGTTTTTTTTGATTTTTTTTTGGAAATTTTGGAAAAAAATTGATTTTTTTTATTTTTAATTTTTTTGAATTATTTGATGATTTAGTCCCTAATCACCTCTCTTAACTGCTCAAGTGTGGATCACTCATTTCAAATCATCTAACTTCCCGACCGGTCACCCATCCCTCTCACTACTCCAACCCGAGCACGCTTAACTTTCGGGTTCTATTCTCCTTCGTTTCCGAGTCTGCACTTGTTGTTTTCTTGACAATAGTAAGATATCAATCCTATTAATCCTCAGGAGTTTAGCTTGAGCATGAAGTCACACATTTCACCGTTTGAGTTTGAAACTATTATTCTAAAAAACAGTAATTATTTAGTAACGCTAATATTTCTTGAATAAGTTTGACCATAGTTTGACCACAGTTTGACCATAGTTTGACCAGATTTGACCAAAATTCAAAAAATTGAAATAATTATTTAGTAACACTAATATTCTTGAATAATTATGTAGTAACATTAATACTTCTTGAATAAGTAGTTTGACCAGATTTAACCAAATTTTTTTAAACAAACTGAAATTTGACCATATCTTTTTTTCCTTTTGGAATTTGAGGATTCTAAAAAATTTCAAACAGGCCATAGGCCGTCTCCATCGGATGCGGATTTTTGTGCTGAATTTTTTGATATATTATACGTTTTTTTCCGACATCGTATGCAAAAGTTATAGCTGTTTTACATTTTCCCTACACTTTTTGCAAAACATGTCCAAATTGTAGTTTTTAAATTTTCCTAACTAGTAGATGTAGTAATATAACTACCTCTCGAAGGATTTTATTTTTTGAAGTTTTTATCATTTTCTTTTGATTTTTTCAGAACTGAAATGGCGACACGGGGGGGGGGGGGGGTAGAGTTTGAAAATTGCCCTATAGTGCCGGTTTGTGTCACAAACCGGTACTATAGGTCAGACCACTTTAGTATCGGTTCGTGCCACGAACCGGTACTAAAGGTGATCGTGGGGCCCCGGCCTGACGCCAGCCTGCCACCACCCCTTTAGTACCGGTTCGTGCCACGAACCGGTACTAAAGATTCAACACGAACCGGCATTAATGCAAATCCGTTCGAACCGGCACTAATGGTACCATTAGTACCGGGCCAAAATCAAACCGGCACTAATGTGCTTCACGTTTGACCCTTTTTCTACTAGTGCCAAGAGGCTGCTGGTCAGGAAGCTTGGAGTGGTATCTAGCCAGCTCTCGGTCACGTTAAGCGTACATGCACGCTTAGCACACAAGTGTGCAGGACCGTTAGCAGCTCTACTTACATGAGAAATATCGAAAGACAAAAAGCTAGCAGAGAGCTCTCTAATTTCAGACAGGATCGGTGCTACTACCGAAAACTCAGTGTAGCTAGAGTTCCAGAGGTTTACTGCCTCTAGACAGTCGGTTTCCAGTTGCACGTGCGTGAATCCTCGAAGCTTTGCAAAGATGGTGCCCTCCCGAAGAGAGAGCACTTCGGCGATGAAAGGATCCGTGACCCCCATGTGGGGTTTGCACCATGCACCCAGGAAAGCCGATGAAGAGCGGGCGACGCCACCCGCACCCGCATTGCCAGCATCGCGCTGGATCGCAGCATCTGTATTCACCTTGACATAGATCGTCTCGGGCGGCCGCCAACCGTGGCCCGGCAGTGGTATGAGACTCTGCCAGGGAATGTCAAGCAACGCCGGGTCTTCCCGGATACGCCGAACCGAAGATGCTGGGTCGATGATATCTTGATCATGTGTCCTCCTATTATGGGACATTGAGATAGCCCACATGACCGTGATAATGATGGCACGGTCTTTCTCTGAGAAACGTTGCTCACAGAGTATGTCACGCGCCCAAGTGTTGGGGTGGAGCCTTGGCAATGAGATCCCAAAGAGCAACCGGGCCTCCTCCCAAAAGCTTCTTGCATGAGAACAGTGCACTAATGCATGCATCAGATCCTCGTCCATCGCGAGACAGAGCTTGCATAAGCTTGTCTCCTTTATCTGTCTGTGTTGGAGTGTCTTCTCATCTGGGATGATTCCTCGAATAACTCGCCACCAGAACACCCTGACCTTGGGAACTACTTTGAGCTTCCATAAAGCACTCCACATCTGTTGTTCATTCTCTGATGGTCCTGCTACCTGCCCTTCTTCTAGAGTTGCATGCTCTTTTTGATTCATTAGAGCTTGATAGGCTGTTTTAACAGAATAAGTGCCGGATCTCTCATGTGCCCAAGCATAAAAGTCCTCCCCGCCGCCGTGGCATAGGGGTATATTCAGGATTGCGTCCGCATCGGGTGTGATAAAGGTTGCGCGGACCAGATCCCAATTCCAAGACCAGTTATCATAGTCGATCAAGTCGCTCACCATGTTGATCGTCGTGTTTGGCAGCCTGAGTAGCGGTCTCATGGATACGGTCGACGGCAGCCATCGATCCTCCCACACCGAGGTGGTAGTGCCATCACCAATTCTCTTAACAAGGCCTGCATTAAGTGCTTGACGACCAGCAACGATCGCCCTCCAAGTAGCAGAAGCTGACTTTGGTATAGTAGCCTGCATAAAATCACAATCAGGAAAGTACCTTCCTTTCATAACTCTGGTGCAAAGTGAGTCCGGTTTCGTCATGAACCTCCAGCCATGTTTCGCAAGAAGGGCAATGTTGAACTGTCGGAGGTCACGGAAGCCCATCCCCCCTTTGATTTTTGGTGTAGCAAGTTTGTCCCACGCAATCCAATGAAGAGCACGTCTGTCCAGAGAGCTCGCCCACCAGAATTTTGCCATGTTTGATGTCAAACCTTTGCACACTTTTTTGGTCAGCAGAAAGCATGACATGCTGAAAGTTGGAATGGCCTGAACGATTGACTTGATTAGGGTTTCTCTCCCGGCACATGCAAACAAGCGTTCTGACCAGCCTTGCATCTTACCCTTGGCCCGATCTCCAATATGTTCGAAGGTTCCACTAGAGATCTTTCCGATTGCAGTGGGGAGGCCGAGGTAACGCTCTGAAAAAGCTTCGGAATGGACATTCAGAAGTTGTTTCAGACTTGTTTTGAGCGCCGCCGGTGTGTTAGGACTGAAGTATATAGAACTTTTTGATCTGTTAACACATTGGCCAGAGGCCGCACCATAGATCATGAGGATGTCGTTCAATCTAGTTGCACTCTCGAGGGTCGCCTTGATGAAAATCAAGCTATCATTAGCGAACAAAAGATGACTTACCCAAGGCGCTCTGTGATTCACTCTGATGCCACGATCAACGAAATTTCCATAGTGATTAATCAGAGCAGAGAAGCCTTCAGCACATAGCAGGAAAAGGTATGGCGAAACTGGGCATCCCTGCCGGAGGCCTCTCGACGGGGTGAAGTAGGGCAACAGCTCCCCGTTAACATGCACAGAGAAACGTACAGATGTGACACACTTCATGATCAGTCTCACCAAGCTGCCAGCAAATCCAAGCCTCAAAAGCATAGCTTCAAGAAAATGCCACTCGACTCGATCATAAGCTTTCATCATGTCCAGTTTGATTGCACATGAGAAATTTTTCCCTTTCTTCCGTCTCTTCATCATATGTACACTTTCAAATGCAACAAGAACATTGTTTTTGATCAAACGACCCGGGACGAAAGCACTTTGCTCCTCGCTAATAATCTCATCCATGCAAGGCCTCAAAGGATTGGTAATGGCTTTAACAGCAATCTTATAGAGTACTGGGCACAAAGCAATGGGCTGATATTGCAAGATATTCTGCGGGTGGCGTACCTTTGGGATTAAAGTGATGGAAGTGTCATTGAGCCCCGCCGGTAGTTCACCACCATTTAAGAACTCCAATAGCGCCGGGACTATATCATGCCTGAGTAGATCCCAATGGCATTGGTAGAAACCTGCTGTAAATCCGTCCACCCCCGGTGCTTTTGACGGGGCCATCTGAAAGAGGGCAACCCGAATCTCTGATTCATCGAACGGTTTACAAAGAAGATCATTCATCACCGGCGTGACCCGGTTCGGTACATGCGATAACAGCTCATCACTGTTGCTGTACCCCTGAGACGTGTAGAGACTTTGATAAAAAGCAAGTATCTCTTCCTTATCCTCCTCCCCCGAAGCACAGATTGAGCCGTCAGACCGCTGTAAGTTAGCGATCTTGTTAATGCGTTGGCGTTGCTTAGCCTGCGCTTGAATGTAGGCCGTGTTGCGATCTCCCTCCCGAAGCCAAGGGACACGTGATCGCTGCTTTAACCATATCTCCTCCAACTTCAATGCCTCTCGGAGCTTTGACATGGTAGCTTTTTCTTCATCTGAAGGGCCCCGTCCAACCGACTGTCTTCGCAGTCTGTCAAGTCATTTTTGCAGCTGACGGAGGGTCCTTGTTAAGCACCCGAATTCCCGAACCCCCCAAGGCGCTAGTTTCTGTTGTAGGGCTTCTAGAGAGTTCATGATCCCGAGCAGACCCGGCTCCTTTGCTTGTGCACGCCAAGTTTCAGTCACCAGCTGTTCATAGTCACTATGAGTTTGCCAAACGTTCTCATAGCGAAAAGGTTTCGAAGCATGTCTATTGGGTGGATGGTGTCGAAGATCCACCACTACAAAGCAGTGGTCAGATTCTAAGGAACACACATGGCGCACTATAGCATGCTCGTACTTCTGTCGGAACTCCTCGTTAGCGAAAGCTCGATCAAGCCGAGCCTTAACATTTGCATTACCGGATTGTCGGTTGTCCCATGTGTAGGGAACCCCAGACCACCCCAAATCCTGGAAAGCACAATCACTGACAACATCGCGGAAAGCTCTCATTTGCCACTCCGGTCGAGTTGTACTGCTAAAATGCTCTTCCCCATAAAGGGTTTCGTTGAAATCACCCATACACAGCCACTCGGAATGAGGTAAGTTGTGTAGGGTACGTAGGAATCGCCAGCTATGGTGTCTGTCTCTGCCCTTGGCGCTCCATAAAACCCGGTGAACCTCCAGTTCACCGAGGCGTTGAGTGCATCGCGAACCACAACATCGATATGGCTCGAGCTATAGTTCTTGAGCTCCACTATTACATCACGAGACCAAAAGAGGCCAATGCCCCCACTTAGTCCCTTGCTGTCCACAGCAAAACAGCCAGCAAACCCTAGCGTCTGCTGCAATTTTTCCACACGTTTCCCTCAGATCTTTGTTTCCATGACAAAAACCAGAGCGGGGCCTTCTTGCTTCACGACACTGCGAAGCTCGCGAACTGCCTCGGGGTTCCCAAGCCCCCGACAGTTCCAGCTTAGGCAAATCATTGCTTCAGGCAGGGGCGACTAGCAGCCTCTGCCGAAGATTCAGAATTCGTAGGTGTTGGTTTCTTTTTCTTTACCTCTCTCACTGTACCATCATTTTCCTCACCATCATCTGCACTCTTCTGCATGGCCACATCTGAATGTTCTGCTTCCAAAGTAGTAGCTGTAGCGTGGTTTGTCAGAAGAGGCAATTCAATTCTGCGGTATACTTGGGCAGGAGCCTCCCCTTTGCGTTTCGGTGCAGTTCGTTTCACTGGGGATGTCACCTTGGCCCCCTGCTCAGTTGCATTACTTGAGTTCCTTGTATCATTCTTGCCTGATTTGGTTTGGTTGGTTTTCGAGGAACCTTCTGAAGGCGAGAAGGTAAATCAACATTTTCCTCGTCCTTTTCAAGTTGTATGTACGAATTCTAAAGGCTGGTTCAAGGTTTTCACCGGGGACTTAAAAGTAGGTAATTCCCGGTCACTCATGACATAACCTTGGCCGGTCCAACAATTCGGCCGGTCGCTTTCCACCCACATGATGGAGCAACCCACCTCCGTCCAATCTAGCGTACGAGTGCGTCCCACAATCATTGCTACAAAACACATGACTGTTTGCTACAATGGCTGATTCGTCCGACCCGACCACACCCAAGAACACAGGAGGTGCGGTTTGTGTCGCCCCCGTAGTCTCCTTCGATGGTCGGAACAGTCAGAGGCCTGTGTCCGCTGACCAACGCGGCTTGGGGCGAGCACCTTGATTTTAGTTCATGAGCACCACATGTACAAAAGTTCGGTTGGATGCCTCTCCATGTTTCTGAAACTGAATGCTAGTACACGTTTCTTAGTGTTATGTGGAGAAAATATATGCTACGAAGACACTTGCCACATGCTACATGCTGCAGAAGAATTTACTCAAAATTGAAGAAAAGAAGTTGATATTTGAACTTGTGCAACATGCTACTACCTCTGTCTGGTTTATTGGTCTTCTTTGTATTTTGTCCCAAATTTTACCCGTAGATTTAACTAACAAAATGTTAATGCATGTCACAAAAAATATATTGTTGGATTCGTATTTGAACATAGTTTTCATAATATTGTTTATCCCATTTTATATTTTATTACCTAAAATTATGATCAAAATATGACCCCAAATACAAGGAGGACTAATAAATCAGGACATGCTATGTGTTAGTTGAAAAAAGCATGTTCTATTTGTAGCAAAAAAAACATGGTCCGACTTACCTAAAGACGTAGTTTTTGTGTTCAGATATGAACTATTAACCTATGGTCCGAATATTTACTCAAAAATGTCTTGCATGTATGCTCTAAAAAATTGCTACAGAGGATGAATTTTGTTTCTAACTAAAATATAGCATCATAAGCCACCCCCTCCCCCCCCTCATAGAAACATATGCTTGATAGAAGGGTTGTTTGTGTAATATTTTTAAAAAAATTGTTTCATGGTTTGTCTTTAGCATAAAAAATGTTGCTGATTGATTTGAGTTTCAACTAAAAGTGGCCACTACATGAACGTGTAAACTATGTTTCATATACTGCATCCATCAGGTAGAATCTGCATATATATATTTGAAGTTGCAAAAACAATAACTTGTGCACTGATTTTGTTGCGGGATGGTGCTCCAGAGCCATTGATTTTCCTTGATGATGAACTGCTAGAGGCTACGACAGGAGATGAAAAAGGTGGCTTTGATCTGAATGGGCCTTCGAAAATGGATAGTGAAGACAACATGCATCAGAACATGGATGATGCAACGCATAAAATTGACCATGATGCCCATAACAATGCTGATGAAAATGTTGTGACACTTGTTGAGTAACCAGATGATGAGAATGTATCATCGCCGCTAATTATCCCATTCATTCGAACGCATTTTGACAATGTTAATGAAGCACAACGCGTGTACAGTGATTATGCAATGAAGATGGGATTTTGTACTCAAATTGTGACATCGAGGTACAACAAGAGAAGAGGCTTTGAGAAGGTTTTGACGAAGAGAGTTTTGAGTGCACACACTCCTGGAAGACTGCTTTGAAGAATAGCGGTGGTAGCATTTGTAATGGCGCTCCGACAAATCAGTATGATGATATTGACATGGACTTTGCTGGCCAGGACAAAATCATCAGGTGGGATATTATTTCTAGACCCAAAGACCAAGCGGGGCTTGGGATTGATAACTTACAAATTAAAAATAAATGCTTGCTGAGCAAATGGTTATCTAGGCTATCAGTTGAGACTAATGGTATGTGGGCACAGATTCTACGCAACATATACTTACAATCTAAGACTTTAGCCCAGGTTACCGTAAAGACCTAATGACTCGCCCTTTTGGAAGGGGCTAATGTACCGATCTGGGGTTTTGGGACAAAGATTGAATACGGTTTGAGATGAGATGGTGCTGATGAAGATGTTGATGAAGATTGATCCTCCCATGATGAGAGGATTGTCGGTGATGTCGATGGCTTTGATTCCCCCCGGAGAGAAGTATCCCCGGCAGAATCGCCCAGACCGCCTCGAGATGCCGATGCTTTGTCTCGAAAGGCTTCTCTTATTTCTTTTTCTAGGTCAAAACCCTTCATATAACAGGAGATGGGCACCGGAGGCCAGCTGTGGGCCCCACAAGGCATCAGGGCGCTCCCAGGGGTTGGTCGCGCCATGTTGCCTTGTGAGCAACTAGTGGCCCCCTCTCGTATTTCATTGCTCTAGTATGGTTTTTTATATATTCAATAAAAAAATCTCCATGAACTTTTAGGTCATTTGGAGCTCTGTAGAATATGTATCTTTTACGTAGCTCTTTTAGGTCAAGAATCCCAGCTCCGGTAATCTCCCTCTCCATGTAAATGTTGCAAATTAAGATAGAAAGGCATTAGAATTGCATCATAAAGTGGAATAATGACCAAAAACAATATATATAACCGTAAGAAAATATGATGCAAAATGGAGTTATCACCGTGATCCCAGTCCTCATTGCAAACACAACGGAAACACAAATTAGGCATGAAGCAAGATCAACCAAGGCTATCAACTACCCATGTGAACACTATGGGGGTGGAATTTTTGATACAGTACAAGATCAGCTCCATATGGCAAACAAACAAGCAAATCCCTCAACTGTATCAACAAACATTGGTCTTGTGAACCAGATCGATTAGCAGAGGGGTAGGAGTTCAAAAGATGCCAACCTTATGCAATGTACATAGCCAGAAGGGATGGGGATGATAAGAGATGAATCAAGACGTGAGGGAGAGGAGTACGAAGGAAGCTAGATGTGGCTGGCGGTGACGGCGGAGGGAGTGGGGGTCCGAAGGGAAGGGTAGCGGTGGGAGGCGGCCAACTGCAGCAACATGGGACATTAGGATCGCGAAGAGGAGGGCGGCAATGGGCAACACATTTCAGGTGGGCAACAAGAGTTGTCAGCGGGCACACAGCGAGATAGAGGATGGGAAGAGGACGTGTGTGTCATGGAGGACCCGCTGAAATGGGATTACGCAGGCATCCAACAAAAGAAGGAATCTATGTTCTTGGAAGCAAAGAAAAAACTCCGGTATTCCGACCTTAACATTTTGCTCAAAGAACGAATCAAACCCCTTGTCGAAGCCGTCCCTTATGATATATAACCCTGGATCGAGTCAAATTTGGGGCGGCTGAACCCACTTAAGCTGAAGCCTTAGTAGATGTCGACGGAAAGGTGAGAAGAGCTGATCAAACCTACCAATCAAATGTTAGTTGTGCGATGTACATACAAGCTGGTTTCACCATTAGCGATGAATTGGATTTATTAGTAAGGGAATAAATGAAGCGGACCGGAAATAAGATGGATTTTGGAATAGAAAGAATTTCTCTTCTAGGTTTCTGCTTCAAGACAAGGACTGCCACAAAACATGATCTGACGGTCAGTAACACCAACAAAGGGAGCGTCCGTGATTGTGCTCAATTTTACTGTCTTAAATATACTACCTCATGCCATGAGTATCTCTTTCACCTCTATCGCCGCGTTGTTCACAATGGTTTGCTTGAGATACGGTGACACGCTGATCGTGAATCCTCCATGAATAAACCAATGTTTTATCGATGTGCACAACTTATAGGTGGTACTCAGGAGGTGAGTGAACCTTTGATGACACGTAGTTCATCATGCCAGCACAAATTATACTTATTAGCCACAAACCAAGACAATAACAGCGTTTTTTGGGAAAATTAAGGTAGGGGAATGTGAGTTAAGTGGTGGGAGTTTGTGGGAGGTTTACATGTGGGAAATTGATTTTTAATCCCATTCCTTTTTTTTTGGTGTGTGACTCGAATGGCTAATGGGAATTTGAGAGGTAGTTATTGCCTTGGTTGTTGCGTGAGTTTAGGCATGAGAATAGTGCTAGTATTTATCCTAATTAAACATTGATTAGAGTTGTCGTTCTACCATATCATGCAATAAGCATGTTAGATAAACGTTCAATCTATATGCTGAGGAGTGGACGTGCAAAGGGCAACCAAGTACCCGGACGGCCGGCAGCGGCAGCAAGTCGCAAACGAGAGATTTATTCCTATCAATACATCTCTTGCTCGAGATCTACGGTACATGATCCTCAATCAAACATGGCATGAACATGTGTATGGAGAAAAACAAAAACAGAAATGGGAACAATAAATCCAGATGGACCCGTGAATGTGGAGAATCAATCCAGTGTTTATTTCTTTTTTGTTCAATCCTCAATCCCCACCTAAATTACCAGGTGCCACACGGAAGAAATCTGTGGGAGTTCCCTCCCTTAACTCCCCTTCCCATTCCTACCTCAACTCCCATGTCTTCCAATCATACAAGGGACTTTTAGTCTCATACCTCTTTAATTCTCATTTATTCTAATTCCTCCAAACCAAACACGTTGTAAGGCATATACTCTAATTTTATACTAAGTTGTTATATTAAAAAAACTCATACATACGTCTTAATTAGTATGATTTTCCATTAATAATTGACATAATTTACTATATGATTATGTTAATTTCTAAATATTTCTTATGTTGTTATTTTTTATACATTTGTGGTGTACATTACTAATCTTTTCCAATATGCTAAATTTAAACTGTGTGTTGCAAAGTTCTCTTTGATTAATTTTTTACAATTGCGCATACTATATAATGTATACATATATGTTTGTGTGTGTGTGTGTGTGTGTGCGTGCGTGTGTGTTTGTGTGTGTCTCTGTGTGTGTGTGTGTGTGTTTTCACATATATTTTAGTATTAGTATTAGATATCATGGCAGAGATCTCTATGATCTAACTAATATCTCAATAATCGTTTCTAGTGTATTGTTTGATAAACATGTTTACAGAAACTTCTAAATATAAATTGGAGGGTTGGCAAATGTTTTTACATGTTGTGTTCAAAAATAATTTTTCGCGGCGTGCATCCTTTATACTTATTATTGACATCGCTTATAGTAATTAGTGGTGTACAAAAAAATATAGATGATTCTATTTCTGCATATGTACACCTTGATTTTTGGCATGCTTGTTATGCGTTTGGTTTGATTTTGTGTATGCAAGAGATCCTCCTAATTTAGAAGAAACACTTAAATGGAAATAAACATAGAAATTTTGTAACAAAGATGTATGTACTACCTGAAGGATGTCCATTGGAGGAACGCAATCGATGTGTGTGACCAATGGTTTAGTGTAAGTTGATGCGCCATACGCATTCTGATCACCTCGATCTTATCCTTATTGGATGATACTCATTGTTTTACCTTTGTACAATATATGTGGTATACTTTGGGCCACTCAAACTAAATGTATATTTATTGACATCTAGAACAAGTTATTTACACGATTCTGAACATACTTTTAGTTGGGTCTCCCCAATTCTTGTCCCGTATAGAAAGGTTGAATATTCAAATTTGGCAAATTATGATGTTGTTCTAAATTCTTCATAATATTTTCCTATAAATTTCTTATTTTAGTTTTGCTTATGAGCTTGATTTTTTGTAGGTCATTGTATTGGTATGATAATAAGAGCAACTGATGGAAAGAGCTGAGATTGCTTAGTTGCATAGTATAATGTATTGATAGCATTTTCTTGGCTTTTGGCAGGGGTCACTGACGGTGTCCTGGACTAGGGGGTACTCACCACGTCGTCTCCCGATCTATTAGATTGGGCCGAGGCCCCCCATGGCCGTATACTCATGGGCCAGTTCGGACAGCTGCCGCATACAAGGAAGATTCCACAAGACTTGGCGATCAAGACAAGGACTCCTCCCCACCGGCGTATTCGGCTAGGACTCTTGTTATCCTAGGCCTCTGGTGCATTATATAAACCAGGGCCAGGCTAGTCGATAGAACATACAAAATAGTAATCATACCATAGGCTAGCTTCTAGGGTTTAGCCTCTCCGATCTCGTGGTAGATCTACTCTTGTACTACCCATATCATCAATATTAATCAAGCAGGACGTAGGGTTTTTACCTCCATCAAGAGGGCCCGAACCTGGGTAAAACTTCGTATCCCTTGCCTCCTGTTACCATCCGGCCTAGACGCATAGTTTGAGACCCCCTACCCGAGATCTGCCGGTTTTGACACCGACATTGGTGCTTTCATTGAGAGTTCCGCTGTGTGATCGACAAAAGGATCAATGGCTCGCCTGCAGATCAACTGCGACTTCGGCGTCTTCGTCACCAGTTCGACTGGTCACCTTGGTTCGACCAAGAATTGCGCCCCGTGTTCGGATAACCATGTTCGAACGAGGGCCTTCATCAAACATCAACTCCGATCTCTATCAAGATCACGGAGGAATCATCTATGGAGCTCGGGGGCTCAACGTTAACATTGCCCTCAAGCGACCGTGCTGTTTTTTTTGGACAGCAAACTCGTAGCTGCCGCCACCACCTCCTCGAATATCGCTTTGACGATCGCTTTGGTGGAATTGTGCGGAATTGAGTCTATAACAACCCTGGAAAATTTCGTCGAGTTCCGATGGAGGAATCTCTGGCAATCCACGATATACCGGAGCCCTGTCAAATCTGGATGGGAATTTGGATGAGTTTAGGGCGTGGTGTCCAGCTTCTAGCTCGGACGTCCTTTGGAAGATCCGACCGTTGATCGGCTGAGGAATTCCTATATCTAACACCTCTCATAATTTCAGCTCGATCCGACCATCCAAACTCCAGGAACCTTCCGATTAGTGCATCACTTTTCGGATCTATTTTCTGCGCGCAGAAAACGAATCCGACCCGAGTTCATCTTTTTTATGAACGGGATTTCGGACATCCTTTTGAAGGAAGTTTTGTATGGGGTATTGTGTTTTGTTCCCGAACACATCCCACTAATTTTAAAATCTTTTGAACATGATCTTCAACATCATGCTGGTGTCAAACCAGTCCGGCAATATTACTCCACGGCTGCCGACCTGCGCTAGACACGTCGTCACTTTGTTGAGCCGAGCTCAACTTCTTCGGATCATTATCTCGGCAAGCCGGACAAGAGTCTGGCATCGCGAAGGATAAATCATCAGCAACATCGTCGCCCCACGGATTACACGGAGCGGGCATACCGGCATCGCCACACGGTCGCTTCATCAAGCCGGCATCGACCACGTCACGACCTGCATCGGCAGGACCGCACTATTGCTTCTTCAAGCTGGTGTCCTTCATGCCGACCTACTTCGACTCATCGGCTGACATCGAGACTTCGACATCTCGGCTGGACCGGGGGCTTCGCCATATCTTCATCAACCTATATTCCGGAGACTTCAGCATCACTAGCCGACCAGCTCCGTCACGTTAACTGGACCGAGGGCTTTGCCTCGGCGAGCCGACCTTTGCCAGCATCGCGTGCCGTCGCTTTATCACCCATCAGGCAATGGGTGCGTGGATCGAGTCCCAATTTTGGGAATCACCTTCCTTCGGATTGCTACAACAAATAAACCAGGTGCTATTAATCATAGTATTTTTTTGCTTGTTTGGGTTCATTTTTCCCAAGGAATTATTACTCTGGTTTGTCCATGATATGTACACAGGTCTATCAAATGGTGACCGCATTAACGACGGTCGCGTGGGAGTTCGATCAGTTTCCGTACATAGTCCGGCGAACGCCGCATCCGGAGCTCAGACCAACCTATGAATTCAGGCTTTGTCACGCCTTTACTACATCACGCCGACGCCCTGCATCGACATTAACTTCGGCGCCAGGCCATATTTCTTCTATTCCTCATTTTGCATAAATTATTCATTATGCAACATTTTTTTATTATCATTATTACTATTATCTCCGGTTTGCACTATTTTTTGTGCACAGGAAAATGATCCGGGGACTTCGGCGTCACTCTGCCGGTCTGCATTGACCGTGCTATGTCACCACTTCGGCGTGTCGAGCTCTTCGCTCCGCCACCTCGAGACCAGCTTGGGGGATGGAACATTGCCCTGCACCAAGCTCGGACCGCGTCATCAATACCGAACACATTAACCAGCTAAGTCACTTTCATGCTCATAGTTTTAATTTTTAACTTGTGTTCGGTTCGACCAAGCATTATATTTTTTTGGAAAAAAGTTGCTTGTAAAAAATTTCCTTGTCCAAACTTTGTTTGTGACACATAAATTCAAATACCCAATTCATTTGGGGGCTTCCTTCATAAAGCTTTTCCACTTGCATATGATTATACTTGTACGGCTTCGTTTCTTGTTCGTGTATTACGCCACAATATGCACCATATTGACTTAAGCGATTTGCAAGCTGGGTTGCCTCGCTCCTGTGTTTACCCCTACGTTCCCGATTGTTCGGCTAGGGAGTAAAGGGAGCACCTCTGCGATTGTCACGATCGGGTCACCCGAGCCGGACCTCAGACTAGGTGAAGCCGAAAGCTAGCGCTCTTATAGTTTTCAATGATGGTCGGCACACAACGGAACTCATGAGTACAAAAAATCTATTGCACAAGTCTCATAATAACAATGAGCACCGAAGAAAGGTATCAGTGGGGGTACTATTTTCTTCGAAGATGCTTCTTACACTTCACGGTCATATAGCATAAGTTCCCTGAACGCGCTTTGTCTGTTACAACCTTATGGCCTGATTGCCTGGTTATTGAAAACACCGTCGATATTCTCGACCGATGGAGTACATAACACTTTTCGATCCTTGACCGAAGAGAGAGAAGCTGACGGTCGGTTAAGACGCGTTTAAAGTTCGGTTGAACATAGATATGATATAAGTACTTCGGTACATGCAATCATTCTTCTACCCAAGTCACTTGGGGGCTCTTAAGTTTATTTGAGCCGTTTTATAATAAGTGTTCTTCTTCTTAGTCGTTGCAAAGTTTTATTATTATTATTATTTATCACTCCTTTTTTCGACACGAGTGTGCGGTCACTAGCCGGGGAGCCTAATTTCTCTCTCAAAGCCGCTAGAATTTAGTTTGCTAAACTGGCCTGATGAGAAGTACTCCGCCCTCGGGATAGGAGGTTGAAGCCGTAGGCTAACCCACTCGAAGTCTTGAGATAGGATGTATCATGTTAAAGCACGACAAAAGCACTTCTTTTTTCTAAGACCAACTTTCGGATTGGCACCGAACACTTGATATTGTTCGGACGTCATGTTTTTACTGACGTTTCTTGGTTTTCCAAGCTTTTTGGCACTTTTAAACTATTTGTGCTTTTTCCAGCATTAGTCTCGCAGTGCAACGCCGGACACCTTTAGGGATTCGGCAAAAACATTCTCAGATATTGCTATATATGCATCGGTTTCGAATTGTGTCTTCAGTCAATAGTTGGGTTGCCCGGCTCCTGCACTTGCTTCCTACGTTCCGTTTTGTTTGGCTAGGCATGCAAAGGGAGAACCACTGCGATTGTGCTTCTAGCTCACATGGTTAAGCACCTCAGTGGAGAAAGCCAAAAACTGACTTTCACAATAAGCGTAAACTGGTCAACGATCCGATGACTATGTTAAATGATGGGCCGTTCATAACATTGGCCGAAGTGTTTACGACTTGACCCCGACTGTCGCCGAACACTACCGGGGGCTATTAACTGGCCTCCCAAACTAAATCCTCAATATTTTGCTCTTACATTAGAGCTGAGGTTTAATGATCATGCTTAACATGACAACCCAAAGAAAGGAACCGATAGCGGGACTATTTTCTTTGGAAGACATTTCTTTTGTTAAAACAGTAATATAACTCTCTGCGTACCTTTGTTTATAAAACCGTATGGCCAGATTGCCTTGTTTGTTGTAAATCTTTGCCCTCATAAAGGCTTTATAAAGTAGGACAAACACTCCTCGGCTACTGGCCGAGGAGGTGGAAGCCGATGGTCGGTCAACAAAGTTTTGTACAATGCGGAGCCGAGCATTAATGACGTAAAGTACTTGGATACATAGAGTCATTACACATAATTTGTAATTTTACTATGGATATTGATCCTTAATTCGGCCACCCGTGCCCGCATTAAGGCTCGGGGGCTACTGGGCTTCGGGCTTATTATTTACAAATATTAAAGGGGCACATTGATCCCCTGATCTGGTGTTACCACCCGATCAGTGTCTCGGGGGCTACTGCATTGCTTGTCCAATGCAGAAAATTTTATGTGCAATATAGTTTCCGAGGAGATTTTGATCCTCAGGTTGGTCGGCCGCACCCAACCTGAGTCTCGAGGACTGAGCACACCGCTTTTAGTGTCCTGAAGTATTCTGCCGAGCTTGGACTTTATCCTCAGGCTGATTTTGCAAATCAACCTGAGTCTCAGCGGCTACTGGGATCAGCGGTCTTACGTCATCCTTCAGGTGCATCTCGGGTTCTAGACCGATACACACCTTGAGGGCTACTGGCTATATATCTCGGCAGAGAATAAATTGCACCAATAAAAAATATCCACAAAAATCGGCCCACATTCGGGGTGGTGCACCACCTCGGAAGCAGCCCGGCATAAAGCTTGGGCGCTAGTGGCTAGCTCCATAGAGGGCATTTCCAGCATTAAGCTCGGCTAAACTCCTTCAAACTTCTTTGAACCAAGGTGATTTACGACACCTCGGATATAGTCCGGCGTTGGAGCTCGGATACAGTCCGGCGTTGGAGCTCGGATACATAGTCCGGCGTTGGAGCTCGGATACATTCCGGCGTTAGAGCTGGGAAGCGGTCCGGCGTTGGTGCTCGGTTGCAAAAGATACCTCGAATACCGTCCGGCGTTGGAGCTCGTGTTGGGGAACGTAGCAATAATTCAAAATTTTCCTACGTGTCACCAAGATCAATCCATGGAGTCATCTAGCAATGAGGGAGGAGTGGATCTACATACCCTTGTAGATCGCGCGCGGAAGCGTTCAAGAGAACGGGGTTGATGGAGTCGTACTCGTCGTGATCCAAATCACCGATGATCCTAGCGCCGAACGGACGGCACCTCCGCGTTCAACACACGTATGGAGCAGCGACGTCTCCTCCTTCTTGATCCAGCAAGGGGGGAGGAGAGGTTGAGGAAGATGGCTCCAGCAGCAGCACGACGGCGTGGTGGTGATGGAGCTGCAGTACTCCGGCAGGGCTTCGCCAAGCTCTATGGAGGAGGAGGATGTGTTGGAGAGGGAGAGGGAGGCACCAAAGGCGTGGTTTTAGAGGCCCTCCTTCCCCCACTATATATAGGGAGCCTAGGGGGGGCCGGCCCTAGGAGATGCAATCTCCTAGGGGGGGCGGCGGCCAAGTGAGGAATCCCTCCTCCCCAAGGCACCTAGGAGGTGCCTTCCCCTCTTAGGACTCTTCCTTAGGGTTTCCCCCATCCTTAGGCGCATGGGCCCTAGGGGGAAGTGGCGCCCCAGCCCACTTTGGGCTAGACTCCCTCCCATTTCAGCCCATTGGGCCCTCCGGGATAGGTGGCCCCACCCGGTGGACCCCCGGGACCCTTCCGGTGGTCCCGGTACAATACCGATGATCCCGAAACTTGTCCCGATGGCCGAAATAGCACTTCCTATATATAATTCTTTACCTCCGAACCATTCCGGAACTCCTCGTGACGTCCGGTATCTCATTCGGGACTCCGAACAACATTCGGGTTACTGCATATACATATCCCTACAACCCTAGCGTCACCGAACCTTAAGTGTGTAGACCCTACGGGTTCGGGAACCATGCAGACATGACCGAGACGTTCTCCGGTCAATAACCAACAGCGGGATCTGGATACCCATGTTGGCTCCCACATGTTCCCCGATGATCTCATCGGATGAACCACGATGTCAAGGACTTAATCAATCCCGTATGCAATTCCCTTTGTCTATCGGTACGACACTTGCCCGAGATTCGATTGTTGGTATCCCGATACCTTGTTCAATCTCGTTACTAGCAAGTCTCTTTACTCGTTCCGTAACACATCATCCCGTGATCAACTCCTTGATCACATTGTGCACATTATGATGATGTCCTACCGAGTGGGCCCAGAGATACCTCTCCGTTTACACGGAGTGACAAATCCCAGTCTCGATTCGTGCCAACCCAACAGACACTTTCGGAGATACCCGTAGTGCACCTTTATAGTCACCCAGTTACGTTGTGACGTTTGGCACACCCAAAGTATTCCTACGGTATCCGGGAGTTGCACAATCTCATGGTCTAAGGAAATGATACTTGACATTAGAAAAGCTTTAGCATACGAACTACATGATCTTGTGCTAGGCTTAGGATTGGGTCTTGTCCATCACATCATTCTCCTAATGATGTGATCCCGTTATCAACGGCATCCAATGTCCATGGTCAGGAAACCGTGACCATCTATTGATCAACGAGCTAGTCAACTAGAGGCTTACTAGGGACATGGTGTTGTCTATGTATCCACACATGTATCTGAGTTTCCTATCAATACAATTCTAGCATGGATAATAAACGATTATCATGAACAAGGAAATATAATAATAATCAATTTATTATTGCCTCTAGGGCATATTTCCAACAGTCTCCCACTTGCACTAGAGTCAATAATCCAGTTCACATCGATATGTGATTAACACTCAAGGTCACATCCCCATGTGACTAACACCCAAAGAGTTTACTAGAGTCAATAATCTAGTTCACATTACCATGTGATTAACACTCGATGAGTTCTGAGTTTGATCATGTTATGCTTGTGAGAGATGTTATAGTCAATGGATCTGAACCTTTTAGATCCGTGTGTGCTTTACAAATCTCTATGTCATCTCCTAGATGCAGCTACCACGTTCTATTTGGAGCTATTCCAAACAACTGTTCTACTATATGAATCCAGTTTACTACTCAGAATAATCTGGATTAGTGTCAAAGTTTGCATCGGCATAACCCTTTACGACGAACTCTTTTACCACCTCCATAATCAAGAAAACTCCTTAGTCCACTAGTTACTAAGGATAACTTTGACCGCTGTCCTGTGATCCATTCTTGGATCACTCTTGTACCCCTTGACTGACTCATGGAAAGGCACACTTCAGGTGCGGTACACAACATAGCATACTGTAGAGCCTACGTCTAAAGCATAGGGGACGACCTTCGTCCTTTCTCTCTATTCTGCCGCGGTCAGGTTTCGAGTCTTACTCAATGTTCACACCTTATAACACAGCCAAGAACTCCTTCTTTGCCGATCCATTTTGAACTCCTTCAAAATCTTGTCACGGTATGTATTCATTTGAAAGAACTATTAAGCGTTTTGATCTATCCTTATAGATCTTAATGCTCAATACTCAAGTAGCCTAATCCAGGTTTTCCATTGAAAAACACTTTTCAAATAACTATGCATGCTTTCCAGAATTCTACATCATTTCTAATCAACAATATGTCAACAACATATACTCATCAGAAATTCTATAGTGCTCCCACTCACTTCTTTGGAAATACAAGTTTTTCATAAACTTTGTATACACCCAAAATCTTTGATCATCTCATCAAAGCATATATTCCAACTCCGAGATGCTTACTCCAGTCCTTAGAAGGATTGCTAGAGCTTTGCATACTTATTAGCATCTTTCAGGATTGACAAAACCTTCCGGTTGTATCACATACAACCTTTCCTCAAGAAAATCGTCGAGGAAACAATGTTTTGACATCCTATCTGCAAGATTTCATAAATAATGCAGTAATCGCTAATATAATTCCAACAGACTCTTAGCATCGCTACGAGTGAGAAAGTCTCATCGTAGTCAACTCCTTGAACTTGTCGGAAAACATCTTAACGACAAGTCGAGCTTTCTTAATGGTGATACTTACCATCATTGTCCGTCTTCCTTTTAAAATCCATATGTACCTAACAGCCTTACGACCATCAGGTAGTTCTTCCAAAGTCTACACTTTGTTTTCATACATGGATCCTCTCTCGGATTTTATGGCCTCGAGCCATTTATCGGAATCCGGGCCCACCATCGCTTCTCCATAGCTCGTAGGTTCATTGTTGTCTAGCAACATGACTTCCAAGACAGGATTACGTACCACTCTGAAGTAGTACGCATCCTTGTCATCCCACGAGGTTTGGTAGTGACTTGATCTGAAGTTTCATGATCACTATCATAAGCTTCCACTTCAATTGGTGTAGGTGCCACAGGAACAACTTCCTGTGCCCTGCCACACACTAGTTGAAGAGACGGTTCAATAACCTCATCAAGTCTCCACCACCCTCCCACTCAATTCTTTCGAGAGAAACTTTTCCTCGAGAAAGGACCCGATTCCAGAAACAATCCCTTATTGCTTTCGGATCTGAGACAGGAGGTATACCCAACTGTTTTGGGTGTCCTATGAAGATGCATTTATCCGCTTTGGGTTCGAGCTTATCAGCCTGAAACTTTTTCGCATAAGCGTCGCAGCCCCAAACTTTTAAGAAATGACAGCTTAGGTTTCTCTAAACCATAGTTCATACGGTGTCATATCATCGGAATTACGTGGTGCCCTATTTAAAGTGAATGTGGTTGTCTCTAATGCCTAACCCATAAACTATCATGGTAATTCGATAAGAGACATCATGGTATGCATCATATCCAATAGGGTGCAGTTATGATGTTCGGACACACCATCACACTACGGTGTTCCAGGCTGTATTAGTTGTGAAACAATTTCCACAATGTCTTAATTCTGTGCCAAACTTGTAATTCAGATATTCATCTCTATGATCATATCATAGATATTTTATCCTCTTGTCACGACGATGTTCAACTTCACTCTGAAATTACTTGAACCTTTCAATAATTCAGACTCATGATTCATCAAGTAAATATACTCAACATCTACTCAAATCATCTGTGAAGTAAGAACATAACGATATCCACTACATGCCTCAGCACTCATCGGACTGCACACATCAAAATGTATTACTTCCAACAAGTTGCTTTCTAGTTCCATTTTACTGAAAATGAGGCTTTCAGTCATCTTGCCCATGTGGTATGATTTGCATGTCTCAAGTGATTCAAAATCAAGTGAGTCCAAACGGTCCATTTGCATGGAGTTTCTTCATGCATATATGAAGGAAATATGCCCTAGAGGCAATAATAAAGTTATTATTTATTTCCTTATAATCATGATAAATGCTTATTATTCATGCTAGAATTGTATTAACCGGAAACGTAATACATGTGTGAATACATAGACAAACAAAGTGTCACTAGTATGCCTCTACTTGACTAGCTCGTTAATCAAAGATGGTTATGTTTCCTGACCATGAACAATGAGTTGTTATTTGATTAACGAGGTCACATCATTAGTTGAATGATCTGATTGACATGACCCATTCCATTAGCTTAGCACCCGATCATTTAGTATGTTGCTATTGCTTTCTTCATGACTTATACATGTTCCTATGACTATGAGATTATGCAACTCCCGTTTACCGAAGGAACACTTTGGGTGCTACCAAACGTCACAACGTAACTGGGTGATTATAAAGGAGCATTACAGGTGTCTCCAAAGGTAGATGTTGGGTTGGCGTATTTCGAGATTAGGATTTGTCACTCCGATTGTCGGAGAGGTATCTCTGGGCCCTCTCGGTAATACACATCACATAAGCCTTGCAAGCATGACAACTAATATGTTAGTTGTGAGATGATGTATTACGGAACGAGTAAAGAGACTTGCCGGTAACGAGATTGAACTAGGTATTGGATACCGACGATCGAATCTCGGGCAAGTAACATACCGATGACAAAGGGAACAACGTATGTTGTTATGCGGTCTGACCGATAAAGATCTTCGTAGAATATGTAGGAGCCAATATGGGCATCCAGGTCCCGCTATTGGTTATTGACCGGAGACGTGTCTCGGTCATGTCTACATTGTTCTCGAACCCGTAGGGTCCGCACGCTTAAGGTTACGATGACAGTTACATTATGAGTTTATGCATTTTGATGTACCGAAGGTTGTTCGGAGTCCCGGATGTGATCACGGACATGACGAGGAGTCTCGAAATGGTCGAGACGTAAAGATTGATATATTGGAAGCCTATGTTTGGACATCGGAAGTGTTCCGGGTGAAATTGGGATTTTACCGGGTTACCGGGAGGTTACCGGAACCCCCCGGGAGCCATATGGGCCTTCATGGGCCTTAGTGGAAAGGAGAAAAGGGCAGCCCAAGGGGGCTGCGCACCTCCCCCCTCCCCTAGTCCTATTAGGACTAGGAGAGGTGGCCGGCCACCCTTCTCCCCCTTTCCCCCTTGGGAATCCTAGTTGGAATAGGATTGGGGGGGGAGTCCTACTCCCGGAAGGAGTAGGACTCCTCCTGCGCCCTCTCCCTGGCCGGCGCCCCCCTCCCCCCTTGGCTCCTTTATATACTGAGGTAGAGGCACCCTAGAACACACAAGTTGATCCACGTGATCTATTCCTTAGCCGTGTGCGGTGCCCCCTGCCACCATATACCTCGATAATACTGTAGCGGAGTTTAGGCGAAGCCCTGCTGCTGTAGTACATCAAGATCGTCACCACGCCGTCGTGCTGACGGAACTCTTCCCCGACACTTTGCTGGATCCGAGTCCGGGGATCGTCATCGAGCTGAACGTGTGCTCGAACTCGGAGGTGCCGTAGTTTCGGTGCTTGATCGGTTGGATCGTGAAGACGTACGACTACTTCCTCTACGTCGTGTCATCGCTTCCGCAGTCGGTCTGCATTGGGTACGTAGACAACACTCTCCCCCTCGTTGCTATGCATCACATGATCTTGCGTGTGCGTAGGAAATTTTTTAAATTACTACGAAACCCAACAGTGGCATCCGAGCCTAGGTTATTTATGTTGATGTTATATGCACGAGTAGAACACAAGTGAGTTGTGGACGATACAAGTCATACTGCCCACCAGCATGTCATACTTTGATTCGGCGGTATTGTTGGACGAGACGACCTGGACCAACCTTACGCGTACGCTTACGCGAGACCGGTTCCCTCGACGTGCTTTGCACATAGATGGCTTGCGGGCGACTGTCTCTCCAACTTTAGTTGAACCAAGTATGGCTACGCCCGGTCCTTGAGAAGGTTAAAACGGAGTCTATTTGACAAACTATCGTTGTGGTTTTTGATGCGTAGGTGAGATTGGTTCTTACTTAAGCCCATAGCAGCCACATAAAACATGCAACAACAAAGTAGAGGACGTCTAACTTGTTTTTGCAGGGCATGTTGTGATGTGATATGGTCAAGGCATGATGCTGAATTCTATTGTATGAGATGATCATGTTTTGTAACCGAGTTATCGGCAACTGGCAGGAGCCATATGGTTGTCGCTTTATTGTATGCAATGCAATCGCGATGTAATGCTTTACTTTATTACTAAATGGTAGTGATAGTCGTGGAAGCATAAGATTGGCGAGACGACAACGATGCTACGATGGAGATCAAGGTGTCGCGCCGGTGACGATGGTGATCATGACGGTGCTTCGGAGATGGAGATCACAAGCACAAGATGATGATGGCCATATCATATCACTTATATTGATTGCATGTGATGTTTATCTTTTTATGCATCTTATCTTGCTTTGATTGACGGTAGCATTATAAGATGATCTCTCACTAAATTATCAAGAAGTGTTCTCCCTGAGTATGCACCGTTGCCAAAGTTCGTCGTGCCCAGACACCACGTGATGATCGGGTGTGATAAGCTCTACGTCCATCTACAACGGGTGCAAGCCAGTTTTGCACACGCAGAATACTCAGGTTAAACTTGACAAGCCTAGCATATGCAGATATGGCCTCGGAACACGGAGACCGAAAGGTCGAGCATGAATCATATAGTAGATATGATCAACATAAACGATGTTCACCATTGAAAACTACTCCATCTCACGTGATGATCGGTTATGGTTTAGTTGATTTGGATCACGTAATCACTTAGAAGATTAGAGGGATGTCTATCTAAGTGGGAGTTCTTAAGTAATATGATTAATTGAACTTAAATTTATCATGAACTTAGTACCTGATAGTATCTTGCTTGTTTATGTTGATTGTAGATAGATGGCTCGTGCTGTTGTTCCATTGAATTTTAATGCGTTCCTTGAGAAAGCAAAGTTGAAAGATGATGGTAGCAATTACACGGACTGGGTCCGTAACTTGAGGATTATCCTCATTGCTGCACAGAAGAATTACGTCCTGGAAGCACCGCTGGGTGCCAGGCCTGCTGCTGGAGCAACACCAGATGTTATGAACGTCTGGCAGAGCAAAGCTGATGACTACTCGATAGTTCAGTGTGCCATGCTTTACGGCTTAGAATCGGGACTTCAACGACGTTTTGAACGTCATGGAGCATATGAGATGTTCCAAGAGTTGAAGTTAATATTTCGAGCAAATGCCCGAATTGAGAGATATGAAGTCTCCAATAAGTTCTATAGCTGCAAGATGCAGGAGAACAGTTCTGTCAGTGAGCATATACTCAAAATGTCTGGGTATAATAATCACTTGATTCAATTGGGATTTAATCTTCCGGATGATTGCGTCATTGACAGAATTCTCCAATCACTGCCACCAAGCTACAAGAGCTTCGTGATGAACTATAATATGCAAGGGATGAACAAGACTATTCTCGAGCTCTTCGCAATGCTGAAAGCTGCGGAGGTAGAAATCAAGAAGGAGCATCAAGTGTTGATGGTTAACAAAACCACTAGTTTCAAGAAAAAGGGCAAAGGGAAGAAGAAGGGGAACTTCAAGAAGAACGGCAAGCAAGTTGCTGCTCAGGAGAAGAAACCCAAGTCTGGACCTAAGCCTGAAACTGAGTGCTTCTACTGCAAGCAGACTGGTCACTGGAAGCGGAACTGCCCCAAGTATTTGGCGGATAAGAAGGATGGCAAGGTGAACAAAGGTATATGTGATATACATGTTATTGATGTGTACCTTACTAGAGCTCGCAGTAGCACCTGGGTATTTGATACTGGTTCTGTTGCTAATATTTGCAACTCGAAACAGGGACTACGGAATAAGCGGGCACTGGCAAAGGACGAGGTGACGATGCGCGTGGGAAACGGTTCCAAAGTTGATGTGATCGCGGTCGGCACGCTACCTCTACATCTACCTTCGGGATTAATATTAGACCTAAATAATTGTTATTTGGTGCCAGCGTTGAGCATGAACATTATATCTGGATCTTGTTTAATGCGAGACGGTTATTCATTTAAATCAGAGAATAATGGTTGTTCTATTTATATGAGTAATATCTTTTATGGTCATGCACCCTTGAAGAGTGGTCTATTCTTATTGAATCTCGATAGTAGTAATACACATATTCATAATGTTGAAGCCAAAAGATGCAGAGTTGATAATAAAAGTGCAACTTATTTGTGGCACTGTCGTTTAGGTCATATCGATATAAAGCGCATGAAGAAACTCCATACTGATGGACTTTTGGAATCACTTGATTATGAATCACTTGGTACTTGCGAACCGTGCCTCATGGGCAAGATGACTAAAACACCGTTCTCCGGTACTATGGAGAGAGCAACAGATTTGTTGGAAATCATACATACCGATGTATGTGGTCCGATGAATATTGAGGCTCGTGGCGGATATCGTTATTTTCTCACCTTCACAGATGATTTAAGCAGATATGGGTATATCTACTTAATGAAACATAAGTCTGAAACATTTGAAAAGTTCAAAGAATTTCAGAGTGAATTTGAAAATCATCGTAACAAGAAAATAAAGTTTCTACGATCTGATCGTGGAGGAGAATATTTAAGTTACGAGTTTGGTGTACATTTGAAAGACTGTGGAATAGTTTCACAACTCACGCCACCCGGAACACCACAGCGTAATGGTGTGTCCGAACGTCGTAATCGTACTTTACTGGATATGGTGCGATCTATGATGTCTCTTACTGATTTATCGCTATCGTTTTGGGGTTATGCTTTAGAGACGGCCGCATTCACGTTAAATAGGGCACCATCAAAATCCGTTGAGACGACGCCTTATGAACTGTGGTTTGGCAAGAAACCAAAGTTGTCGTTTCTTAAAGTTTGGGGCTGCGATGCTTATGTGAAAAAGCTTCAACCTGATAAGCTCGAACCCAAATCGGAGAAATGTGTCTTCATAGGATACCCAAAGGAGACTGTTGGGTACACCTTCTATCACAGATCCGAAGGCAAGACATTCGTTGCTAAGAATGGATCCTTTCTAGAGAAGGAGTTTCTCTCGAAAGAAGTGAGTGGGAGGAAAGTAGAACTTGATGAGGTAACTGTACCTGCTCCCTTACTGGAAAGTAGTACATCACAGAAAACTGTTTCAGTGACACCTACACCAGTTAGTGAGGAAGCCAATGATAATGATCATGAAACTTCAGATCAAGATACTACTGAACCTCGTAGATCAACCAGAGTAAGATCCGCACCAGAGTGGTACGGTAATCCTGTTCTGCAAGTCATGCTACTAGATCATGATGAACCTACGAACTACGAAGAAGCGATGGTGAGCCCAGATTCCGCAAAGTGGCTTGAAGCCATGAAATCTGAGATGGGATCCATGTATGAAAACAAAGTATGGACTTTGGTTGACTTGCCCGATGATCGGCAAGCAATTGAGAATAAATGGATCTTCAAGAAGAAGACTGACGCTGACGGTAATGTTACTGTCTACAAAGCTCGACTTGTCGCAAAAGGTTTTCGGCAAGTTCAAGGGATTGACTACGATGAGACCTTCTCACCCGTAGAGATGCATAAGTCCGTCCGAATCATGTTAGCGATTGCCGCATTTTATGATTATGAAATTTGGCAGATGGATGTCAAAACTACATTCCTGAATGGATTTCTGGAAGAAGAGTTGTATATGATGCAACCGGAAGGTTTTGTCGATCCAAAGGGAGCTAACAAAGTGTGCAAGCTCCAGCGATCTATTTATGGACTGGTGCAAGCCTCTCGGAGAAGCCTGTATTTACAAGAAAGTGAGTGGGAGCTCTGTAGCATTTCTGATATTATATGTGGATGACATATTGCTAATTGGAAATGATATAGAATTTCTGGATAGCATAAAAGGATACTTGAATAAAAGTTTTTCAATGAAAGACCTCGGTGAAGCTGCTTACATATTAGGCATTAAGATCTATAGAGATAGATCAAGACGCTTAATTGGACTTTCACAAAGCACATACCTTGACAAAATTTTGAAGAAGTTCAAAATGGATCAAGCAAAGAAAGGGTTCTTGCCTGTGTTACAAGGTGTGAAGTTGAGTAAGACTCAATGCCCGACCAGTGCAGAAGGTAGAGAGAATATGAAAGATGTTCCCTATGCATCAGCCATAGGATCTATCATGTATGCAATGCTGTGTACCAGACCTGATGTGTGCCTTGCTATAAGTTTAGCAGGGAGGTACCAAAGTAATCCAGGAATGGATCACTGGACAGCGGTCAAGAACATCCTGAAATACCTGAAAAGGACTAAGGATATGTTTCTCGTATATGGAGGTGACAAAGAGCTCACCGTAAAAGGTTACATTGATGCAAGCTTTGACACTGATACGGACGATTCTAAATCGCAAACCGGATACGTGTTTACATTAAACGGTGGAGCTGTCAGTTGGTGCAGTTCTAAACAAAGCGTCGTAGCGGGATCTACATGTGAAGCGGAGTACATAGCTGCTTCGGAAGCAGCGAACGAAGGAGTCTGGATGAAGGAGTTCATATCCGATCTAGGTGTCATACCTAATGCATCGGGTCCAATGAAAATCTTTTGTGACAATACTGGTGCAATTGCCTTGGCAAAGGAATCCAGATTTCACAAAAGGACCAAACACATCAAGAGACGCTTCAACTCCATCCGGGATCTAGTCTAGGTGGGAGACATAGAGATTTGCAAGATACATACGGATCTGAATGTTGCAGACCCGTTGACTAAGCCTCTTCCACGAGCAAAACATGATCAGCACCAAAGCTCAATGGGTGTTAGAATCATTACAATGTAATCTAGATTATTGACTCTAGTGCAAGTGGGAGACTGAAGGAAATATGCCCTAGAGGCAATAATAAAGTTATTATTTATTTCCTTATAATCATGATAAATGTTTATTATTCATGCTAGAATTGTATTAACCGGAAACGTAATACATGTGTGAATACATAGACAAACAAAGTGTCACTAGTATGCCTCTACTTGACTAGCTCGTTAATCAAAGATGGTTATGTTTCCTGACCATGAACAATGAGTTGTTATTTGATTAACGAGGTCACATCATTAGTTGAATGATCTGATTGACATGACCCATTCCATTAGCTTAGCACCCGATCGTTTAGTATGTTGCTATTGCTTTCTTCATGACTTATACATGTTCCTATGACTATGAGATTATGCAACTCCCGTTTACCGGAGGAACACTTTGGGTGCTACCAAACGTCACAACGTAACTGGGTGATTATAAAGGAGCATTACAGGTGTCTCCAAAGGTAGATGTTGGGTTGGCGTATTTCGAGATTAGGATTTGTCACTCCGATTGTCGGAGAGGTATCTCTGGGCCCTCTCGGTAATACACATCACATAAGCCTTGCAAGCATGACAACTAATATGTTAGTTGTGAGATGATGTATTACGGAACGAGTAAAGAGACTTGCCGGTAACGAGATTGAACTAGATATTGGATACCGACGATCGAATCTCGGGCAAGTAACATACCGATGACAAAGGGAACAACGTATGTTGTTATGCGGTCTGACCGATAAAGATCTTCGTAGAATATGTAGGAGCCAATATGGGCATCCAGGTCCCGCTATTGGTTATTGACCGGAGACGTGTCTCGGTCATGTCTACATTGTTCTCGAACCCGTAGGGTCCGCACGCTTAAGGTTACGATGACAGTTACATTATGAGTTTATGCATTTTGATGTACCGAAGGTTGTTCGGAGTCCCGGATGTGATCACGGACATGACGAGGAGTCTCGAAATGGTCGATACGTAAAGATTGATATATTGGAAGCCTATGTTTGGACATCAGAAGTGTTCCGGGTGAAATCGGGATTTTACCGGGTTACCGGGAGGTTACCGGAACCCCCCGGGAGCCATATGGGCCTTCATTGGCCTTAGTGGAAAGGAGAAAAGGGCAGCCCAAGGGGGCTGCGCACCTCCCCCCTCCCCTAGTCCTATTAGGACTAGGAGAGGTGGCCGGCCACCCTTCTCTCCCTTTCCCCCTTGGGAATCCTAGTTGGAATAGGATTGGGGGGGGAGTCCTACTCCCGGAAGGAGTAGGACTCCTCCTGCGCCCTCTCCCTGGCCGGCGCCCCCCTCCCCCCTTGGCTCCTTTATATACTGAGGTAGAGGCACCCTAGAACACACAAGTTGATCCACGTGATCTATTCCTTAGCCGTGTGCGGTGCCCCCTGCCACCATATACCTCGATAATACTGTAGCGGAGTTTAGGCGAAGCCCGGCTGCTGTAGTACATCAAGATCGTCACCACGCCGTCGTGCTGACGGAACTCTTCCCCGACACTTTGCTGGATCGGAGTCCGGGGATCGTCATCGAGCTGAACGTGTGCTCGAACTCGGAGGTGCCGTAGTTTCGATGCTTGATCGGTTGGATCGTGAAGACGTACGACTACTTCCTCTACGTCGTGTCATCGCTTCCGTAGTCGGCCTGCGTTGGGTACGTAGACAACACTCTCCCCCTCGTTGCTATGCATCACATGATCTTGCGTGTGCGTAGGAAAAATTTTAAATTACTACGAAACCCAACAATATACACCAATAGACATGGTTCGCATGTCTCAAACTTTTCAAAAACGAGTGAGTCCAAAGATCCATCAACATGGAGCTTCTTCATGCGTTTTATACCGATATGACTTAAGTGGCAGTGCCACAAGTAGGTGGTACTATCATTACTATCTTATATCTTTTGGCATGAACATGTGTATCACTACGATCGAGATTCAATAAACCATTCATTTTAGGTGTAAGACCATTGAAGGTATTATTCAAATAAACAGAGTAACCATTATTCTCCTTAAATGAATAACCGTATTGCGATAGATGTAATCCAATCATGTCTATGCTCAACGCAAACACCAATCTCGATGGTAGAGGGAGCGTACGATATTTGATCAACCTTGGAAATACTTCCAACACACATCGTCATCTCACCTTTAGCTAGTCTCCGTTTATTCCGTAGCTTTTATTTCGAGTTACTAACACTTAGCAACCGAACCGGTATCTAATACCCTGGTGCTACTAGGAGTACTAGTAAAGTACACATCAACATAATACATCCAATATACTTCTATCGACCTTGCCAGCCTTCTTATCTACCAAGTATCTAGGGTAATTCTGCTCCAGTGGTTGTTCCCCTTATTACAGAAGCACTTAGTCTCGGGTTTGGGTTCAACGTTGGGTTTCTTCAGTAGAGCAGCAGCTGATTTGCCGTTTCATGAAGTATCCCTTCTTGCCCTTGCCCTTCTTGAAACTAGCGGTTTCACCAACCATCAACAATTGATGCTCCTTCTTGATTTCTACTTTTGTGGTGTCAAACATCGCGAATATCTCAAGGATCATCATATATGTCCCTGATATATTATAGTTCATCACGAAGCTTTAGCAACTTGGTGGTAATGACTTCGGAGAACTATCACTATTTCATTTGGAAGATCAACTCCCATTTGATTCAAATGATAGTTGTACTCAGACAATCTGAGCACAAGCTCAATAATTGAGCTTTTCTCCCTTAGTTTGCAGGCTAAGAAAATCGTCGGAGGTCTTATACCTCTTGACGTGGGCACGAGCCTGAAATCCCAATTTCAGCCCTCGAAACATCTCATATGTTTCGCGACGTTTTAAAACGTCTTCGGTGCCTCAACTCTAAACCATTTAACTGAACTATCACGTAGTTATCAAAATGTGTATGTCAGATGTTCGCAACATCCACAGACGACGTTCGAGGTTCAGCACACTGAGCGGTGCATTAAGGA
Source organism: Triticum urartu (assembly GCF_056163025.1). NCBI lineage: Eukaryota > Viridiplantae > Streptophyta > Magnoliopsida > Poales > Poaceae > Triticum > Triticum urartu. The sequence goes on along the minus strand of NC_141878.1, from coordinate 582,392,559 downwards.
CATAAGCCTTTTACTGTCTGCATAATTGCTACTATCAACTTTCAACTAAAATTTCTCTAGGAACATAACTAAACAGTAGAACTGAAGCGCGAGCTACGACATAATTTGTGAAGACCTTTTGACTATGTTCAGGATAATTAAGTTCATCTTATGAACTCCCACTCAGATAGACATCCCTCTAGTCATCTAAGTGATTACATGATCCGAGTCAACTAGGCCGTGTCCGATCATCACGTCAGACGGACTAGTCAACATCGGTGAACATCTTCATGTTGATCGTATCTTCTATACGACTCATGCTCGACCTTTCGGTCTCTTGTGTTCCAAGGCCATGTCTGTACATGCTAGGCTCGTCAAGTCAACCTAAGTGTTTTGCATGTGTTCCGAGGCCATGTCTGTACATGCTAGGCTCGTCAACACCCATTGTATTCGGACGTAAGAATCTATCACACCCGATCATCACGTGGTGCTTCAAAACGACGAACTTTCGCAACGGTGCACAGTTAGGGGGAACACCTTCTTGAAATTTTAGTGAGGGATCATCTTATTTACTACCGCCGTTCTAAGCAAATAAGATGTATAAACATGATAAACATCACATGCAATCAAATAGTGACATGATATGGCCAATATCATATTGCTCCTTTTGATCTCCATCTTCGGGGCTCCATGATCATCATCGTCACCGTCATGACACCATGATCTCCATCATCGTGTCTTCATGAAGTTGTCTCACCAACTATTACTTCTACTTCTACAGCTAACGGTTAGCAATAAAGTAAAGTAATTACATGACGTTTATGTTGACACGCAGGTCATAAATAAATTAAGACAACTCCTATGGCTCCTGCCGGTTGTCATACTCATCGACATGCAAGTCATGATTCCTATTACAAGAACATGATCAATCTCATACATCACATATATCATTCATCACATCCTTTTGGCCATATCACATCACATGGCATACCCTGCAAAAACAAGTTAGACGTCCTCTAATTGTTGTTTGCATGTTTTACGTGGCTGCTATGGGTTTCTAGCAAGAATGTTTCTTACCTACGCAAAACCACAACGTGATATGCCAATTGCTATTTACCCTTCATAAGGACCCTTTTCATCGAATCCGATCCGACTAAAGTGGGAGAGACAGACACCCGCTAGCCACCTTATGCAACTAGTGCATGTCAGTCGGTGGAACCAGTCTCACGTAAGAGTACGTGTAAGGTCGGTCCGGGCCGCTTCATCCCACAATGCCGCCGAATCAAGATTGGACTAGTAACGGTAAGCATATTGAACAAAATCAACGCCCACAACTACTTTGTGTTCTACTCATGCATAGAAACTACGCATAGACCAAGCTCATGATGCCACTATTGGGGAACGTAGCAATAATTCAAAATTTTCCTACGTGTCACCAAGATCAATCTATGGAGTCATCTAGCAACGAGGGAGGAGTGGATCTACATACCCTTGTAGATCGCGCGCGGAAGCGTTCAAGAGAACGGGGTTGATGGAGTCGTACTCGTCGTGATCCAAATCATCGATGATCCTAGCGCCGAACGGACGGCACCTCCGCGTTCAACACACGTACGGAGCAGCGACATCTCCTTCTTCTTGATCCAGCAAGGGGGGAGGAGAGGTTGAGGAAGATGGCTCCAGCAGCAGCACGACGGCGTGGTGGTGATGGTGCTGCAGTACTCCGGCAGGGCTTCGCCAAGCTCTATGGAGGAGGAGGATGTGTTGGAGAGGGAGAGGGAGGCACCAAAGGCGTGGTTTTAGAGGCCCTCCTTCCCCCACTATATATAGGGAGCCTAGGAGGGGGCGCCGGCCCTAGGAGATGCAATCTCCTAGGGGGGGCGGCGGCCAAGGGAGGAATCCCTCCTCCCCAAGGCACCTAGGAGGTGCCTTCCCCTCTTAGGACTCTTCCGTAGGGTTTCCCCCATCCTTAGGCGCATGGGCCCTAGGGGGAAGTGGCGCCCCAGCCCACTTTGGGCTGGATTCCCTCCCACTTCAGCCCATGGGGCCCTCCGGGATAGGTGGCCCCACCCGGTGGACCCCCGGGACCCTTCCGGTGGTCCCGGTACAATACTGGTGATCCCGAAACTTGTCCCGATGGCCGAAATAGCACTTCCTATATATAATTCTTTACCTCCGGACCATTCCGGAACTCCTCGTGACGTCCGGGATCTCATCCGGGACTCCGAACAACATTCGGGTTACTGCATATACATATCCCTACAACCCTAGCGTCACCGAACCTTAAGTGTGTAGACCCTACGGGTTCGGGAACCATGCAGACATGACCGAGACGTTCTCCGGTCAATAACCAACAGCGGGATCTGGATACCCATGTTGGCTCCCACATGTTCCACAATGATCTCATCGGATGAACCACGATGTCAAGGACTTAATCAATCCCGTATGCAATTCCCTTTGTCTATCGGTACGACACTTGCCCGAGATTCGATCGTTGGTATCCCGATACCTTGTTCAATCTCGTTACCGGCAAGTCTCTTTACTCATTCCGTAACACATCATCCCGTGATCAACTCCTTGATCACATTGTGCACATTATGATGATGTCCTACCGAGTGGGCCCAGAGATACCTCTCCGTTTACACGGAGTGACAAATCCCAGTCTCGATTCGTGCCAACCCAACAGACACTTTCGGAGATGCCCGTAGTGCACCTTTATAGTCACCCAGTTACGTTGTGACGTTTGGCACACCCAAAGTATTCCTACGGTATCCGGGAGTTGCACAATCTCATGGTCTAAGGAAATGATACTTGACATTAGAAAAGCTTTAGCATACGAACTACATGATCTTGTGCTAGGCTTAGGATTGGGTCTTGTCCATCACATCATTCTCCTAATGATGTGATCCCGTTATCAACGACATCCAATGTCCATGGTCAAGAAACCGTGACCATCTATTGATCAACGAGCTAGCCAACTAGAGGCTTACTAGGGACATGGTGTTGTCTATGTATCCACACATGTATTTGAGTTTCCTATCAATACAATTCTACCATGGATAATAAACGATTATCATGAACAAGGAAATATAATAATAATCAATTTATTATTGCCTCTAGGGCATATTTCCAACAGCTCGGACGCAAGAGGACGCTGCCGCCCGGGAACAACTTCAAACTCGAGGTGTGGCATAAAAATAACAAGGCATTGGTAAAGGCCGGAAACTTAAAGGGGCTCCTCGGGTACCCGACGTGTAAACTCGTCGAATGCATTTCGGCGATCCTCAAGATCGAAGATAAAGAAGATTTGTTGAACCAGTTTTCAAGACCGACGACCAAAGATGAAGAACAGTTCGGAAGAATCGAGGAGCGTCCCTAACTTGAAGACCGGTTCAGGGGGCTACTGACGGTGTCCTGGACTAGGGGGTACTCACCACGTCGTCTCCCGATCTATTAGATTGGGCCGAGGCTCCCCATGGCCGTATACTCATGGGCCAGTTCGGACAGTTGCCGCATACAAGAAAGATTTCACAAGACTTGGCGATCAAGACAAGGACTCCTCCCCACCGGCGTATTCGGCTAGGACTCTTGTTATCCTAGGCCTCTGGTGCATTATATAAACTAGGGCCAGGCTAGTCGATAGAACATACAGAACAACAATCATACCATAGGCTAGCTTTTAGGGTTTAGCCTCTCCGATCTCGTGGTAGATCTACTCTTGTACTACCCATATCATCAATATTAATCAAGCAGGACGTAGAGTTTTACCTCCACCAAGAGGGCCCGAACCTGGATAAAACTTCGTGTCCCTTGCCTCCTGTTACCATCCGGCCTAGACGCACAGTTCGGGACCCCCTACCCGAGATACACCGGTTTTGACACCGACAGTCACCATGTGTGCCCATCAATTGACCATAGCCCATAGGCTCGTAGCTTGGTAGTAATATCGCCCACCTCTTTATCCTCTCTTATAGTCTCTTCCTTCCTATCTTGCAGCACCTCCTCACCCCCATCCACTTCCTCAGACATGAATGACAACATGCATTGAACACATGCGTATTGGGGCGCAGAGATAAAACAGTTGGAAAAGCCCTTGATGGAGTTTATAGATCAAGACTAATTGGCTTGGTTCCATGATGATCTTGATAGAGCCATGCATGCATGAATTCCAACTTACTTAGTTTGAAGTGTTTTAAAGGCTATGGCTTTACTGGATTGTAAAACAGTTTCATAATACCACATTGTTTATGAAAATCACAGGAGCGTGCATGCATGAATTGCAACTTAGGGCATCTACAATGCAAAGGTGCTTGTTTGGGCGCTTAGACAATAAAAAGAATTAATTGAGAAAATAAGATCGGGGTAAGAGTCTCCAACGTGGGGTGCCTATTTAAGCGCTAATGGGATTTCCCCCCATAAAAGATATGGGTAGCACTCGATAAAAAAAAGGCTCATGCTAAAAAAAGCCAAGCGTCTGGTGCCTGGCTTTGCATCAACGCTAGCCAGAATCCCCTGATCGAACGGGATTCGGCCATATCAGCCAGGAATAGAAGTCAGGCGCCTCGCCTAGGCACCGGCGTAGTAGATGCCCTTACTTACGGTATATACAAACCAAATATGTGCCTATATCACTGCCCAATAAGCCCAAACGCAACTTTCAAACCAAGACTATAGAACCAAGTGCTCGACAGTGGCTGTTTACCATGATTGAAACACTGTCGCATGATGCATTCATCAGACTGGTGGTTGCGTTGTGGGTATTATGGTGATCCATGATCTTCAGAGAAATGATATCCACTATCGTCAGTTAACAGAAGAGGAAAAAAACACTTGCATTTTCAAACTTCAGACCATAAGCAAGAATTCCCTGCACCGTTATTTTAAGCCTGCAATTACATGGGAACAGAGTGGAGACAAACTAAAACAAAAAGAGGAGCCACATGGCTCAACTCCAAACACAAGATTTTTATTCTCGCCAGAGAACAAAAGCAACACAGATGCACGTGAGAGGCATCATTCCTGGTCTTTGAAGTAGAGATGAAACATTTACTATGACAGCTTCAGCTCATCATGGAGAAACCTAATTGGTTCATCAACTAATCATTGTCACATAGATTTAACTACCATTGACTGAACCCGGTCTTTGCACAAGCGAAACTATGACTACAAGAATAGCACCACCACCAGTCTGCTCTGCTTCTGCTTGCAACTACAAGAGCAGTACCATGTCTTTCTACTCTGCTACTGCTGCTGCTAAAAGAAGCACCATACATTACATAACACAGTTTTGTAATTGTAAATTAAACCTGTCTGTATCATCAAATCATCAACATACATATTAACAGCAACATCCTAAACTTAGTCCTTTCATCATCACATAATAAATTGATTGCCATCACCACTGGGCTGAACACAGGACTACAAGAACAACATTACAAAGCAGCAGTATATGATGTGTTGATTTGATGTTGTTCTTGTAGTTCAATATATTGCTGTTAATCTATGTGATGACTAAGTTCAACATTACAAACCCGAATTGACTGCCATCTACTGCTACTACCAAATGTACATTACAAAGCAGCAGGATACATTAACTAATTGACACAAACAGAAATTAAGCTAAGCAACTAGCATACCAGGCACCACCTGCAGCAAGCAAACAAGTTTGTTTCTTGCTACATTCTTTCGGAGCATCATCCCCTTCCCGCCAAAATAACCAGCCCGAATTTCCCCCATGCTGCGGTGGTGGCGTTCAATCTGGTTTTCATCGGAGTCCCCTGCGTCGTGAGTTTGGAAGCGTTTTTATTTCATCAACTCAATGCAGCCGCGAAATTGTGTCGAGTACTCCCTAAAACAAAACGAATCGAGTCCTTGTTGTTTCACAACCAAAATACATGCGGATAACTGACTGCAGTGGTGGCTACACAGTAGCAGTAATGCAACATGCTGAATTCAGAGTTCACACCAGCAACAAATTCCCTGCTGCATTAGCTTGAGCTTGCAGCCACATGGGAACAGCGTGGAGACAAACTAAAACAAAAAGAGGCGCCAGATGCCTCAACTCCAAACACAAGATTTTTATTCTCACCGGAGAACAAAAGCAACACATACATGCACGTGAGAGGCATCATTCCCAGTCTTTGTACTACAGATCAAACATTTACTATTACTTCATCCTCACAGTCACAGCTGCAGCTCCTCATGGATAACAACAGACAGGGTAGATTAGATTAAACCTTGTTGCCTCACCAACTAATCAATCATCACCACAAAGACCAACTGAACTCATTCTTTGCACAACTGAAACTGGGGCTACATGAACAGCACCTCTCCCCCACACTGAGCTGCTGAGCTCGCAACAGTAGCACCATAAAAAGCACCAAGCCTTCTACTCTGCTACAGCTAAAATCAACACATCATCATCACATGGATTAACAGCATATTGAACTTACTCATCCTTTCATCAACAATCATCGTCGCATAATAGATTAACTCTTTTTTCGACAAAGACATAATGGATTTAGGGTTGACTGCCATCTACTGAAACTTAGTCCTTGCACAAGTGAAACTGGAACTACAAGAAGGCTGATATGCTTAGCCACAAGTCTTGTGCTACTTCTACTGCAGTACTGCTGCTGCCACGAAGCAGCAGAATACATTAACTACTAACACTAACAGCAATTAAGCTAAGCAACCTTTGAAGCATGCCAGGCACCACCTGCAGCAAGCAAGCAAGCAAGTTTGTTTCTTGCTAGAAACCTTTGAAGCATCATCCACCTAATTCCCTCCAAAATAACCACTAACTGAATCGGTCACCAGGTTAATTAGTTACCCATTTTGCAGCCAACTTCAGAGAAGGAATGCCACCTGATGATGGGATGATCAGAGCAGGATGTCGGCCTTGGATGGCAGCCTCCGGAAGAAGTTCATGAGCGGGGACGGCATCCGGCTGCGGAACCTCGGTGGGCGCATGGCGTAGAGGCCCCACAGCCCGACCAGCAGCTTCATCGGCACGGCGTAGGCGATGACCGCAGCAGCGACGCAGGCGACGGAGAAGAGCATCGTCGCCCTCGGGTCGCGCCAGCTGAGCACCGCCTGCATCCGCTCGCCCTGCGTCGCGATGTCGCCCACCACCGTCTGTACCCTCCCGGCCACGCTGCGGAGGCGGTCGTACCTGAAGCGCACCACGTCGCCGCGGCTCGACGGGAACGTGTCGAACTCCTCGTCCAGCTCGTCCACGGTGGCCGCGTCCGCGTGGGACAGCCGCATGTCCATGTGCGGCGGGTGCCTCGGGCGCACGCGGTAGCGCCACAGCCCGGTGAAGGCCATCACCAGGAAGGCCGTCGGCAGGATCAGCTCCGGCATCAGGACGAACACCAGGAACGTGAAGACGGCGACGCATGAGTGCACCGGGTAGTGCCAGGAGCGAACCAGCTCGAACCACCGGCCAACCGCCATCACGCCGGAGAGCACGGAGACGAGGCGGAAGAAGTTGGCCTTGCTGCGCCGCATGCTCCACAGATGTGAGCGGTGGTCCAGCATGTACTCGACGACCTCCTTGCCGAGCGGCGGCTCGGTGCGGCCGAGCCGGGCGGCGACGACGCTCGTGGCCTGGAACCGCAGGCTCTCGACCTGCCGCACCAGCAGCGGCTCGACGTAGTGCATCTTGGGGAGCATCGGGCGGGCATAGGCATGGTACATGTTGCCGGCATTGCTGGAGCAGAAGCGCACGGCCAGGTGGAGCTCCCCCATCTTCTTGACACCGGACGGATGAAGCATGAGCAGAGGGTAGGCATGAGTGTACACCCTGTCGGTCTCCAGTGTCGAGAGCCTGATGCGGACCTTGCCGATGCAGTTGTCACGGACAGCCACCGTGGTGTTGTTCCCAGGCGCCGGCTTGTCGACATGGCAGTTGTCGAAGACGCCGACGGTGATGACGGTGCAGGGGTCGAACACCTCCCAGGTGTACTGCTCGTTCCACCGGGGGCACACCGAGTCGACGACGGTGCGCGTGCGGATCCACTTCTGCCCATACTTTGCGACGCAGTAGGAATCCGCCGTGGCGCCCCTGCCATCGGCCCGGCCCTTCATCGGTGTCAGACCAGTGGCACCCAGCACGCCGAGCTCGAGCACCCCGACATGCGGGTACCACAGCTGCTTGGCCGTCGGCCGGAGATCGCTGCTGTACGCCGTTGCTTCATCCAGAACATGGTAGCCGCCGTCGAGACTTAGCCGGAGATGCACCCGGCTCCCGAACCTGTTGTTCGGATTGTTGACGGCGACATTGCCGCCGCCGGCGCCGCGCTCCAGCCCGAACCACCTGGAGACAACAAGCTTCTCATCCCAGCGCCTCTCGATGGCAGTCACCGGGACGACGAGGCGGCCGAGGATGTCATCCCTGCCCGGCGACACATGATCCTCCAGAGAGACCACCAAGAACTCCTCGAATGGCTCGGCAACCACAAACATCAGGTCTTCGTTCCAGAACGGGCTCGCCGGGCCCCGGTTCGCCATGATCGGCGACGCTCGTGTGCGCAGCATCTGGCTCCCGATCTGCGCGCGCACGAAGAGCTCCGGGTACCGGCCCATCGCCATGGGCCCCTTGTCCATGGGAAGCAGGTCCTGCGCCTCGATGACGGACACACGGAGGTACCACAGCTTGGGGGCGACGTAGACCTTGGACTTGATGGATCCCAGGGGGCCGTGGCCCTGGACGCCGGCGGCCTTGGAGTGCCACGCCTCGGCGAAGGCCTCGTCGGCCTGGGTGCCGTACCACACGGCGACCATCACCTCCACGCTGCCGCGCTCGCCCTTGCGGTCCTCCATGGCGTACCACTGCGGCGCCAGCGTGCTGTCCGGCGGCGCGCGGCGGGGCACCTCGGAGAGGTCGAACCAGATGCGGCCGACGTGGTCGTCGCTGCCGCGGGCGCGCACGAACACCTCCACGAAGGAGGACTGGATGGTCTCCTTGGAGAAGGCGAAGACCTGGTCCCACTGGTGCGCGGCCGCCGGCGGCGTGACGCCGCGGTAGTTCCCGAGCTTGACCTCCGCGACGGCCTCGCCGGGCGTCGCCACGCCGCGCGCGCGCACCACGCGCACGTACAGGTACTGCATCTGCTCGACCAGGTCGTAGGTGGCGCTGGCCTTGTCGGCCGTCAGGCCGCCGCCGAGGTGGGGACGCGTCTCCTTGAGGGAGAAGTCCGCGGGGCCGCCGGGGAACATGCCGGGCACGGGGTAGTGGTCGGCGAGCATCACCGGCTTCATGGCCGCCGGCTGCGGCTGCGGCAAGACCTCCATGGGCTGCTGCGGCTGCTGCTGTTGCGTCTGATGCGGCCGCGCGGACACCACCGGCTGCTGGCGCTGGTGCTGCTGCTGCTGCTTCTTGCCCCCATTCACGGACGGCGCGGCGACCACCTCGGGGCCAGTCACCACCACCTTGGCCGCCTTCTCCTGCTTGCCCTTGGCGACCATCTCGCCGGCCCCGGCGCCGGCGCGGTAAATCTTGAGCGTGATCTCGCCGCGGATATGCGAGAAGAGGCTCCGCTTCTCGAGCGTGAAGAGCTGCGGCACGACGGGCTCCCCTGGCGCGGGCACGCCGGCGGCCGGGACGCGCACCTTGCCGAGGAAGTTGCGGCCGTGGGGGCTGTTCCCAGAAGAGGCGGCGCGGTCGTTGTAGACGCCGACGTCGATGGCGCGGTAGGGGAGGTCGTCGGGGTCGGCGACGGGGAAGACGAGGCGCTCGTTCCAGACGGGGTTGAGCTCCCTGGGGCGCGGCCGGGTGCGGCGCTTCTGGTGCTCGAACTCCACCTCCACGTAGGCCGAGGAGGAGCCCTGGCCGTCCTTGGGCATCAGGTTGTGCGCCGCCACCACCTCCACCACCAGCTTCTCCGCCTTGGCCATCACCAAGATTCAAACTCGCTCGGAGAACAGAGGAGGGAGGAGGGAGGGGGGTGGAAAGAGTGGGCTGGTCTATGCGGGGAACGAGGAGGGGGAGGCGGGCGCGCGTGGTGGAATCTCCATCATCGCAGTCGATGGGGGCGAGGGGATGAGGGCGAGGTGGGTTCTGCTGCTGCTGCTCTGCTCGCTGCCGCAGCTCGGGTGGTGGTGGTGCTTTGCTGCTCTTGGGTCGGGTGGCCGTGGCTTTGGGTGGTTTTTGAGGCGGGGGTTTTGGCGTTTGGGTTTGCTCCGCTCGGCTGGCGCTTCAATGCGGCGATTCTTTTGGAATTGGAAAAAGAAGTCGTCTTTGATAGAGTGAGCCGGATAAGGAGGGATTTTGATCTACGAATTAAACCAGCGAAATTAATCCATCAATTACCTGCTAAGATTTCATACTAACGGGACTAACGGCTAAGTAACCCGTGCTTGAAAAAGTCAGCCTTCTGTTATCTCTTCTTCCCTTTATCAAATTGATTTTGATCTACGAATTAAACCAGCAAAATTAATTCATCAATTACCTGCCAAGATTTGATAGTAACAGGCCTAACGGCTAAGTACTCATGGGTGAAAAAGTCAGCCTCCTGTTATCTCTTCTTCCCTTTATCGTCAAAAATAGTTTGCAAAATTTCAGTAGTTGTAACATAAAAATGTATCTTTTTTGCAAAGTAGATCTTATCATTAACTAAGTGAATTACGATAGTTATGTTTTTTCTAGTTTATCAATCTTTTTGCCAACGGTTATCCTACATGGCTTCACGACAAAAAGTTTAATAATCACTCTGGTGTATCTTTCATCACAATTGCAATTTATGTATTCTAGCAATTGTTGTAGTATCGTTTTAAGTCTTTTGTTTTTCTCTGACGCTAGAAGTGGAGTCATGAAATCTAAAAGCCTAAATTCAATGAACAAAACAAAAGGGGAGTGCTACGCGTCCGCCGGGCGATCTTTTCAAAAAGATCGGCCCGGTCACGACCCGTTGGATCTGGTGTGTGGAGTGCGCCTTCATCATTGCAACAGATGTATTGTTACAGAACTACTTCCACAACATAGGTCTTGTTACAGAATTTGTTTGCAACGACGGTTTTGTTGAAAAAAGATTGTAATTTTTTTTTGCAACTCGGGTCTTGTAGCAGAAAATTTCTGCAACAAAGGTTTTGCTGCAAAACACAAATCTCGTTGTAGAGCATTGCAATACCACATATATTTCAGAAGCATGGCCCTTGTTGCAGAAAAGCGTGTCCGACTAAGGGCCGCATACGAGCCTTCACTTGGACACGTCGAGGCAGCCGTTGCAATCCGGGGGATGATGGTAAACGTTTCCCATTGCTTTTTATTTATTGTCTTGATGATTACCAACCGGGCGCTGCTATTATTGAGTGGTCAAGTATCACCCGGTAGCATTGCAACATATGCCGTGTTCCAGAAAATTTCTGCAACACAGGTTATGTTGTAGAGAATTTTACAGCATAGGCCAAGTTGCAGATTTTTTTGGCAAAAGGTCTTGTTATAGTTTCTTTTTCTTGCAATTGAGGTCTTGTCTCAAAAAAATTCGTGACAAAAGTCTTCTTACAGAAGTCGGGAAATTTGCAAACAAAAATTGCAACAAAGGTCTTGTTGCAGAATTATTCTGCAACGGAAGTCTTGTTGCAGAAATTAATAGTCTTTTCACAATCGATTTCCGTGCGAACCGAGGCCCTACAACTATTCCTGGGTGAGACGAGAGTGACAGGATCGTGATTTCTAGGGAGGGAAAGGTGGACAGCGGGCAGGGCCACATGGACACGTGGTAGACAACGAAGACGGTTGACGTTTCGGAGCGATCCGCCGGTGGATACTAATCATTTCCCATAAAAAACAAGCTGGTTAATTGAAAAACATCAATGACAAAAATTGCAAATAAAAATTGCAAAAAAAAAGGTTATCCAAAAAAATTCATGACAAAAGTCTTCTTACAGAAGTCGGGAAATTTGCAAACAAAAATTGCAACAAAGGTCTTGTTGCAGAATTATTCTGCAACGGAAGTCTTGCTGCGGAAATTAATAGTCTTTTCACAATCGATTTCCGTGCGAACCGAGGCCCTGCAACTATTCCTGGGTGAGACGAGAGCGATAGGATCGTGATTTGTAGGGAGGGAAAGGTGGACAGCGGGAAGGGCCACATGGACACGTGGTAGACAATGAATACGGTTGACGTTTCGGAGCGATCTGCCGGTGGAAACTAATCATTTCCCATAAAACAAACAAGCTGGTTAATTGAAAAACATCAATGAATGCGCAGATCCTATTTAAAGAAGGTAACTATGGATATAATTTTTTATTTTTCCAAGGCCGAGTTATCCAAAAAAAGAAAGCTTAATGTCACCCTGGTGTACACGCCCTCGCGTTGCATAGACATGTGCTAACTATTTGTTTATATACGTTGGTTACTTACTTACGGCTTTTGTCTCACTTATAGCAATAAAAAGTGGAAGGATGAAAATTAATCACAAGATCCACTGAATTAAACTATTGACTACTACTCGTAGTAAATGAACGGGTTAACACTATTATCGTTAAAGTATCGATCATGTTAAAAACATCATTGAGTGCGGAGATCCCATTTAAAAATGAAAGGAGACATTTGATATGCAAAATTAATCCATCAATTACCTACCAAGATTTTATAATATCGCCAACGCTTCAATACAGCCATCTTTTTGAGGAGGGATTTGATCTGCCAATTAACCCAGCAAAATTAATCCATCAATTATCTACCAAGATTTATTAGTAAGGGGCCTAATGGCTAAGTAACCCGTGGTTGAAAAAGCCAGCCTCCTGTTATCTCTTCTTCCCTTTATCAGATTTAGTGAGTTATCTCTTTCAAAAATAGTTTGCAAAATTCTAGTAGTTGTAAAATAAAAATGAATCCTTTTCTTGAAGTATATTTTATCATCAATTAAGTGAATTAAGATAGGCATGTATTTTTAGTTTACCTATCTTTTCAGTCAATGGTTATCCTACATGGCTTCATGACAAAATATTTAATAATCACTCTGGTATATCCTCTATCACATTGCAATGTACTCGTTAGCTATTGTAGTAGTAGTGTCATTACCTATCTTTGACGTTAGAAATAGAGTCATGAAAAGCCTCCTTTCCTTTAAAAAAATGGGATCTTCGCACTCAATGATGTTTTTAACATCACCGATACTTTATGGATAATAGTGTTTACCCATTCATTTACTATGAGCAGTAGTCAATAGATTTAATTCAGTGGATCATGTTGTTAATTTTCGCTGTTTCACTTCTTAATGTTAAGTAGGACAAAAGACGTAAAGAAGTAACGTTGTATATAAATAAAGAGTTAGCACGTGTAGTGGCGAAGCGTGAGTGAAATCCAGAGAGGGGCCAAAACGGCTAGAGAGATTAGAGGTCGGGAGATCAGCAGGGAGTTTAGGCTTAGCAGGGGCACATCCTTGCAGTTTTTTCTCTTGGAGGGGGGGAGAGGACCCTTCTTGGTGCCTCTAACGCTCCGATAGTGAGTACATGTCTATGCAACCCAAGGGCGTGTACACCACATTGACATTAAGCTTTCTTTTAGTGGATAATTCGAACTTGGGAAAATAAAAAAACATGTGTCCGTAGTAATCTTGTTTAAATAGGATCTGCTCATTCATTGTTGTTTTTCGATTAACCAGCTTACTGAAGGAAATATGCCCTAGAGGCAATAATAATATTATTATTTTATTTCATTGTATCATGATAAATGTTTATTATTCATGCTAGAATTGTATTATCCGGAAACATAATACTTGTGTGAATACATAGACAAACCAAACGTCACTAGTATGCCTCTACTTGACTAGCTCATTAATCAAAGATGGTTATGTTTCCTAACCATAGACATGTGTTGTCATTTGATTAACGGGATCACGTTATTAGGAGAATGATGTGATTGACATGACCCATTCCATTAGCTTAGCACCCGATCGTTTAGTATGTTGCTATTGCTTTCTTCATGACTTATACATGTTCCTATGACTATGAGATTATGCAACTCCCGTTTGCCGGAGGAACACTTTGTGTGCTACCAAACGTCACAACGTAACTGGGTGATTATAAAGGAGCTCTACAGGTGTCTCCAAAGGTACATGTTGGGTTGGCATATTTCGAGATTAGGATTTGTCACTCCGATTGTCGGAGAGGTATCTCTGGGCCCTCTCGGTAATGCACATCACATAAGCCTTGCAAGCATTTCAACTAATGAGTTAGTTGCGAGATGATGTATTACGAAACGAGTAAAGAGACTTGCCGGTATCGAGATTGAACTAGGTATTGAGATACCGACGATCAAATTTCGGGCAAGTAAAATACCGATGACAAAGGGAACAACGTATGTTGTTATGCGGTCTGACCGATAAAGATCTTCGTAGAATATGTAGGAGCCAATATGAGCATCCAGGTTCCACTATTGGTTATTGACCGGAGACGTGTCTCGGTCATGTCTACATTGTTCTCGAACCCGTAGGGTCCGCACGCTTAAGGTTTCGATGACAGTTATATTATGAGTTTATGAGTTTTGATGTACCGAAGTTAGTTCGGAGTCCCGTATGTGATCACGGACATAACGAGGAGTCTCGAAATGGTCGAGACATAAAGATTGATATATTAGACGGCTATATTCGGACACCGGAAGTGTTCCGGGTGATTTCGGAGAAAACCGGAGAGCCGGAGGGTTACTGGAACCCTACCGGGAGAAGTAATGGGCCATATGGGCCTTAGTGGAGAGAGAGAGAGAGAGGGGCAGCCAGGGTGGGCCGCGCGCCTCCTCCCCCCTGGTCCGAATTGGACTAGGAGAGGGGGGGCGGCGCCCCCCCTTTCCTTCTCCCTCCCCACTTCCTTGCCCCTCCTAGTAGGAGTCCTACTCCTACTAGGAGGAGGACTCCTCCTGGCACGCCAATAGGGGCCGGCCGGCCTCCTCCCCTTGCTCCTTTATATACGGGGGCAGGGGGCACCCCTAGACACACAAGTTGATCCACGTGATTGTTGGGTTTCGTAGTAATTTCAAAAAATTTCCTACGCACACGCAAGATCATGTGATGCATAGCAACGAGAGGGGAGAGTGTTGTCTACGTACCCATGCAGACCGACTGCGGAAGCGTTGACGCAACGTAGAGGAAGTAGTCGTACGTCTTCACGATCCAACCGATCAAGCACCGAAACTACGCACCTCCGAGTTCGAGCACACGTTCAGCTCGATGACGATCCCCGGACTCCGATCCAGCAAAGTGCCGGGAAGAGTTCCGTCAGCACGACGGCGTGGTGACGATCTTGATGTACTACAGCAGCAGGGCTTCGCCTAAACTCCGCTACAGTATTATCGAGGACTATGGTGGCAGGGGGCACCGCACACGGCTAAGGAATAGATCACGTTGATCAACTTGTGTGTTTCTGGGGTGCCTCTGCCTCAGTATATAAAGGAGCCAAGGGGGAGGGGGGTGCCGGCCAGGAGGAGGGCGCAGGAGGAGTCCTACTCCTTCCGGGAGTAGGACTCCCCCCCCAATCCTAGTTGGACTAGGATTCCCCGAGGGGGAAAGAGGGGGAGGGGGGCCGGCCACCTCTCCTAGTCCTAATAGGACTAGAGGAAGGGGGGAGGCGTGCGGCCACCTTGGGCTGCCCCTTTCTCCTTTCCACTAAAGCCCATTAAGGCCCATATGGCTCCCGGGGGGTTCCGGTAACCTTCCGGTACTCCGGTAAAATCCCGATTTCACCCGGAACACTTCCGATATCCAAATATAGGCTTCCAATATATCAATCTTTATGTCTCGACCATTTCGAGACTCCTCGTCATGTCCGTGATCACATCCGGGACTCCGAACTAACTTCGGTACATCAAAATGCATAAACTCATAATATAACTGTCATCGTAACCTTAAGCGTGCGGACCCTACGGGTTCGAGAACAATGTAGACATGACCGAGACATGTCTCCGGTCAATAACCAATAGCGGGACCTGGATGCCCATATTGGCTCCTACATATTCTACGAAGATCTTTATCGGTCAGATCCGCATGTATTTTGCAAATTTCTATGTCAACAATGCTCTGCATGGAGCTACTCTAGCTAATTGCTCCCACTTTCAATATGTATCCAGACCGAGACTTAGAGTCATCTAGATTAGTGTCAAAACTTGTATCGGCGTAACCCTTTACGACGAACCTTTTTTTTCACTTCCATAATCGAGAAACATATCCTTATTCCACTAAGGATAATTTTGACCGTTGTCCAGTGATCTACTCCTAGATCACTATCATACTCCCTTGCCAAACTCAGTGGTAGGGCATACAATAGATCTGGTATACAGAATGGCATACTTTATAGAACCTATGACCGAGGCATAGGGAATGACTTTCATTCTCTTTCTATCTTCTGCCGTGGTCGGGCTTTGAGTCTTACTCAACTTCACACCTTGTAACACAGGCAAGAAACCTTTTCTTTGACTGTTCCATTTTGAACTACTTCAAAATCTTGTCAAGGTATGTACTCATTGAAAAAACTTATCAAGTGCCTTGATCTATCTCTATAGATCTTGATACTCAATATGTAAGCAGCTTCACCGAGGTCTTTCTTTGAAAAACTCCTTTCAAACACTTCTTTATGCTTTCATTCACATATACTTATCAGAAATGTTGTAGTGCTCCCACTCACTTTCTTGTAAATACAGGCTTCACCGCAAGTCTGTATAAAACTATATGCTTTGATCAACTTATCAAAGCGTATATTCCAACTCCGAGATTCTTGCACCAGTCCATAGATGGATCGCTGGAGCTTGCATATTTAGTTAACACCTTTAGGATCGACAAAACCTTCTAGTTGCATCGTATACAACTCTTCTTTAGTAAATCCATTAAGGAATGCAGTTTTGTTTATCCATTTGCCAGATTTCATAAAATGCGGCAATTGCTAACATGATTCGGACAGACTTAAGCATAGATACGAGTGAGAAAATCTCATCGTAGTCAACACCTTGAACTTGTCGAAAACCTTTTGCGACAATTCTAGCTTTGTAGTTAGTAACACTACTATCAGCGTCCGTCTTTCTCTTGAAGATCCATTTATTTTCTATGGCTTGCCGATCATCGGGCAAGTCAACCAAAGTCCATACTTTGTTCTCATACATGGATCATATCTCAGATTTCATGGCTTCAAGTCACTTTGCGGAATCTGGGCTCACCATCGCTTCTTCATAGTTCGTAGGTTCATCATGATCTAGTAGCATGACTTCCAGAACAGGATTACCGTACCACTCTGGCGCGGATCTTACTCTGGTTGATCTACGAGGTTCAGTAGTATCTTGTTCTGAAGTTTCATGATCATCATCATTAGCTTCCTCACTAACTGGTGTAGGTGTCACAGAAACAGTTTTCTGTGATGTACTACTTTCCAATAAGGGAGCAGGTACAGTTACCTCGTCAAGTTCTACTTTCCTCCCACTCACTTCTTTCGAGAGAAACTCCTTCTCCAGAAAGTTTCCGAATTTGGTAACAAAAGTCTTGCCTTCGGATCTGTGATAGAAGGTGTATCCAATAGTTTCCTTTGGATATCCTATGAAGACGCACTTCTCCGATTTGAGTTTGAGCTTATCAGGATGAAACTTTTTCATATAAGCATCGCAACCCCAAACTTTAAGAAACGACAGCTTAGGTTTCTTGCCAAACCATAGTTCACATGGTGTCGTCTCAACGGATTTAGATGGTGCCCTATTTAACGTGAATGCAGCTGTCTCTAATGCATAACCCCAAAACGATAGTGGTAGATCGGTAAGAGACATCATAGATTGCACTATATCCAATAAAGTACGGTTATGACGTTCGGACACACCATTATGCCGTGGTGTTCCATGTGGCATGAGTTTGTGAAACTATTCCACATTGTTTTAATTGAAGACCAAACTCGTAACTCAAATATTTGTCTCCGCGATCAGATCGTAGAAACTTTATTTTCTTGTCACGATGATTTTCTACTTCACTCTGAAATTCTTTGAACTTTTCAAATGTTTCAGACTTATGTTTCATCAAGTAGATATACCCATATCTGCTCAAATCATCTGTGAAGTTCAGAAAATAACGATACTTGCCGTGAGCCTTAACCCTCGTCGGACCGCATACATCAGTATGTATTATTTCCAATAAGTCAGTTGCTCGCTCCGGAGAACGGAGTCTTAGTCATCTTGCCCATGAGGCATGGTTCGCAAGCATCAAGTGATTCATAATCAAGTGATTCCAAAATCCCATCAGCATGGAGTTTCTTCATGCGCTTTACACCAATATGACCTAAACGGCAGTGCTACAAATAAGTTGCACTATCATTATTAACTTCGCATCTTTTGGTTTCAATATTATGAATATGTGTATCACTACGATCGAGATCCAATGAACTTGTTTCATTGGGTGTATGACCATTAAAGGTTTTATTCATGTAAACAGAACAACAATTATTCTCTGACTTTAATGAATAACCGTATTGCAATAAACATGATCAAATCATATTCATGCTCAACGCAAAAACCAAATAACACTTATTTAGGTTCAACACTAATCCCGAAAGTATAGGGGAGTGTGCGATGATGATCATATCAATCTTGGAACCACTTCCAACACACATCGTCACTTCACCCTTAACTAGTCTCTGTTTATTCTGCAACTCCCGTTTCGAGTTACTAATCTTAGCAACTGAACTAGTATCAAATATTGAGGGGTTGCTATAAACGCTAGTAAAGTACACATCAATAACATGTATATCAAATATACTTATGTTCACTTTGCCATCCTTCTTATCTGCCAATCACTTGGGGTAGTTCCGCTTCTAGTGACCAGTCCCTTTGCAGTAGAAACACTTAGTCTCAGGCTTAGGACCAGACTTGGGCTTCTTCACTTGAGCAGCAACTTGCTTGCCGTTCTTCTTGAAGTTCCCCTTCTTCCCTTTGCCCTTTTATTGAAACTAGTGGTCTTGTCTACCATCAACACTTGATGCTCTTTCTTGATTTCTACCTTCGTCGATTTCAACATCACGAAGAGCTTGGGAATCACTATAGTCATCCCTTGCATATTATAGTTCATCACGAAGTTCTACTAACTTGGTGATGGTGACTAGAGAATTCTGTCAATCACTATTTTATCTGGAAGATTAACTCCCACTTGATTCAAGCGATTGTAGTACCCAGACAATCTGAGCACATGCTCACTAGTTGAGCGACTCTCCTCCATCTTTTAGCTATAGAACTTGTTGGAGACTTCATATCTCTCAACTCGGGTATTTGCTTGAAATATTAACTTCAATTCCTGGAACATCTCATATGGTCCATGACGTTCAAAACGTCTTTGAAGTCCCGATTCTAAGCCGTTAAGCATGGTGCACTAAACTATCAAGTAGTCATCATATTGAGCTAGCCAAACGTTTATAACGTCTGCATCTGCTCCTGCAATAGGTCTGTCACCTAGCGGTGCATCAAGGACATAATTCTTTTGTGCAGCAATGAGGATAATCCTCAGATCACGGATCCAATCCGCATCCTTGCTACTAACATCTTTCAACACAATTTTTCTCTAGGAACATATCAAAATAAACATATGAAAGCAACAACGCAAGCTATTGATCTACAACATAATTTGCAAAATACTACCAGGACTAAGTTCATGATAAATTTAAGTTCAATTAATCATATTACTTAAGAACTCCCACTTAGATAGACATCCCTCTAATCTTCTAAGTGATTACGTGATCCATATCAACTAAACCATAACCGATCATCACGTGAGATGGAGTAGTTTTCAATGGTGAACATCACTATGTTGATCATATCTACTATATGATTCACGCTCGACCTTTCGGTCTCCGTGTTCCGAGGCCATATCTGCATATGCTAGGCTCGTCAAGTTTAACCTGAGTATTCCGCGTGTGCAAAACTGGCTTGCACCCGTTGTAGATGGACGTAGAGCTTATCACACCCGATCATCACGTGGTGTCTGGGCACGACGAACTTTGGCAACGGTGCATACTCAGGGAGAACACTTCTTGATAATTAGTGAGAGATCATCTTAAAATGCTGCCGTCAAACTAAGCAAAATAAGATGTATAAAAGATAAACATCATATGCAATCAAAATATGTGACATGATATGGCCATCATCATCTTGCGCCTTTGATCTCCATCTCCAAAGTACTGTCATGATCTCTATCGTCACCGGCATGACACCATGATCTCCATCATCTTGATCTATATCAATGTGTTGTCACACGGTCGTCTCGCCAACTATTGCTCTTGCAACTATTGCTATCGCATAGCGATAAAGTAAAGCAATTATTTGGCGCTTGCATCTTATGCAATATAGAGACAACCATAAGGCTTTTGCCAGTTGCCGATAACTTTAACAAAACATGATCATCTCATACAACAACTTATATCTCATCACGTTTTGACCATATCACATCACAACATGCCCTGCAAAAACAAGTTAGACGTCCTCTACTTTGTTGTTGCAAGTTTTACGTGGCTGCTACGGGCTTAAGCAAGAACCAATCTTACCTATGCATCAAAACCACAACGATAGTTTGTCAAGTTGGTGCTGTTTTAACCTTCGCAAGGACCGGGCGTAGCCACACTCGGTTCAACTAAAGTTGGAGAAACTGTCACCCGCTAGCCACCTTTGTGCAAAGCACGTCGGGAGAACCGGTCTCGCGTAAGCGTACGCGTAATGTCGGTCCGGGCCGCTTCATCCAACAATACCACCGAACCAAAGTATGACATGCTGGTAAGCAGTATGACTTATATCGCCCACAACTCACTTGTGTTCTACTCGTGCATATAACATCAACATAAATAACCTAGGCTCGGATGCCACTGTTGGGTTTCGTAGTAATTTCAAAAAATTTCCTACGCACACGCAAGATCATGTGATGCATAGCAACGAGAGGGGAGAGTGTTGTCTACGTACCCACGCAGACCGACTGCGGAAGCATTGACGCAACGTAGAGGAAGTAGTCGTACGTCTTCACGATCCAACCGATCAAGCACCGAAACTACGGCACCTCCGAGTTCGAGCACACGTTCAGCTCGATGACGATCCCCGGACTCCGATCCAGCAAAGTGCCGGGAAGAGTTCCGTCAGCATGACGGCGTGGTGACGATCTTGATGTACTACAGCAGCAGGGCTTCGCCTAAACTCCGCTACAGTATTATCGAGGACTATGGTGGCAGGGGGTACCGCACACGGCTAAGGAATAGATCACGTTGATCAACTTGTGTGTTTCTGGGGTGCCTCTGCCTCAGTATATAAAGGAGCCAAGGGGGAGGGGGGCGCCGGCCAGGAGGAGGGCGCAGGAGGAGTCCTACTCCTTCCGGGAGTAGGACTCCCCCCCCCCAATCCTAGTTGGACTAGGATTCCCCGAGGGGGAAAGAGGGAGAGGGGGGCCGGCCACCTCTCCTAGTCCTAATAGGACTAGGGGAAGGGGGGAGGCGCGCGGCCACCTTGGGCTGCCCCTTTCTCCTTTCCACTAAAGCCCATTAAGGCCCATATGGCTCCCGGGGGGTTCCGGTAACCTCCCGGTACTCCGGTAAAATCCCGATTTCACCCGGAACACTTCCGATATCCAAATATAGGGTTCCAATATATCAATCTTTATGTCTCGACCATTTCGAGACTCCTCATCATGTCCGTGATCACATCCGGGACTTCGAACTAACTTCGGTACATCAAAATGCATAAACTCATAATATAACTGTCATCGTAACCTTAAGCGTGCGGACCCTATGGGTTCGAGAACAATGTAGACATGACCGAGACATGTCTCCGGTCAATAACCAATAGCGGGACCTGGATGCCCATATTGGCTCCTACATATTCTACGAAGATCTTTATCGGTCAGACCGCATAACAACATACGTTGTTCCCTTTGTCATCGGTATGTTACTTGCCCGAGATTCGATCGTCGGTATCCAATACCTAGTTCAATCTCGTTACCGGCAAGTCTCTTTACTCGTTCCGTAATACATCATCCCGCAACTAACTCATTTAGTTGCAATGCTTGCAAGGCTTAAGTGATGTGCATTACCGAGAGGGCCCAGAGATACCTCTCCGACAATCGGAGTGACAAAACCTAATCTCGAAATATGCCAACCCAACATGTACCTTTGGAGACACCTGTAGTACTCCTTTATAATCACCCAGTTACGTTGTGACGTTTGGTAGTACCCAAAGTGTTCCTCCGGTAAATGGGAGTTGCATAATCTCATAGTTATAGGAACATGTATAAGTCATGAAGAAAGCAATAGCAACATACTAAACGATCGGGTGCTAAGCTAATGGAATGGGTCATGTCAATCAGATCATTCAACTAATGATGTGATCCCGTTAATCAAATAACAACTCTTTGTCCATGGTTAGGAAACATAACCATCTTTGATTAATGAGCTAGTCAAGTAGAGGCATACTAGTGACACTCTGTTTGTTTATGTATTCACACATGTATTATGTTTCCGGTTAATACAATTCTAGCATGAATAATAAACATTTATCATGAAATAAGGAAATAAATAATAACTTTATTATTGCCTCTAGGGCATATTTCCTTCAGTGATCATATTCTTAGCCGTGTGCGGTGCCCCCTTCCACCACAATCCTCGATAATATTGTAGCGGTGCTTAGGCGAAGCCCTGCGACGGTAGTACATCAAGATCGTCACCACGCCGTCGTGCTGACGGAACTCTACCCCGACACTTTGCTGGATCGGAGTCCGGGGATCGTCATCGAGCTGAACGTGTGCTAAAACTCGGAGGTGCCGTAGTTTCGGTGCTTGATTGGTCGAGCCGTGAAGACATACGACTACATCAACCGCGTTGTTATAACGCTTCCGCTGTTGGTCTACGAGGGTACGTAGACAACACTCTCCCCTCTCGTTGCTATGCATCACCATGATCTTGCGTGTGCGTAAGAAAATTTTGAAATTACCACGTTCCCCAACACTTACTTGTTTTATTCATTGAATTTAGGTTATCCAAAAAAATTCATGACAAAAGTCTTCTTACAGAAGTCGGGAAATTTGCAAACAAAAATTGCAACAAAGGTCTTGTTGCAGAATTATTCTGCAACGGAAGTCTTGTTGCAGAAATTAATAGTCTTTTCACAATCGATTTCCGTGCGAACCGAGGCCCTGCAACTATTCCTGGGTGAGACGAGAGCGATAGGATCGTGATTTCTAGGGAGGGAAAGGTGGACAGCGGGCAGGGCCACATGGACACGTGGTAGACAATGAAGACGGTTGACGTTTCGGAGCGATCCGCCGGTGGATACTAATCATTTCCCATAAAACAAACAAGCTGGTTAATTGAAAAACATCAATGAATGCGCAGATCCTATTTAAAGAAGGTAACTATGGATATAGTTTTTTATTTTTCCAAGGCCGAGTTATCCAAAAAAAGAAAGCTTAATGTCACCCTGGTGTACACGCCCTCGCGTTGCATAGACATGTGCTAACTATTTGTTTATATACGTTGGTTACTTACTTATGGCTTTTGTCTCACTTATAGCAATAAAAAGTGGAAGGATGAAAATTAATCACAAGATCCACTGAATTAAACTATTGACTACTACTCGTAGTAAATGAACGGGTTAACACTATTATCGTTAAAGTATCGATCATGTTAAAAACATCATTGAGTGCGGAGATCCCGTTTAAAAATGAAAGGAGACATTTGATATGCAAAATTAATCCATCAATTACCTACCAAGATTTTATAATATCGCCAACGCTTCAATACAGCCATCTTTTTGAGGAGGGATTTGATCTGCCAATTAACCCAGCAAAATTAATCCATCAATTATCTACCAAGATTTATTAGTAAGGGGCCTAATGGCTAAGTAACCCGTGGTTGAAAAAGCCAGCCTCCTGTTATCTCTTCTTCCCTTTATCAGATTTAGTGAGTTATCTCTTTCAAAAATAGTTTGCAAAATTCTAGTAGTTGTAAAATAAAAATGAATCCTTTTCTTGAAGTATATTTTATCATCAATTAAGTGAATTAAGATAGGCATGTATTTTTAGTTTACCTATCTTTTCAGTCAATGGTTATCCTACATGGCTTCATGACAAAATATTTAATAATCACTCTGGTATATCCTCTATCACATTGCAATGTACTCGTTAGCTATTGTAGTAGTAGTGTCATTACCTATCTTTGACGTTAGAAATAGAGTCATGAAAAGCAATAACCTAAATTCAATGAATAAAACAAGTAAGCTGGTTAGTCGAAAAACAACAATGAATGAGCAGATCCTATTTAAACAAGATTACTACGGACACATGTTCTTTTATTTTCCCAAGTTCGAATTATCCACTAAAAGAAAGCTTAGTGTCACTGTGGTGTACACGCCCTTGGGTTGCATAGACATGTACTCACTATCGGAGCGTTAGAGGGACCAAGAAGGGTCCTCTCCCCCCTCCAAGAGAAAAAACTGCAAGGATGTGCCCCTACTAAGCCTAAACTCCCTGCTGATCTCCCGACCTCTAATCTCTCTAGCCGTTTTGGCCCCTCTCTGGATTTCACTCACGCTTCGCCACCGCACGTGCTAACTATTTATTTATATACAACGTTACTTCTTTACGTCTTTTGTCCTACTTAACATTAAGAAGTGAAATAGTGAAAATTAACAACATGATCCACTGAATTAAATCTATTGACTACTGCTCATAGTAAATGAATGGGTTAACACTATTATCCATAAAGTATCGGTGATGTTAAAAACATCATTGAGTGCAGAGATCCCATTTTTTTAAAGGAAAGGAGGCTTTTGATATGTGAATTAACCCATTGAAATTAATACATCAATTACCTACCAAGATTCGATAGTAACGGACCTAACAGCTAAGTAACCCGTGGTTGAAAAATTGAGCCTCATGTTATCTCTTCTTCCCTTTGTCAGATTTATTAGTGATTTATCCCTTCAAAAAATAGTTTGTAAAAATTCAGTAGTTGTAAAATAGAAATGTATCCTTTTTTAGAAGTAGATTCTAAGATTAATCAAGTGAATTGAGGTAGATATGTTTCTTTAGTTTGATCTTCTCGCTATTGTAGTAGTATCATTTTAAGTCTTTTATTTTTTATTTGACGTTAGAAGTAGAGTCATGAAAACTGAAAACCTAAATTCAATGAATGAAAAAATGAACTGGTCAATTGAAAAACATCATTGAATGTGTATACTTAAAGAAGATATTTGTGGAAACATGTATTTTTAATTTTTCCAAGTCTGCATTATCCACTAAAAGGAAGCTTAATGTCACCTTGGTGTAAACGGCCTCGCGTTGCATAGACACATGCTCACTCGTGGAGCGTCAATGGGACCAAGAAGGGGCCCCCTTCCAACAGAAAATTTGCAAGCATGTGCTTCTGCTAATCCTAAACTCCCTGCTAATCTCCCGACCTCTAATCTCTCTAGCTGTTTTGGCCCCTCCTTCGATTTCACTCATGCTTCGCCACAACATGTGTTAAATATTTATTTATATATAGCGGTTACCTTTTTAGGGATTTTGTCTCACTTAGCATTAAAAAGTGGAGTGATGAAAATTAATAATAGATCCACTAAATTAAAATATTTACTACCGCTCGTAGTAAATGAACGGGTTAACACTATTATCGGTAAGTATCGGCGATGTTAAAAACATCACTAGTGCGGAGATCCCATTTAAAAAAAGGAAAAGAGGCATTTTATATGCAAATTAAGCTAGCGGAAATAATCCATCAATTACCGACCAAGATTTGATAGTAACGGGCCTAACGGCTAAGTAATCTGTGGGTGAAAAAGTCACCTCATGTTATCTCTTCTTCCCTTTATCAGATTTAGTGATTTATCTCTTTCAAAAAATAGTTTGTAAAAATTGAGTAGTAGTAAAATAAAAATTATCCTTTTTTCGGACTGATTTCATCATTAACTAAGTGAATTAAGAAAGATATGTATTTTCAATTTACCCATCTTTTCAGTCAATGGTTATCCTACATGGCTTCACAACAACAAAAATTAATAATCACTCTGGTGTGTCTTTCATCACATTGCAACGTACATGTGCTAGTTATTGCAGTAGTGATTCTAGAAAAGCTCTTGTAGTGGTAAATATCCGTCGTTCCACTACATTGGTTACTAAAGCTATTGTATCTTCCATCACTCTACCACTCATTTTAAGCCATTTGTTTCTCTTTGACGTTAGAAGTAGAATCGTGAAAAATAAAAACCAAATTTCAATGAATAAAAAATGAGTTGGCTAATTGAAAAGCATCAATGAATGCACATAACCTGTTTAAAGAAGGTAATTATGGAAATATTTTTTCAAGTCCTCGCTATCCACTAAAAGAAATCTTACTGTCACCCCTGGTGTACACGCCCTCGCGTTGCATAGACATGTGCTAACTATTTATTTATATACATTATTGTTTACTTATTTACTGCTTTTGTCTCACTTAACAATAAAAAGTGGAATGTTGAAAATTAATCACAATATCCATTGAATTAAACTATTGACTACTGCTCGTGGTAAATGAACGGGTTTACACTAATACCGGTAAAGTATCGACACTGTTAAAAAAAGCATTGAGTGGGAAGATCTCTTTTAAAAATATGAAAGGGGCATTTGATATGGGAATTGACCCAGCTAAATTAATCCATCAATTAACTACCAAGATTTGATAGTAACGGCCTAATGGCTAGGTAAACCGTGATTGAAAAAACCAGCCTTCTATTAGCTCTTTGCCTCTTCCCGGCATCAGATTTAGTGATTTTTCTCTTCCAAAATGAGCTTGTAAAAGTTACTAGATGTAAGATAAGAATTCATCACATTTATGGGAAATAAAATTTTATCCTTAATTAGGTGAAGATAGATATGTTCCTTTTGGTTTACCTCTTTTAAGTGAATGGTTATCCTTCTTGGGTTTACAAACATAAAACAGAAAGGTTAATATCACCCTAGTGCATATTTTATCACATTGCAAAGTGTAGTGTCAAACACATTCTTATATTATGAGGCGGAGGAATAGTACCGATTTATGTCTTTTGTTTCTCTTTGATTTTAGAAGTAGATTCCTGAAAATTAATAACTAAATGCACTAAATGAGGTGAGTGATTACGACATGTAGTAAACAAAATGGTTAATAGAAAAACATCATTGAATGTGGAGATCTCGTTGAAGTAATGTTAACTATAGAAACACTTATTTCCATTTTTCAAAGTCTGCATTGTCCACTAAGTGAAAGCTTAAGGTTGCCCTTGCGTACACCCCCTCACGTTGCGCATGCACCTGCCAGCTATTTTCTTTATATACAACGGTTACTTACTTATGTTTTTTGTCTCACTTAACGTTAAAAGTGGAATGATGAAAAATAATAACTAAATCCAACAAATGAAACTATTGACTGTTGCTAGTAGTAAATGAACAGATTAACACAATTACAAGTAAAGTATTGGTAATGTTGAAAACACACCAATGAGCGTTGAGAACCTGTTGGAAAAGATCATTCACCTACGAACCAAATTTGGCACATGCTGATAATTACATAGGCTAGTTGGTGTGGCCAAGTTTGCGAGATGGAGGCACCTATGACATGGGATGAAGGTTGGTGGCGAAACAAATGGAAGAGATTTTGTTGGAGTTAGAGCCAAGGTTGAAGTTGAAGAGTAAAAGGGTTAGATGAAATAGAGAAGATCATGAGAAGAAGATGACTGGTGAAATAAAGAACAGGATAAACCAGAGTGTGATTAGAATTGTTTTGATAATTTCCAACGGCCAAGAAATAACTATTTTTAAGTCATCGTGGTGAACCTTCAACCAGATTTTAGAATGTGTATAGATAGAAAATATGAGAAAGTCGTGATCGACAACTACTAATAGCAATAGCTGACTGAAAATACTATCCTCACCAAATTGAATTCGTCTCGACCATTGTGGATTGCATGCTCGAAGACCACCGCATTGTTCATGTGCCATTGTTGTGTTCGCTGTAGTGCCAGTCCACTACCACCAACGTCGAGCGAGCACGGAGGAAATCGATGTAGAAGGGTGGTGGAGCTCATCCAAACAACACAGGTCGAGCCGAGATCCATGACGGTTAGCAGCTTCTCATCGGATGAAAGGCATGGTTGCAGGAATTCCAAGGACGGGCGTGTTGTTTTGGGAGCAAGCCGCGCCAGTCGGCGGACGCAGACCTCTAACGAATCAGACTGCCGAAGGGGACGGGGGCGACACAGACCGCGCCTCCCTATTATTAGGTGTCATCGAGTCGGACGAACTAACCGCTGTAGCAAACCATCAAGTGTTTTGTTGCAATGATCGTGGGACCGGGACGCACTCGTATGCCATATTAGAAGGACCGAGTTGCTAATCATGCGGGTGGGAATTGTTGGGCCGGACGGAGCGCCGCCCAAGGTTATATCATGAGCGGCCGAGAAATATCTACTTCCTTCGTTCCATGATGTAATATGTACGGAATTATTGAAAAGTTAAACTTTGAAAACTTTTATGTATACAGGATTTTTTGTTTGCGGGGCTTCCTATAATGAACTTAATGGTACTATAAGGTTGGCATTCTAGACGTAAATATTTTCTACACAAATTTGATCAAACTTTGCGATGCTTGAGTTTTAAAAAATTCTATAATGAATGAAATGGATAAGCCTGCCTCCCCTGGCGTGGTACAGATCGTAAACAGTAGTACACCGTACGCACCGCGCCTGCGACGCTGACGCGCGGCGTTGAAAAGAGCACGAGCCGAGGGGCGGCGGTACGAACTTAAACGCGGTCGACACGCCCGGCCATGCATGCGAACGTGTGGTGTGTGGTGGCGAACTGGCGACGGATGACGACGTGCCGGCACCCGCCGTCGCGATCGGTCGACCTCGCTAGGAACTAGCTAGCGGAGGCGAAACCGGAGTCGGGCGCCCGCCCATGCCGCGGCGCCACGCTGTCCAAGCAAAGCCGTCCGCCCGAAGCAAGCAACACAGCGCACACACAGCACAACCGGCCGCCGCCTCGCGTTTGCCGACGTGCGCACGCGGCGCCGGCTTCTACGTGGCGGCTATCCGGTGGCGGTGCCTCGCTTCGCTTTCGCTCTGGCTCGTTTCCACCGTTCGCCTTCGCGTCGGGCAGTGCGGTCGCGTCGCAATGAACACGGCAGCGGAGACACAGGGTTGGTTGCTTGGCTACAGCAGGAGAGCAGCAGGGGGCAGCTGCATGCATGCCTACGGGCTGGGACGGACGTGTTTTTTTTAAGGAACAAAATGGTGCATGGTGCAAGTGTACGTACGTGCACATCGGTCGCGTCGGTCGCTCGTGCAGGAGTGGGTCACACAAATGGATTACTCTCGTGTTTGTACATCTACGTAAGTGTAGTATTTTTGTCCGTATATCATACAAGATGAAAGGAATTTCTTTTTTTTTTCTTGAAAGGAACACATTATATGCCATTACATTAGAACACTTGCACATCGCCAACAACAACATCGAGTACAGATTCTGGGAAATTACCAAGCCAAGTCTCATAGCAGTCGTTCTCCATGCCTAGACCATGCAAAGCTAAAACGTGTGCTGCCCTGCTACATTACACTCTCCATTACAATGTTCAAAGCTTACAACAATCAAACCTACACGCATCTGAAATTTTACATCTTGGAGTAAGGATCCCAACTTTAATAAATCATACTCCGTACTGCTGATTGCTTGCTTCAACATCATGGAATACGTTTCAAAAATTACCTGCTGGCATTCTGATCGCAATATTTGCATGTTACAGGGCAAGCGCTTCAGCGTGTAGTGGGTTAGACACATGCTTCATCTTACCCGCACCAGCAGCCAATAAAACTCCTTGGTCATTTCTCAACGTGAAACCCCATCCTCCTGCTTTTGATGCCTCGATGAAAGCCCCATCTATATTAATTTTCAGTTTTCCCTCTGGAGGTGGTTTCCATTTCTGCATTTTCCTGTTGCTCTTCTCTTTTTCTTAAGTCTTATCCTTCATGCAGTTAAAAAATATAATATTCAGCAGGAGATGAAACTTCCCCTATGGGTCTAATTTGGTTGTCATTATTGGCTTTATTTCTCTCATTCCACCACAACCACATTAAAAAGCAGACTTTGAGACATTCACCCGGTTTAGTTTAAAAATGTCCTCAAGAACCTTTTTCGAATCAGGACAATCAAGAAGTTTAATTCTAATATATTCTAACATGGATGTTCTCCACACTTTTCTTACTTTTTTGCATTTCAAAAATATATGTCCACCATCTTCATTGAATCTAAAACATAATGGGAATCTAGTATCAGTAGGCATACCTTTCCTTTTTAGATTTGTCCTTAGAGGCAGGTTGTATGTTGCAATTCTCCATAAAAAATGCCTCACTTTACTTGGTAGGGGAAGTGCCCATAACTTCTTCCAGTCAAAATCTGAATTCTCTATTGCTGCATTAGAAGTTGAAGTTAGTCCTGAAGACAATTCTCTTACTGCATTATCTACAGCAACCATGTACGTTGACTTTATCGAGAAGAGACCCTTTTTATCATAATGCCAAGCGAGGAAGTCACATGTTTGTTCTTGAATAGGTATCTGAAGGATGATATTTGCATCTTCTGGCCAAAATGTTTGCTTTATTAGGTCAACATCCCATTAGTATGTTGTAGGATTATCAATTCAGAAACTCTTCCTATTAAGTTTCTTCCTTTTGGCGAACTGATCCTCCTTGTACTTCCATACTCGAATGTTTTATCCATTTTCTACTCGCCAAATGATTCCCCTTTTGAGCAACTATACCTGTCGGTGTCAAAACCGGCAGACCTCGGGGTAGGGGGGCCCGAGCTGTGGATCTAGGATCGATGGGGAACAAGGGACGACGAATACAGTGTTTACCCAGGTTGGGCCCTCTCGAAGAGGTAATACCCTATGTCCTGCTTGATTATATTGGATGTATAGTATGGTTTACAGAGTAGATAGACCTTGAGATCAACACGAGCTAAACCCTGATGCGATGAGGTGATGAATATAGCTCTCGCCCTAAAGACTACAACCCTAGGTTTATATAGACACCGATAGGGTTATGGTTACGGGAGATAGATTACAATAAGGGATAAAAAGATCATGTCTATCCTTAACTTGGAGGATGTTAAACATTGTACTCACGGTATTATGTATAAACCGTGATAGTTGTGGCGTGTGTGTTGTAAACTTGTTAGGATAGGTTAGGTATTGAGATAAGATCCTAGTAGTTAGTTTAAGCGATCTATCTCTACCTAACCTAAACCCTAACCTCCTGTACTCCTATCGCCGCCGCACCTTGTGGCTATATTAACATGCAGCGCGCCCCTGCAGATGCATGCGCTTCAGCACCACCTTTCACAGAGGACACACCACGGCTTCATAGATCTTTCGTCGCTACGCGGCTTCACCAGTCCGGCCCATATTCAATGGGTCGGCGCCCCGAGGACCCCTTAGTCCATAACTCCCTCAGTAGTCTCCGAACTTACCTCCAACACCAAGACTTGTACCCGGCATTCGCTCACCCAACGGTATCCCGCTTGCGGGGCGAGTTCTTCAATGTGCTCTGTTCATATTCGGAGCCAAGTGATGTGCAGTAATCTGAAACGGCATTTTTACTTAACAACGAAGGCAATAACAAAAAACCGTTCAAGTGTAAATACTACCTCCGTTTCAGTTTATAAGTCCTACACGTATATTTAGGTTGCCAATTTTATCACCTTAATATAAACTATATAACACAAAAATTATACGGTTTGAAAATAGAGCATCTAAAGTTTATATTGATATATTTTTTATAATATATGGCTTGTATTAAGTTGGTCAAATTAACAACCACGCGCACGTCATGTAAAAAAACTGGGAGAGAGATAGTAGTGTCTTCATCCGACAATTTTTTTCTCTTTTAATGAAGATTCGCCTCCGGCCATAACATCGAGCAGTTACTATTTCTCGAAGCACGGCTCGAGGCTGACGCCACGTTTGGCACGTCCCCTCGAGGTGCAGATCGTGTCCCGCTTCACGTCTCTCGTCCAGGAGTGGGTCACACAGATGGATTACTGTCGTGTTTGTACATCTACGTACGCGTAGTATTTTTTTCCGTATATCATACAAGATGAAAGGAATTTCCTTTTGCGGGAAAGGTGCAAGGAATTGGCTTATCCAAACCGGGCCCGAGCCAACCTAGTACGTGCAAAAACACAGCGTGCAGCTGCGTGCGGTAGTACTGCCTCCTCCGCGTCGGCCGGTGTCCGGCGGCCTGGGGTCGATATTTGGCAATGGATAAAAGGCCGCTTCGTCCCCCTAGTGGTACACCGTACACGCACCGCCCTGCAGCAGCGCTGACGTGGTGACCAGTGTTGCGTCGCACCAAGGTCGATCGCAGACGTACGACACAAGGTAACACCGTACACAGGCATAAATGAGCTCGTTGCATGCGATCGAACACGACGTCCCGGCCGTTGCGCTAGTTGGAGCAAGGCCAACTCCACCCCGTTCGTTTTGGGTAAAAAAGACAAATCAAACGACCCAGTGTGCGGGTTGTTCGCTTTCGACCATCCTCGGCCCAAGTTTGCGCCGATTTTGAGGGAAACGGACAGCGCGCGGACAGGCGGGAAGCGCGCGCTTGTCTTCCCCTGGCCCGTCTGTCGGCGTCACAAAGCAAAAAACCCCGCGTCCCATTTGGCGCCATTCCCCCCAAACCGTCCCACGTCCCTCCCGCCGCCCCCTCCCTCCCCCGTCCATGGCTGACGTCCAGCCGAATTCTAGCGGCCCGGCCGTCGACCCGCCCGCAAAGGTGAAGAAGAAGGCGACCAAAGCTCCAAGGAAGCCGTGGTCGGAGTGCACGCCGGAGGAGATCGCCGGGTTGGACGCGGAATCGGCGAAGAGGAGGAACCGGAGGGCGGTCGTCAAGGTCAATGCCGCCGCGGCCAAGTTCGCCGCCGAGCGCGATGCGATGGAGGCCGCGGTCAACGAGAAGGAGGACACCGTCAACAAAGCGCACGCCCTCCTCATGCTTGGCATGTGCCGTCCGGCTGGTTTCCCTACAGCGGCCGTCGGTGCGGCGAGCACAGGCTCGTCGGCCGCCCGGCCTCCGCACTGCCAGTGGCCGACGTCGCGGACCACGCCTATGTCGTCCGGCTTTTCTCCGCCAAGGCACGACGCCCAAACCCGTTTCTCAGCGTCGCCGGACGTTGGCATGATCGCGCCGTCCACCCCGCGCCCCTCGGCCGTCATCGACCTCAACGTCACGCCTAGGTCCAGCAGCGACGACCGTCCGTCCGTCGAGATGCATAGAAAGCAAGCACGGCCACCATTCACGGGCACCATGTCGTCCCCCCGCGTCTTGTTCGATGGAATGCCAA
Organism: Triticum urartu; assembly: GCF_056163025.1. NCBI lineage: Eukaryota > Viridiplantae > Streptophyta > Magnoliopsida > Poales > Poaceae > Triticum > Triticum urartu. The sequence goes on along the minus strand of NC_141878.1, from coordinate 582,359,245 downwards.
CACCAACGCCACCGATCGACGATCCCTTCTACGACCATTTCATGGAAGATGTCCAAGATGAGCGACAAGATGAGGGCCTGGTTTGAGGCTAGGCAGAAGAAGATGCTCGACGCCGACGGCCTGAACTAGGTCGTCCAATCGGCCGTGGCCGTTCTTTTTGGAGGCTGGAATGGGTGCCGCCCGCTCGTTGGGCCGCTGGATGTGTGCCGGCGAGAAGAACATTCATTTTGAAGGCCGGCTGTGTTGCCGGCCGCTGGCTCTGTTGCCGGCATGAACTAGGACCGCTGGCCATGAACTAGGCATGGCATTTGAAACGTTGCTCTTTTTTAAAATGGAGATGGACAAGATGGAGCAAACGAATGCGGCCGCGCGCTGGGCGCACAGCCATTGCATCCCAGGACGCGTCCGGATACGACCTAATTGTCCTACCCAAATGGACATAATTCGAACCAAACGGACGTCTGTTTGGGGTCGCGCAGCGAAGTTGGCCTAACGGAAACGATGGGCATGCATGCATCCATGGGGGAGGCCGCGGCGTGTGGTTGCCGATGTGCATGGACAGGGTCAGCCCTGAGGGGGGGGGGGGCAGAGGGGGCGGCCGCCCCGGGCCCCCCAAATACAGGGGCCCCGCGCCAGGTATTCTGTATGCTACGTAGGTAGCCCATCCTTACCTAAAAACGTATGTACCCGAGCCATCAGTGGCGAATCTAGGAAGGAAATGAAGGGTAGGCTAAAGTCAACAGTGAGAAAACTAAGCTCTCTTTTTTTTCTAAAAAAAACATGATGTCCCAACCTTGTTATCAAAATAAGCTCAGAATTTCCCATATTACTACTTAAAACATGTAGTATTAACTATATTTTTTCTAGGATTTTTGAAAAAATATATGAAAACTTTAATCAAAATTTGAATTTATCTTGCAAAATAGTCGTTATATCCCCTTCTTGTGGTCCATATAAGTTGGAAGAGGGACTACAACCACAATAGTTGAGGAAAGAGTATCTGGGTTCAAATTAGCTGGGATAGGTTTAGGTTGAGTGCGAGGAGTACATGCATGCATACTCATTTTTGTACACTTCTTTTTTGCAAATAAGTTGCATTGGACACTAAATTAGTTAACAGTACATGAACTAGTGGTTACAGTAGATAGAGGCTGGGCATTCCGGTGTGGTGCATGTTTGGTGTGCGTGTGTGGCGTTGTGTGTTTGCTACTCCCTCCGTCTCAAAATTCTTGTTTTATATTTGTCTAGATACGGATATATCTAATACTAAAATGTGACTTGATATATCCGTATTTAGACAAATCTAAGACAAGAATTTTGGGACGGATGAAGTACTTAATAGTAGATATACTATTGAGCTGGGATGAAAGTACTACTAGTAGTAGTAAAAAATTGTTGTTATTTGGAGGGTAAGCTTGAGCCTGTTTAAGCCCTGCTAGTAGACTCGCCACTGCCAGCCACGCAAATGCAGCTAACCAACGCAGGTTTCCCTAAAAAAAAGCTAACCAACGCAGGCAATCAGCGGTTTCTTTCTTTCCTTAATCAGTGATTTCTTTCTTTGAATCGTGCGTCTCTGGCTCTTTCCCACGATCTGTAGTTCAGGGCCCCGATCGTGAGTTGCCGTCAGGCAAGCGCTGGACGATCTAACTCCATGGCCCTGACTGCGGCAATACGTCGATGAACTCCGCTACCCTGTCCTTGGGCCTTGAACACACACGCACATCATAGAGTGTCCCGCCAGATTCCAGTTAACACGGTGCCATTGCCGAGCCAAGCCGCCGAGCACTTGACAAGCGTTCGCCATGAGGCGACACCGATCTGTATGATTCAAGGTATGCCATACAATCAATCCCTATATCCTATACGTATATTGCTAATTTACGTAATTTACATGATGCATAGCATGCATCGTTCAACCTTCGATGCAATTTTTTTCCTAACAATTTGTGCTATATATTACTGTCATTTACAATGTATGTTATCCAGTACTCCCTTCGTAAATAAATACGAACTGAAATGAGTGAATAAATACATTAAAATGTATGCTACTTTCTAATAAGAAAACAGTTAGAATATTTTATATTTGTTTACAGAGGGAGTAGATTGAAGAAAAGGAAGAGAAAATGATGAGTTGGGGATACTTGTTGTGGAGGAAAAGAAACCAACTAAGAAAACTTCTAAATTGAAGCGGAAGAAATTTTTGGCATCAACATCGACGATAAAAATGTAAGAGGCCCTAAGAACATAGTTAATTCGTTAATGACAAGGACATTTATTGAAAACATCTTGTATACGATACTGATTTGTCATGATGTTTGTATTAAAGGCCCTAAACTTGTAGACTCGCCCCGGGCCCTGAAATCTCAGGACCGGCCCTGTGCATGGAGTCTCATGTGCATGCAACTCCAGGGAGACACAGCCTGTCAGACCGGGGCCGAGAACACAGAAACGTTTTCATTCCGGCGTCAGGGCGCGTGGCAGCATCGGGCTGGCTCTGTTGGCCTCGAGCGTCTCCAATACCAAATGCGCATGGACATGTACGAGTATTTATTCACTACTGGGAGCAGGACGCCGCAGGGCGTCGCTACAGGAGCACGAGCTGTTGCCTGTTGGCCCCAGCTCTGGGCACCTCTCGCCTGTTTGGTTAGTTAAAGTGCTCATAGTACTTGTACACGAGTGGGTCACGTACGCACACGGATTAACGTCCTGTCATGTGTCCATGTCCCGTTATCCTGTCTCTCGTTAAATGTTAATCAAGTTGCTAATGACGAGCTAGTAGCTAGGTCTCTACCGCTCGGCGTGCTCCTGTTTGAAGGAACAAACACACTCCTCGGGAGCACCAATGTTTTCGCCTCATCCTCTTCCATCCTTGCTAGTACTGCAGAACCCCAGGCCACGACGATGACATGCGGGCCATGGTGGCGGGGTGCGCTTGGGGAGGCGCACGGTCAAGCGAGAGGGAGCGAGCGCGTGGAAAGTTGCGTCGTGCCCGCTGCTGCCCCGGCGTGTCTCGTGAGCAGCTAGGCGTTGCTTCCCTTTCCCATTTTCCTCTCGTCTCCTAGCGCCAGTAGCCTCGTGGCCGCAAGAGAGCGAGATCGCTGCCAGAAGACGGGGGAGAGGTGTTCCGGTCGGGGGCATAAGCGCCATTTGACACATGCCAGAGAGCACTGACAGCAGGCTCAGGGCAGGGCCTCAGACTCTGACTAGCTGCAATGCTACAAGGTAGACTGTTTGGCTTTTGGGATTAAAGCTGGACGGGCCCCATTATCCATGCCAACGTACGCCTCCGTGCGTCGTGTGCGATGATGACGATGATGCCCGCCGGCCACTTGTCTTCCACGCCTTTGGAGCCGCTGGCTTTCGGGACAGAGAGACCCAGAAATGGGCGGTGTATCTTTTGGGTGCGAGCGTCCGCGCGCGCTCATGCCCTAGGTCGTCGCGGGAGAGGAAAAATATGGCATGCGGGGTAGGGTGGCCGGCCGGCGAGTGAGCTCACCGGATCGGCCGCTGGCCTGCCCGGGCGGCCAGTGCACGTGAGCGGCTCTTGCAGTATTGTGTACCGCCACCGCCATCGCGTGAACGGAGACCGAGGGATGAAAAAACCGACGCACATACACAGAAAATGAGCTAGTGGTAGTACTAACATTTTTCATTGGCAATGCACCGCTGCATCCGTACCTCGTACTCGTATAGAAAAGCTCTGTACGCACGCACGCCATTGATTTATCGACTGATTATTTCGCCTTCTGGTTGTGGTTTGGCTGGCGTGCTTCTCTTCTTTTCCGCGGGCGGCGACGTACACACGTGCCCGCGCCACACTAGACGTGCTGACTGGCCGGGCGAGCAGGGCCGCCACCATCCTGCATGCCCCCTGCGTTGCTTGCTTGCTTGACAGCAATCGAGTGGGCAATGGCGAGGAGGGCATGATGGCATGCCCGTCGTAGTACTTTTCACTTCATCGGTTCGGGTACAACCTAATTTGCACCCGCGTATGCAAGTACTCCCTCTAGTCCTTTTTACTCTACATATTGGATTTACCGAAAGTCAAACTTTGCTAAATTTAACCAAATTTATATTAAAAATTATTAACATCTATATATCTAATAAATATAATATGAAAATATATTCTAAGATGAATCTAATGATATTGGTGTTGTTATGTGAATGTCTATAATTTTTTATATAAACTTGGTTAAAGTTGGATGAGATTGACTTCGGACAAACTTAATATGCAGAGTAAAAAGAACCGAAGGAAGTACTAGAGTAGTATTGTGAAGTTACAGGGGGCACGTCTCACACTGTCGCTAGCTTTTAGTTGACCTCTGCTCTTGCTTGCCGTACGTGCTTCAGTTGTCGCCGTCAAGCTGCCGTTCCTGCTACTATATAATTGAAAACTTTTTTTAACACAAATTCACTTATATAAATTTTGTTCCCGTCGTAGTCGGCGTCGTTGGTTAAATTTATGATTAAAATTGAAGCGCTAAAACCGAGGATGCACTATACTTTGGAACAGAGGGAATACTTACTGACAATGGCATTGGCAGCAGCACCACGACGGGCTATAGCTACTCGCTGAGCCTCTCCCGACTCTCTGCTCCTACTCAGCTAGTACTACGGCTCTCCTTGCTGGGCTAAATTTCATGTTTTGACCCTTTTTTGAAAGTTAATTGAGATCTGACCTCAGTTTGCAAAAAATCCGGGATCTGACCCTTTTACTACCGCCAGAGTCCATGACGGTAGGGTGTACAGCCTACCATCAGGGACCTTGGCAGTAGGAAACACCCCTATCGCCAAGGTGCATGACGGTAGGTGCGAGCATGTACTGTGTGTAATACTTAGGAAAATTTTGCGGTAGGACGTGCAACCCTACCGTTAGGGACCTTGATGGTAGACTGTTATATCCATATAGAAAGTAGAGGGCTAATCTCAATCGAGGAAAAAGAGAAAGAGGAAGATAAACATGACACATGGGTTCAAGTGGGATCGTACCTTTTATCTAAAACAATACAAAAGATTTAACATTTTCATTAATTAAGAGAAAGTGAGTTGCCTAGTTACTTAGAGAAAAACCGCGCGAAAACCTCGAATACAGACCCCACATGGGGCACACGTGGACGACCTGGCCACACACGTGAAACAATTATTGAGGCACTTTAGCTATATGTAAGTTGCCTGAAAATTGAATTATGGTCAGTCAATTTTCTGACCTTTGATTGATGATTATAGATCCGTGCTTCCTTTTTTTTCTTGTTGTGTATTGTGTCTGATTTGGGCTGGGAATTCAACAAACCACTGTTTTGGGCGAGTCAAACCTTAGCAGGCTGAAGCCCATCGGCCCATCAGATGACCCAACCTTCCTCTATCTTTTTTTTATTTTTGTCTATCTTATTTTTCAGTTTTTATTTGCTTTTTATTTTATTTTTTCTTTGTATTTATTAGATGGTTTTAAAATTTTCTTTTGTCGGTATTTTTAGGATTATTGGTGGGTGTAAATGTATGTACATAAATACTATATAATATGTGCAAAAATTGCACTATTATATAATTATTCTTTGCATATTATAAAAAGTGCCATTTTAGTGCAAAGTTGTGTGTAAGTTTTTCTTATTTTTTTCTTTTCAAAGGGTAATACGAATGCCACTAATTAATCCTTTCTTTTAAAACTTTATTGCTTTGATTTTTTATATTTCATTTTCTTTCTTCTTTATGGGTAACACCAATGCTACTAATTCATTGCTTCTTAGAAAACTTCTTTTTTGCCATAGTTGCACTATTGTATGCTTATCCTTGTATATTTTTAATATGCGCAATTTTAGTGTATATTTTGTGCAGATTTTTCATTGTTTTACTTTTATTTCTGCTTAAAGGGTAAATACGAATGCCACTAGTTTATTCATCATTAGAATACTTCATTATTTTTATTAGGTTTTAGTTTTTATTTGATTTTCTTTATTTTAAAAGATGATACCAAAGCCATGAAATTCTTTCTTAGAAAACTCCATATTTTTAGTTTATTTAGTTTTTGTTTCGTTTTCTTTCTTCTTTAAGGGTATTACCAAAGCCACTAATCCATTATTTCTTACAAAACTTAGTTACCTTGATTTTATTTTAGGTTTTTTTTTCATTTCCTTTCTTCTTTAAGGGTAATACCAAGGTCACACATTTGTTCTTCCTTTTTTTATGAAATTTCCACTATTATATGCCTATTCTTGCATATTATTTAAAAGCGCAATGTTCGTGTATGCTTGGTGCAAATTTTGTCATTTTTTGTTTTAGATTTTAGATTTATGTTTTAGTTTTTATTTCATTCTATTTCTTCTTAAAGGGTAATATGAAAGCCACTAATTCATTCATTCTTAGTTATTATTTTGATTTTTTAGCTTTTGTTTCATATTGTTTCTTCTTTAAGAGTAATACCAATGCCTCTAATCAATTCTTCTTATGAATATTGTTTTTTGCAAAAAAAAAATCCACTATTATGTGCTTATTCTTGCATATATTTTAAAAAAGCACAATTTTCTAGGAAAGAATCCACTATTATGTGCTTATTCTTGCATATATTTTTCTTATTCTTTGTTTGACACTTCTTTCTTTTGAAGGGTAACACCATGCCACAAATTATTCCTTCTTAGAAAACTTTTTTTTGGAAACTTTCAGTTTATTCTTGCACATTATGAATAAGCGCAATTTCTCTGTAAACTGTGTGCAATTTTTGTCTTTATTTTATTTGGTTTTTTCTTTCCTTTTTTTGAAGGGTAATACCAATGCCACTAGCTCATTCTTTCTTGGAAAAGTTATTTTCTTTTGTTGGACTGTGATTATTTTCGTGCTCTATTGCATTCGATTACTACAGGATGTGCCAAAAAGTTGAGAGATTATACAATTTAGATATGATTTTTAGCACATGCGTGTATCTATATAGTAGGTTCTACTTTATTCATTTCGTTGATCACTTACCCACGTACACTTGGAGCTGTTGTACGCATGCATAATCATTCGTTTTTGTGTAAAATAGTTGGCCGCAGTGGCCGAGAATGAAAAATGAAAACTAGGCCGGCCAGCCTAGAGGAGAACGCAGAAAAAAAAGTCTTGCATGTGCCTGTGCAGTGTTGCTTGCTAGTGTAGTTTAGCTGATAATAAAAAAATTCTTGCATGTTGGACTGATCAGCTGGTTCTAACTAGCTAGCTAATAGTAGCCGACTTGACAGATAGTTGGTGTGAACCAAGGATATTCAGTACTCTCTCCGTAAACTAATATAAAAGCGTTTACATCACTAAAATAATTATTTAAATGCTATTATATTAATTTACGAAGGGAATATTGGCGAAGCGAGCCAACGTCGTACGTACTCATGCACTGTGGGACTGCACATGCCCTCGAGTAGCTCCCGTCTGTGGTTAGCTAGTTGTTAAAGAAAAAAAGTGACTGACTCAAATTTTAGATTCAGTCACCTGGCGTTTAGTCGCTCCCTTCTTGAGGACAAGGCAGCTCCGATTTTGATAACGAGCTTCACATAAGAAAGTTGCAAGCCACCGACCTAGTCCAAGGCAAACATCCGAAAGATCGCCGGCACCGCGGAGTCGTCGTTGCCGTCGTGGCCTCGCCGCCCGCAGCTCAAACTTCTCTGTCATAATCAGAAATCAACATGGGCGCACCGGACCGTCCACGTCCGAAGGAAAAGCCGCGACTCGGTTTCGCTTGGACCGTGTGGAGCTGTGCGGCGTGCTTGGCTTCCTTCGCGTCGTGATAAACAATGCAGGGCCTTCCGCGTGCGTGCAACAGAGAAAGACACAGGGTTGGTTAGAGGGGCGGAGCAGGATTTAGGCATAGGGGGGGCGAGATGAAGGTGAGGCCAAAAAAAACACGGTCTACTGCAGGAGAGCAATGAACACGGCAGCGGAGACACAGGGTTGGTTGCTTGGCTACAGCAGGAGAGCAGCAGGGGGCAGCTGCATGCATGCCTACGGGCTGGGACGGACGTGTTTTTTTTAAGGAACAAAATGGTGCATGGTGCAAGTGTACGTACGTGCACATCGGTCGCGTCGGTCGTATTGCAGCAGGGTCCCGCTTCATGTCTGCTCCGCCCCCGTGTGGCTCGTCCAGGTCCAGGAGTGGGTCACACAAATGGATTAGCGTCGAAACAACCGTGCGGATTAGTGGACGGCTACGAAACAAAAGCACATTTAACGTGTTCGCGTCAGGACAAATGCTGCCCCGTACGTACCATACAAGACGAAAGGTGTTCTTTTTTTTGCGGGGAAAGATGAAAGGAATTGGTGAACCTAGTACGTGCAAGAACACGGCGTGCAGCTGCGGCACCCGCGTCGGTATTTGGCAACGGACAAAAAAGCCGCTTCGATCCCTAGCGTGGTACTCCGACGGCCGGCACTGCTCGAACACGCACCGCCCTGCTGCAGCGCTGACGCGGTGGCCAGTGTTGCGTCCCACCAAGGTCGATCGCAGCACCATTGAACACGACACAAGGTACGCAGGCGTAAATGAGGTCGTTGCATGCGACCGAACACGACGCCCCTGCCGGCCACCGATCGTGCCGTCACTCCGGCCGTACCACGGCGAGGAACGGCTCCGGCGACCGGTCATTTGCCAGTACCCGCTCGCTCGCTCGTACCGCCGACGTGCAGCGGACAGGGAGGACGCCTGAAGCTGTCAAGCTGAAGGGTTTGGATTCATGTTTAGGGGGTGTTTGGTTCAAGGGATTTTTTTGTGTTGGGATTAGAAAAAAGTCCCTAGCAAACCAAATAGGGTGGGACTTTTTTGGGACTTTTTGCTAAAAGTCCGTAGGCCCTGTTTGGTTCATAAGTCCTAGGACTTTTTCTAGTCCCAACTAAAAAGTCACTAGTCCCTAAAAAATCCCTTCATGTTTGTTTCCAGAGACTAAAAAGTCCCTAGTCCCTTCCTAGAGGTTATTAAATGACCATGTTGCCCTAGTATATAGAAAAATAATAATGAAACAACACCGTGGGATGGCGGGCCATTGAATGCATGGAGGGACATTGTTGGAAAAGTCCCAAAAAATCCCAAAAAAGACTCTCTTTGAGAGTCTTCTTCATTTAGTCCCAAATGCCTAGTTTAGTCCCTAAAAAGGCCCTCCCGTTTGATAAAAAAGTCTCTAAAAGGGACTTTTTCTAGTTCCTAAACAAAAAAGTCCCTGAAAACAAACACCCCTCTAGAAGCACCTCCATAAGAGTCTTTTTTAAAAAAGTCCTAAGGACTAGAAAAAGTTTTAGGACTAAAGAAACAAACACCTCCTTATATTGCACGAGTGGTCGGTCTGTGCGCCGTCTGCCACGGCGCCCATGCCGATGGCCATGCATGCATGCATGCCGGAGGCCGCGCCGTGTGGTTGCCGAGGTTGGTGCAACTCCATAGAGACGAGACGATGAGACCGGCCGGGGCCGCGGGGCCGACAACACGGAAACGTTTTATTTCCGGCGTCGGGGCGCGTGGCGGCATCCGGCTGGCTCTGTTGGCCTCCCGGCGTGCTCAACGAACAGCGGCCTCGATCGTCTCCAGTACCAAATGCGCATGGAGCATGGACATGCACGGCTATGTTTTTTATTTACTGGGAGCAGGAGGCCGCAGGTAGGCAGAGCAGCACAGCGACACAGCGTCGCAACAGCAGCAGCAGCATGCTTTTGCTACACGTACACATACACTACTGAGTACAGTATCCTCTTGGCGCCTGCTCTCGGCAAGCTCTGGCCGGTTTGGTTAGTTAAAGTGGGTCACCTGCGCGCACACGGATTAGTGTCCCGCCGGCCTCTCGTTACAGGCTAATCAAGTTGTTAATGCCGAGCTAGCTAGTGCTCTACACCTAGCTTGGCGTGCTCCTGTTTCTAGGAACGAAACACTCTCCTCGGGAGCACCAATGTTTTCGCCTCATCCTCTTCCATCCTTTCTAGTAGTACTATACTGTAGAACCCTTTTCCAGTAGCCCCGGGCGGCCAGGCCACGACGATGGCATGCGGGCCATGGCGGTGGGGTCGGGAATTCATGTGGGCAACGGTCAAGCGAGAGGGCGCGAGCCAGCGCGTGGAAAGGCAGCGAGGCCTGGCTCCGCCTGCCGCCACCCCTTTCCCTCTCGTCTCCTACTCCTCTCTCCTTGGCCGTAGGCCGCCTCGTAGCAGCCAGCAGGAGAGAGGGGGTCGGGGGCATAAGCGCCATTTGACACATGCCAGAGAGCACTGACAGCAGGCTCAGGGCAGGGCCTCAGACTCTGACTAGCTGCAATGCTACAAGGTAGACTGTTTGGCTTTTGGGATTAAAGCTGGACGGGCCCCATTATCCATGCCAACGTACGCCTCCGTGCGTCGTGTGCGATGATGACAGCGAGGCGATGCCCGCCGGCCGGACGGACGGGTTCCAGTTCCACGCCTTTGGAGCTGGTGGCTTTTTGGGTACAGAGACCCAGAAATGGGCGGTGTATCTTTTGCGTGCGTGCGTCCGCGGGCGCACATGCCACCGTAGGTGGGACGGAATGGGAGTGGGAGGGAGGAGAAAATATGGGCATGCCAGACTCTGAGGTAGGGTGCCGGCCGAGTGAGCTCACCGGATCGGCCACTGGCATGCCCGGCCGGTGCACGTGAGCGGCTCTCGTGAACTACCACCGCCCGCACGCCTAGACGCTCACCATGCGCGACTAGAGATGGAAAGAAAACGTGCAACAGAAAACTGCCGCGCATACACCTCATATAGTAGAAAAATGAGTAGGCATATCTCGTATCAACACGCTAGTATTTCCTCCATTCCGAATTATTTGTCTTGGATTTATCTAGATACGGATGTATCTTATACCTCTGTATCTAGACAAATCTAAGACAAGTACTCCCTCCGTCCGAAAATACTTGTCCAAGGAATAAAGGTATCTAGATGTATTTTAGTTCTAGATACATTCATTTGTATCCATTTTTACGACAAGTATTTCCGGACAGAGGAAGTAATTCAAAACGGAGGGAGTAGTAGGTACTAGTACAGTGCAATCGAAAATGCTCTGCACGCACACGCTCGATTGTTGATAGATTAGTTCGCGGGCGCCACACTGGACGTGGCCGGCAGCTTTGGCGGACTGCTTTGTGTCTGCTCCATTGCTTTCTTTGCTTGCTTCCTGCAGCGGAGAGCAATGGAGTGGACGCTGGCCAAGTGTGCTTTTCGGTTTATCACTTGGAACCAACACACGACACGAGCACCGGTGTAGTACAAAGCAGCAGTAGGAGACGTATATCGTCAAGTCCTAGGAGCACGTCTCGCACAGTCACAGTGTTGCTAGCTTTTGGCCATCTGCTCGCTGCTCTTGCTTGCCGTACGTGCTTCGGTTGTCGCCGTCAGCCGGCCGCTGCTGCTACGATGATACTTACTGGCAATGGCAATGGCAGCAGCAGCTGCTGGCAGCACCACGGCGGGCTATAGCTACTCGCCGAGCCTCTCCCTGCTGCTACTCAGGCGCTCAGCTACTAGCACTGTACCGCTCTTGCTGCTGCTGCTGCTACTTATGGTGATAGGGACCGTCTTCATTTTGGACTGGGACGGACGTCGCCGGCGTACTTCTTGTCAGCGTTTTCAAATCCACTCCGCGCTCCGCGTTGTTCGACCATATAGTTTGGTTACTTCTTTTTTTTAGGATAGGAGTATGGTGTTTTACAAAAAGTTCGAAATTTCATGGTTTCAAAATAATCTCAAAATTTTGGATAAGTAAACAAGGATGTGAGGTGTGTGTGTGAATTTTTTTAAGATGAAATACGTTGCAATGTGAGCTACTCTCTCCTTCCATCTATATAGGGTATAATGTGTTTTTCAAGACCGTCTTTGACTATTGATAATATTAATGGTACATGAGATGTATAATGTGAAAATTATATCATTGCAAGCTCTTTTCACATACAAATTTGATGGTATGCTTTGTGTAAGTTGCATGCCATATATTATTGCTCTAACATTTGATCAAAGTTAGTCTCGAAAAACGCATTAGGCCCTATAGATGGAAGGAGGGGGTATAACAAAAGACAAATTAATGCTCTGGGAGGATGAATAGTATCATGTGTCAAAAAGCCTCATTTTGTTTTTGCACAACCCTCATTCCAATGTATTTTTGTCCTGAAAATCTACACACTTGTGCATTATGTCTTCATGTTGTATGTCCGTTTTTTACAAGATTTTTTTGTCGAAATTTATTAACATTGGATCTAGTTTCAAAGGTCTCGTCGCAAGAAATCAAACGGTGAAAACAATATTGTATTTGGGTGCACGGTTTGAAAGATAAAACATTTTATACAAACGAATTTATAAAAAAAAACTCTTAGATTGTGACAAGTGACGCATATGTAGTGCGCCCACTTATCGACACCTAAGAAGGTGTGCAGTGAATTTTCGAGGGGTAACCCTTAATTGGCGACTTCAGACTTTGTCTCGCTTAGAGCGTGACCTACCTACACTCACATCAAGGATGCACTGATGGGACTACTCAATATTCCCAACCGCAAGTAATGGGCCGACCCAACTTTCAAGTTAGTTATTTATGTTTCTGTTTCCAAATATATTTAGGCCCTGTTCGGGATCCCTCCGTGGAGCTGACTATGTGGAGTTGTAGAGCTCGATTTTAGCTGCTCCTTGAAAATTAGCTAGAGACTGATCCGCTCCGGGAGCGCGGTCCAGGGAGCGGAGAGGAGCCAAACGCGGCCTTAAGATACATATACTCCAAAACTTATTTCACTTCAAAATATTTATAAATGAGAGTTTAGAAAATGTTAATGCAGTGAAAATGTTTTGTTAGCATAACTTTAAAATAGTGTTGACGACTTTAACAAAATGTTCACACGTTCTAAAACCTGTACAATGATTTAAGAAAAATTATACTATGTACCAAAATGCTCCTGTGATTTAATATTTTTAAACATGTATATAAATGTTTCACATGTATCAAAAAAAATATAACTACATGGAAAAAGTAGACATAAAAACATATATTTGGAAAAAATTGCTATGACTTATATAAAAGATATTTTAGATGTTTATAAAAAATGTACAATGTGCATGAAAACAATAGACATCAAAACATATATTTGAAAAAAAGTACTCCCTCTATAAACAAATATAAGAGCATTTAGATCATTACTTTAGTTATCTAAATGCTCTTATATTTCTTTACAGAGGGAGTATACAAGGAAGGCCGAACAAAAACAATAGAAAAAATGAAAAGTAAAACCCATAGAAAACCAACGAAAAACTACAGCTAACGAGTTCTTCGATCGAAACCCGAGCGATTCGCCTGGAAGCGGAAAAAAAAAATGGCCGGCCCAATACCCGTGCGAGGGAGAAAAAACTTCAGACAAGGGGAGCATGTATCTCGCTACAAGCGAGATATAGAGCTGGTTTGGTTGGTGACCTGGCTTTGTGCCTGGAGAAAAACTAGCACCTGGCCTGGGCCTGAGTAGGTGTTGATTTGTGCCTGGCCAGGCCAGCCTGGGCTTGAAGTATTTGGATTGATTCTTGCCTGCAGTTGCCTCCTTAGCCTTTAAAAATATTGAATCAGTGAGCCATTTTATTTGATGGAGCCAGGCTAATGCAGTTGCTTGGGAGGGCCAAGCGAGGCAGCAATTTTTCTTTCCAGGCACCAACCAAACGGTTATCAGGCACGTTCCAGTCACATGCCAGGCAAGGCATATTGTGGCATGGACACAAACCAAACTAGCCCCTAGCTCCTGTGCTCTGCGTCGCCTCTGATGCTGGATGGGAGGTGGCTTTAGTTGCAGGCCCATTAATATAGTTACGGGAATGTTCTTTAGACCGGTTCTATAACTTTTCATGCAATTTGTTTCGTTTTTCGGTTGTCTATGATTTTTTAAGTGTTGGCTGTTTTCTTTTTGTAAACACATGTCTACTTCTTTTAATACAAGTTATATATTTTTATACATGTAGAACATTATTTACGCACGTTTGAACATTTTTACAGTTACAAGTTTGGGCCTTTGTTTAATACACAAGAAACAGTTTTTAGAATTCGTTGGATTTTTTGAATGCATATTAAATAATTTCAAAAACTTGTTAAACATTTTTATGACTGGTATGATTTTTTTTAAAATTATGTGAATATTTTTTTACAATGGATAAACATTTTTTAAAATGTCATGAAGATATTTTTTAAACATGTGAGTATTTTTATAAATGTCACGTTTATTTTTGAATTCTATGGTAAAAAAATTAAAACTACACTAACATTTTTTACACTGTATAAAGTTTTATAAAATGGCATGAACATTTTCTTCTTAATGCTTAAACATTCTTTTAACATTACGCTAATAAAATATTACACCATGTTCCCATTTCTGTTTTTTTGCTACAGTTTATTTTTAAGTAAATTAAGTTTTGAGGTATTTAGAATATCTCAAACACGGAAATGGAAATCAAATTAAAAAAAAAGAAAACACTACTAGGCCGGTCCAATAGTACCTACCCGAGGCGCCCTTGAGGCGAGACCTACTTCAGTCTCGCTGCAACCAAAGCAAATCGTTGCCCTGGAAAATTGCCTAGGTCATTCGTAAAGGGATTTGAAGTGCGGAGCTCGGCCGGTTACAAATGTGTTGCCCTTTTCCTTCCAGTCAAATAGAGAGAGAGAATATGTTGCCACTATGTTGCTCACAATGCCTCATATGTTATGTTTCTTTTGACTTTGCCGGAATGTAGCAGGAAAGGGTGAAGCATGTCTACCAATAGCACTGGAAGCAGTTGTGAGTGAAATTGAACAGGTGTAACAAATCATATTTGTTGGATTTCTCATGAATTCATTGTGAAAATAAAAATACCATTTCAAGTTGCTTTTATGAAGGCCAATACGAACCAGCAACTCACACAACTTGCAAATGGACCTCAGAGATGACACGCCCTTTGTCCTTCTGGATGTTGTGTGCAGTTGAGAAGTTTGAGCGTGCCTTCCTATGGGCGGGTTCTCACAAGCTTCTGGTGGTGAATGCAACTCCGGGATGGCATCGCTGGTGACATTGTTTGGAGGCTTACCGCAAGGGGAAGGCCTAGTTCCATTAGTAAGCCTCCGTTGTCGTGAAGACGACGTTTCCAAGCAGCTGTGTGCCTCCCAAGTGCAAATCCTCCTCTCCGCTTGGTTGTTCCTCAATAATATAATTTTGGCGATATGGCGTAGAGAAATTGCTGCACATTGTAGTGTAATTCGCCTAGAGTTATGGAACGAGCGGAATGCTAGGGCCTTGTGCAGCAAGTCAACAATGCCGACTATCATCGTTGCAACTGTCGAAAATGAGGCAAAGGATTGGATCACTGCCAGCGTGCCGCGAGAGTGGGTGATGGCCGGATTCGGTCACTCTTTGGAACTGAACAACTTCCACATGAATTTAAAAAAAAATCTGGATGGACTTTATATGGAGAAGAAAAGTACGGCAGTGGAGCAGGCTCACATTTGCCCGGCCCACCTGAGAGACGAGTTGGACGGCGCCACCGACCCCAAGCCAGCCCGCGCGACGTTCGTCAGTCACAGAGGAGCGAGCCAAGTCACGAGCCAGCACGAGGCCCCGCTGGGCGCAGTTTTCCTGGCGCCGAAGTCGTCGCAACGTCGGTATCGGACAGGACCACCGGCTCGGCCCTTGAGGCCTTGACCATCGCCGGCCGCAGGCACAACAGCAGCCGAGCTTTTCCCCAGCCGACGATGCATTCGTGTGAACGGAAGACATTTTTATCTTCTCTCTCTCTCGCAGAACGGATTTACCCGAATGAACGAACGCTCTAGTACTGCACACATACCTGTTGTCTTATTTCCCGGGACACCCATACCTGCTACTGTATGCAGGCAGCACCGCCGGGGTACGTGCCCCCGGGACCCGGCCGGTTGGTTGGAGCAACGGAAGACATTTTTATCTTATTTCCTGTAGCTGTAGGCGTCTGCTGCGTGCTGCTTCCAGCTCGCCGTAACGGTAGTGTATGCATCTCAGATATGCTGGAACCAAAGAATGAACTAGCGTCCCCGCAAAAAAGTATATGAATTAATGGTATATGAAGTAAACACCCACCACCGGTTTCCACGGTGCCGTATGCGCAATACTGTTCTTCTTTCCCCGCAATTTTCTTTTCGAATTAAGGCGCGGGTCTTCCAATTTCATTTCATTCAAATTGAAATTGATAACACAGCGTAGCTCCAACCCCCACCCCATAAAAATAGTAATAATATTGGTTTTCTTCTCTGAAACAACAGAGACGTTTTTAGGTATTTTGATTGAGAACTACTACTCCATACAGAAAAACGAAACAATATTATTACTATGTCCATGCCCGAATTGGAATGCTTTTATTATTACTATGTCCATACGGAATATCTCACATAAAAAGAAACCAAATACTTAGATGAAACTACAAAAGAAACGATAAAGGCCCCTCTGTGAAATAATAAAAGCATTCCAATTCGGGCATGGACATAGTAGATTTTCTGTATCGGGGCGGATTTGTGGGTATCTTGTAAAATATTGCCTCGAAGATGTCACAATATATTAAAACTAAGTCTCCTTGTTTGAAAGAAACAAATTAGTGTAAAATTTATGACCTTACCTCGTCTAAATTCAATTGAGATCACGTGACAAAGACAATGCAATAACATGGATATCATTAAGTATAGATGTCGAGAATCAAAGATAGTACAACCTTACTCATTTAAGGAGACTGTAGATTAAGCATGATAGTAATGCAACCCATATTATCATACAAGGAAGCTTGAAGATGGGAGTAGCCTAAGTGGATGAAAGGTCCTCGCTAAAACACAATTGCACGTTTGGAAAACTTTTTATTGACTAGACTTGTTCCAAGTCGTTAATCCACAACTGTAACCAGCTCGCCCTGTGTCTACCCCCTCATCTTCTCTCCTTAGGGTATGGGTGAATGTGTGGTACCAATTTTCACCGCTACCGTCCACTCATTTGTATAATGTTGTCTATCTCTAAATATTTTAAACCCAATTTATACCCCCTATGGGCATCCCCCCCCCCCCCCCCCCCCAAGAAGGTAAAATCCATGAGGCATGTGCCTTTTTTCCTTTCACAAACCGTTCAACATTAACGTCTTGAGTGCCGTATGGATAAAATTTATCTTTTGCTAGAGCCAGGATGCATGCAGAGACTAAAAGAATAGCCTCCCCCCTGTGTAAAAAGCATATACAAACTACAAAGCCCATCGAATAAATTATGACAATATTCGTATTGCACCACACACAAAAGTAGCTTCATATGTACGGAATCTCCCGATATAATTATAAAAGGAAACTATTTCCTTCGCGACTGAAGTACCAATGCGAGAGGCCCTCAACAAAATAATAAAAGCATTCCAATTTAGATCTGAACACGATATATATTTCATAATGAGGTGGATTTTCTAGTATCTTACAAAATATCACCTGGAAAATGTTGTCATACCAAAATACATTAGTCTGATTGTTTTAGGGAAGCAAACTTAATGGTTTAGGTTAACGTTATGTTGTCACACGTGTGATGAAGGCACGCCAGCCCCGTTACATGTTTGACTTACCCTATACTAACTAGGCACGCTCCAAGTTGTCGATCCATAATTGCAACATCGCCCCTGCCCCACCCACTCACCCTTCCTTCTCAAGGTAAGCGGTGAACGAGGTGGCATTACAAACTTTACCCTATACTAAGGCCCTCTTTGATTCACAGGATTTTTAAATCGTAGGAATAGGAAAAGTATAGGGTTGGAGTGGCATGCACACATGAATCCTACAGGATTAGCATGGAGTGTTTGATGGCACAGGAAAAGCAAAGGAATTGTAAAAAGAGGTTGGAGTGGATGTTAGATTTCCTATGAAATGTAGTACAAAAGATTCCATAGGAAAATTTTCTATGGGATCCAATCCTATGAATCAAAGGACCAACATAGGAAAAATTCTTAAGGATTTCAATCCTCCAGAAATCCTATAGAATTCCTTTGAATCAAAGGAGCCCTAACTAGGCATGCTCCAAGTCGTCGATCCATAATTGCAACGTCGCCCCTGCCCTACCCACTCACCCTTCCTTCTCAAGGTAAGCGGTGAACGAGGTGGCATTACAAACTTTTGAGGTCAAACGGATGCGTTGGAGGCTGAGGGGAGAAAGGCTTGGTTTTTTCCTCCATTGCGGTGACCGAATGCCAAGGCCAGACGTCACATGCCGACGTGTGCACGGATGTGTAAGCGATGATTCGAGTCGTTCGGCCAAATTGGCGTTACCCATGTGGTTCCGCATACCAGGGGAATATTCCCTTTAGCGGAACCACCTCACCGAACACCGGGATCGGCCCAACTAACAGGACCGTTCCCTTACGTTTCATTTGATGCATCCAATCAAGCACACCGAGACGTGAGAAGAGTCCAATTTATGGCCCCGTCTCGAGTAAATAACATGCTAATAACCACAGATAGCGGGAATAAAATATATAGTACCACAACGATGATACCCTCGTAAAATCAATGACACTTATTTGGAAACAGAGGGAGTACATGATTAATCATGCATTGACGGTAATGCAATTCAACATTATCATTCAATTATACAAGTACATTGTTCTAAGTCGTTAATCCATAACCACACCCTCATCCTCCCTCCACCATCAAGGTAAGGGCTGAAAACATCGGTACCCATTTTCGCCGCTGATGATACACCCATTTGCTACACGGAAACATCATCTGGATAACCCGCAAAAATATAATAAAAAATAAACATGGATAAAATTTGGCTGTGTGTAGCAAGGTCGTCGGAGCACTCAACATTACCCGAAAAACATGTAAAAACAAGCAAGATTCGCGCACACAAAGTCGCACGGCCCGGATAAAAAGGCTGTCGTGTCAGTAGTCTCAGTCCAAGCGTGCACGGACGACGGTCTGGCCGCGTTGACACCGGCCGACCCGAGCTTCCCATCCCAAGAGGGGCAAGGCTCCAACGCAGCCGCGTCGGTCCGCCAGAGACAGTCAAAGCGAGCGGCTCCCTTCTTCCCTCCCTCTTTGCCCCGTCTCCTCCCCGCCACCGGTAAAGCGCGGCTCGCCGGATGGATGGATGGATGGATTCGTAATCCATCTTCTCATCCCCCACTAACCCCGCGTCTGCGATTAGGATGAGCAGCGGAGCGCATTAACTCCAGTAGGGAATTAACACCTTCCTTTCCTCTCCTTTGCTTCCGAGGTTAAGCAAACCAGCCCACCCCAGCGCCCAAAATTTATTGCCTTCCCCCTCCCTCCCTCCCCCACCTCCAGCGCCCCTCGCATCGCCTCTCCTCTCGCTCGCCGCAGGCCTCGCCGACCTAAGACCCCCGTCGACGCCGCGCCCAGATCCGCCGCGCGGGCGACGGCAATGGCGTAGCGCGCGCGCCGGGCACCCGGGACGCGATGGGCCGCCGCGGAGGGCTCCTCTTCCTCCTGCTGCGGGTGCTCCTGCTCCTCCCCGCCGCCGCCTCCGCGCTCCACGGTATGCTTGTCCACTCGCTCCCTTCCTTCCTTGCTCCGCTTGCTTGGTTTCGGACCGCGCTCTCGTTGGGTTGGGTTTGGGTTTGGGGAGTTCGGGCGGGCGGGGCGGGGCGGGGTTGGTGGCTCGCTCTGCTCCGCGGCCGCGCTTGTGTTGCGCGCTCCGAGTCGGGTGGGGTGGGGTTAGGTTTGGAGTGAGGGCGTGGGGGTTGCTTGCGCCCGTGGGGGCGGCATTTTCGGTGCGAATTCCAGCTCCTCGTCACTAGCCTGTGGAGTGGACGGTGGACATAGCAGCAGCAGCAGCAAGATGCGACGTTGCTGTCGCGTGCTCTGGGGATTGGGGGAAGCTGGGAATTGGGGTTCGGGTGGGGGTTCTGTCGGTCCGTGTGCGTGAGCGCCGTGTATTATTAGGGGAATTCTGCTCTCTGTCAGAGGTATGCCCGACAGTATTGTTTCTAGATTCTGCCATGATCGATGGTTTTGACTACTAGAGGAAGGATCCAGCAAGGTGGGTACATGCGGCTGGAGCTCTGTGTACGGTCTGTGAGAGGGAAGGCGGTTTTAGCCTGACATTGTTTTTTCATGCCTGAAAGTAACAGATGACAATGGCTACCACTGCTTGTTCCTTATGCCAAGGAGGCATGGGACTGGTGGACAGTTTGTGCTCCCACTGCCGCTGGAGCACTACACTGGACCCTGTACATGCATTTTTGAGTTTAATTTGGGTTTGTGGCGCGCGTAAAACAGCACAGGGGGGTGCCCATCTGTGTGAAAAACCAGCCAAGAGACCACAGCACAAAACCTTAAGGTAAAAGGCGCGCAATAGTTCGAATCCGACATGTAGTATGGTCTCTTAATAGTCAGCCAACACTTGCTTTGCTTGCAAGTAACACTTGCCGATCTTCTCTTAACTAAATCTGTGGTACTAGATTTTATAGTTGTATTCTTCCATCCCGGTGAAGCTATCGACAATAGCTGAGTGTAGTATGATGACCCCTCTTGATTGGCAGCTATAAGTTGCAAGGATACGGCAGGAAACCAGCGTATCAGGGGTTAGATACGTCTGAATACTCGAATACGTTCTGATACCCGCCAAAACGTATCGGACACGTTTGGGTACCAATTCAGTGTCATTCTCGGAGTTAATTACTAACACCGTTACTTTCTGGAATAGTTATTGCACTTGGTGTCTCTCATGCTCTTAGCTTTGGATCGCAACCATGAAGCCTTTTTTTTTGGCGATTACAAGGACGACGCACACGTGAACACACACCAGTGACACCACCACACGCACACACCTCACCCAAGCCAGTGCCTCCTAACCAACTGCTAGAATTTGAGTGAAATGCTAACTTTCACTCAAAACTCCAAAAAGTGCATGACACAGCAGCAGCATGCGCTGGAAAGGCATTTCATGTTTTGATTCCATGTATGAGGAATAAAAAGTGTCACTGTGATGTAAAATTTGGATAAATTGAGAACATACGCAGAATTCAAACATTTCCAGATGCAGAACAAAACTTCTAGAAAATGTCTTATTACCTTTCCAGTTCATATGCTCTTATTTTAGAAATAGACACTGCCAACGGGCATTGCCTATATAGGTCGCAAATGCAAATGTACGATTGTACAGTGTGCCTGAGCTTCTTGAAGTAACCATTTGAAAGTGTATATGTTAATCTGAACATGATGCTACCCATATGGTTGGTCGAAGTTTTTCTCTTATGAGATTTTTGCAATTCGTTTCTGTCAAACGTAAACTTATTACCTTTCGTTCTCCAGCAAACATACAGCCTAGTCCAGCGCCACATCCGTCAAATCCCCCTGAAGCAAGAGTGTTTGGACCTCGAATTTCCCCGGCATTTTCTCCTGCAGTGCTGTCTCCAAGATCTCCTGGTATGTAACCGTGACAACGTCAGTGCTAAAAGTTCATGCTTAAATTTCCCATAAACTATCAATTATTTAATATCTGCTATTCTTACAGGCATCGCTGTGCATTCACACAAACACCACAGACGCCCACACCATGCCCCTCCGCCATCCCTATCTCTCCCACCTGAAGGTTTGCCATTTATGTTTACAATTTCATACTGCATCCTCGAGTTAGTTCACCTAATCCCAGATATTATCCATCCCTCTGGACTATTCTTTTTAGTACTGCTGCTTTTGACATGCAGACTAATTGTTGATCAGAGTATAAGCTTGTTTGTTTTGTTGTAACTTTTTGTGTTGAATAGTTTTTTTTTGGTACCTTCAGCAGGTTGCTCTAGCACTGTTTGTACTGAGCCATTGAGTTCAACACCGATCGGTTCCCCCTGTGGCTGTGTGATGCCCCTTAGTGTTATTGTTGACATTGCTGTAGCTCCATATTTACTATTCATGCACACAGCAGAATTGGAAGTTGAAGTTGCAGCTGGCACCTTTCTTAAACAGAGCCAAGTGAAGATTATGGCTGCTATTCCAAGTGTCCAAGATGACCAGAAGACAAGAGTCACCTTTTATTTGGTGCCACTAAGAGAACATTTTGATCGCTATACTGCATCACTAATATCAGATAGGTTCTGGAATAAAAAGGTTCAGATTAATTCATCTGTTTTTGGAGCTTACGAGGTTATAAATATTACCTATCCAGGTAAGAAACCTCTGTGTGGAGTATTTGCTTCTTAGGTTATTTACTTGAATTTATGATTTAGATGCGCAATGTCATCACTGCAGGGCTGGGACCTGCACCACCAGCTATGTCATCTCTTACGTCAGGTCCTCCAGGAAATGAAGAATACCCTATAACCGCAGATGTGCACCATCAGAAGAAGAAATTAGATAGCTGGATCATCGTGGTAGTTGCAGGGTCCTCTCTGGTACTAATCGTGGCATGCATTGCGCTCATTATTTTAATAGTAAAATGGAAGAAACTTAAGCGCTTTCATGAAGCTGGGAACCATGTGATCACCCCGTCAGTTAAAAGAAGACATGGTAAAATCGACAGCTTTTGTTGTCGTTAAGTATGCTATTTATTATTGTTGCTACTTTAACCATTGTACACATATTTTGAAACCTGATGGGCAATGTTAGAATCCTTTAATAGAGTGTTCTTGTTGGCTGTGCACAAATGATATTTCAGTTATTCCCGTGATAGATCAAATTTACCTACTTACACCCGTTACCAAAGAGTGAAGAAAGCATTGTTCCTGATTCTTTTATTTTAGATCGTCTTCAAGATACAACCTTGATCATTTTTCTTACAAAAATACACTAGTTAAAAGCATAAAAACATGATACTATGTAAAGTATCTACACTCCCATAAATATGCCGCCAATTGGTGGTGATTGTCTGTTCACCTTCGGGTTACATTACATGTTGGATTTCACACAAATGGTTAGGAGCCTATATGAATATCTTGATATGGCACAGATGGTAAAATTAAAGATATTCTTTTTTTCGCAGGGGAAATTAAAGATATTCTTGAATATACAGTATAATTTCCCCAGTATAGCAACACACAGACATTTGCCGGCTTTATACAAGAATCTGTTACGATCATCTTGAGAACCACGTAGTGGGCAGTTGGTTAGAGCCCCTGTTTTTGAGTCGAACGACTAGTCGGGACTAGTCGTTGAGTCGTAAAAAAAGTCGAGTCGTAAAAAAGTCGACTCAACAACGTGTTGACTAGTCGACGAGTCACGACTACTCGCATCTGCAGGGTGGACTATTCAAGAGTCGCTACCCCAGAACGACTCGTCGACTCGAAAACTATGGTTAGAGCAAGCTCCACAGGGTTCCTCATTTCTACATGACAATGTACATTTAAGGGAGGGAACTTCTCCCTTTAACCACGTTAAGATCATCTTCATGTGGGCAATAGGGATATTTATAATATTTACTGGTGGGTAATATTTCCACTTGAATGATTCTATTGCCACATAGATATTGGTAATCAGACTTACACTTATCGGCGAGGCAGAACAATTGGACACTTCTTTTTATAAATTTGTCCGAATCCTAAAATTGATAAAAATATATATTTTAGTCTAGAGTTCTCATATGCTATGTCCTATGTGCCTATGTTCTGCGTGGAAATAACCGTTTTAATATTTGTTAGTTACCCCCTATTGTGAAAAAAGAATGTCACTTTGCATGCATGGCACATGAACTTTTTAAAACCTATAACCCCCTGTTTCACAACAAAATTCGCTAGTAATGGCAGTTATGCTAAGTTGCTAACGACCTAATGTGTGGTACACAGGTGGCAGATCTCAGTCAACTAGCTTGGTGAGCTCTGCATCAGCGTCAATGCTCTCAACAGTGGCCACTTGTGCCGCATCAGTGAAGACATTTTCGCTTGCACAGCTTGAAAAGGCTACTGATGGTTTTAGTTCAAGAAGAGTTTTGGGTCAAGGTGGATTTGGGCGTGTTTATCACGGGACCATGGATGATGGAAACGAGATCGCTGTTAAAATGCTCACAAGAGAGGACAGGAGTGGTGACCGTGAGTTCATCGCGGAGGTGGAAATGCTCAGTCGATTGCACCATCGTAATCTCGTCAAATTGATTGGCATTTGCACTGAACGTGCAAAAAGGTGTCTTGTTTACGAGCTTATACGCAACGGAAGTGTGGAATCCCATCTTCATGGTATGTTCTAGTATTAGTAATACATGCTATGTTTGGTAAGTCTTAACTAGTGAAACCATAGCAAGAAATTCGTATATATTAATGCATAGCAGCCAAAATGGAAATATTTAACTAAGCGTCCAATTTTCTCGTAATACTACCTCTTTTCCAGTTTATTAGGCTTGCGCTGTTGAGCATATCCCTAGATCAATAATTTGACCAACATAGGATGAGTTGTATAGTCCAAAAATTATCCATTAGAAAGTATACAATTTAAAGTTTCTAATGATATATTTTTTGTGATATATAACTTGTATTACGTTGATCTACTTCTCAACCTAGATATACACGCAGGCCTAATAAACCGGAAAGGAGGTAGTAGAATGACTAGATGAGTCTGGTCCAACAATTTCTTTTAGCTAAGCTTAGATTGGCAGGACCAGCTGCTATTCTTGTTATAAGATTTCAAAATTCAGAAAGTCGCTTTGGAGGACGGGCTCTAGGGAGGACTGTAAAGAGAAGTTCAAAAATATTAACTTTATAGCTCGATTATGTGTAGATATAGATGTGTAGTATAGCTGTACTAAGTTTCATTAATGTACATATTTGTATGTGATGCATATAAAAGGACAAATACATGAACAAAAATGGGCTTATTTTTGTCTTTTTTGGGCATTGCACATATAGATGTGTAGTATATCTGTACTAAGTTTCTAATGTGTATATCGTATATAGATGTGTAGTATATCTGTACTAACTTTCTAATGTGTATATCCTATTATTTAGGAAAATTTACATATACACAGAGAACATCCATATGTACTCGTAGAAACAATTTCAACTTTTGTTTGGAACTTTGAAATAACATTTTTGTTTATTTTCAAATTCTGGGCTCCATGGAACCCGATGCCAAAAGGTCCAAAACGCTGCACTATATTATCTTTTTTTGAAAGATCAGAATATTATCTCATTAATGATATGAGTAAAGAAAACTGCATGGATGAAACAGGATCAACTACCGTTACTAATCTACTAACATCTGAACTTTCTCCAGTGGCGTGTCTCAAAGAAAGCAGTGAGCTATCTTAGAAAACAAAAATTGACCTCATAATTATCACTGCCACATGTAAGCCTAGGATTAGGAGTGTGTACACTCAGCATGACTCTTTGTGTTAATCTGATCCTTTGTGTGTCCAGGTGCTGACAAGGATAAGGGCATGCTGAACTGGGATGTCAGGATGAAAATTGCTTTGGGTGCTGCTAGAGGCCTGGCGTACCTACATGAAGATTCAAACCCACATGTCATACACCGCGACTTCAAAGGTAGCAATATATTGCTGGAGGATGATTTCACTCCCAAGGTTACCGATTTTGGATTAGCAAGGGAAGCAACCAATGGAATCAATCCCATTTCCACAAGGGTAATGGGCACTTTCGGGTAAGAAACTTCGCTTATGTCCAGCCCCTATAATATCGTCAATACACACTATTAATGAAAATAAATGATATATATAGCACCTATTCTTTTGGTATTTTGTGATGCTGTGATCGAATGATTTTGTGTCTCTTTGTGATTAATACTGCCTTCCATACACATTTGTTGATATTGTAAGAATGTCTTCATGTCAAACAACAATAATGCTTGGTAGGGTCGTTCATGAATTACACTTCTCTAAAGCTATATGAATTTCGGTACATAAATTTGCTCAAGAGTAGCTTGTCTTAATTCCATTCTAATTATCCTTGGCTTTCAAAAGCTAAAATTTCTCTGTTGATCATGCAGGTATGTTGCTCCAGAGTATGCCATGACAGGGCATCTTCTTGTCAAGAGCGATGTCTACAGTTATGGGGTTGTCTTGCTGGAGCTTTTATCAGGAAGGAAGCCCGTAGGCATCTCCGACAACATGGATCCTGAGAACCTTGTGACTTGGGCTCGTCCTCTTCTAGGCAATAGAGAGGGCTTGGAGAGGCTGATCGACCCTTCTCTGAACGGCAACTACAAATTCGACAACGTAGCCAAAGTGGCGTCCATCGCTTCGGTGTGCGTTCACAGCGATCCGTCACAGAGGCCGTTCATGGGTGAAGTAGTCCAGGCACTGAAGCTGATTTACAATGATGCAGAGGAGGCCGTCGGTGATTCCTACAGCCACAGGGAGTCATCATGTGACCCGGACGACGACCTCCCGGCGGGCTTCATCTTTGACAGTGGTAGCGGCAGCTGGTGGAACAGCGGAGCTTCCGGGTGCCTGGACTACCGGAACCCTTCGCCATTCATAAACATGGAGTACAGCTCTGGCCGAATAGAAGCGAGGCAGGAGCGTGAAGGTGGCCCTTACTCGGCAGCATCGACGGGCGGCCGTGTACAAAAACCAGCATCCCAGAGTAGATCAGCCCCTCTGCAAATCAGGAAGCTCTCCCCGTCTCACTGGTCAAGAGGCAGCTTCAGCGAGCATGGGCGGCGGCCTCGCCATTGATTTGATAAACTAGCGTTAGACCGACTGTTAGCTTCGGTTTTTTAGACTTGATGAGACAGAGGCTAGGGGGAATGCCATTCGCTGATTCGCCCCCGTCCATTCTTGCCTCTGGTCAGTGTACAGTTTTCCGACAGAGTCCCAGCCAGTGACTCTCTCTCTGGTAGTCTGATGATGTTTGTAATCTGCCTTGAGCTGCCCTGCTTCCCTAGAAGAAAGGGCGATGGGCCGGCGGCGTGGCTGGCAGGTGCTGTCTAATTTTTGGAAACCGCAGTTCGGTTGTCATGTGTCAGGTTTGTGTGGTCTTGGTAGGAGGATTATTGCCAGAAATCTGGGCGATATCATTCTTGTTGTTGTATCCTGCGTGCCTTGCCGATGTACTGGACTGTTAAATGTTGATGAAGTGATCTTCCTCTCATTGGTGAGGTGAAAAAGATATAGTTTCCAGTTCAGTTGACTTTTTACTCTTGCTGTCGTTCTGTAGCTGTAGCCTGTAGGGTGTGTGCGGTGCGGTGGGTGGCTTATGGTTTTGTGTTTGCGTCCGAGTTTATGCAAGATATGCAACATCTGCTTCATAAGTTGGAAGCATAAATATTGCAGTAGAAATTTCACATGGAACGGCCCATATGTTGTGCATCTTTTAGAGAGAACGTTGGGGAAGTTGGCATGCCGTATTCCGTTCTGCATTCTTATTTAGCAAACACACTATGTTCCGTAATTTTTTGTAGCATGTGGAAGGGCTTACATGTGTGTATCAAGATGGATGGAGAACATACGAAGACAGCACTGGGCCGGGCATCAAGAGCATGCTAATCTAGATAGATAGAAGAGGAATATAGCTTCGGTCACTCATTATGATTATATCCCTCGATTGCTACTTAGTTAATAAAAAAATGCCTTTTATGAAAAAATGATTTTTTTATAGAGGGTGAATTTTATTGGCTCAAAATGAAGCATCAAGATGATACAAACACAAAGAGCACATATTCGGCCTCTTTACAGTTAGGATGCACACAATTGTCATTAACGCACACATAAAAAACGCGCCAACAACTAGCAAAGTCATATAAAAACAAAGCGATGCAGCTGAAGAAAAAAAGAAAAAGAAATCTAAAGTGATCAGATCTGTGGTCGACAAATTACAACAACGATAATATCTGTACCAATCATGTCATAGCACGACACGGACAATGAGACTTTTCAATAGCAACACCTTCCGAAAGGATCGACGCCCAAGCGCCACCGTCCAAGCTCCAGCATCGAAAGCATGTGTGTATCAAGATGGATGGAGAACGTTCACAGACAGCACTGGGCCGGACATCAGGACCACGCTAATCTAGAATAGATAGAGAGGAATGTACAGTAGATCACTAGCTTTGTCATGAATCGACTGCTGACGCAGCCGACGAAATGAGGCCAACGGAGAACGAAGGAGGTTGTTCCATCGGCAGACGTTGACATGGAGTGAAATCAACGGAGTGACGGGTTAAAAAAGGGGGCCGTGCGTAGTAGCCATTATTCCATTTATTATATATGTAAAAACATGCATACACAGGAGCTGGCGACACTTCAAAAATACATCCTGATGATCTAGAGAGCGTGTGTGCTAGCCCTGATTTGCCATATACGTGGTGTGCGTACATAAACGCACATGCGTACGACTAGTAGTATAACAAAACGGGAAAGGGTGTCCATGCAACCATATGTGCTGGACCTTATTACTATTGCTTTAAGTATATTTACCCCCATCCTAATGTGTTTAGACAAATCTAAGACAAGTGATTCGGACAAAGAGAGTATATTTCTAGCATGTCGCACAGGCGCACGCGCTAGCTAGTTACCGTCGCTCACGGCGACATCGTTGCCGTCCTTCTTCCTCGCCGAGTGCGCCGGCGCCGACATGGATGGACCGGTGAGACCTGCACCGTCTTTAGGCACGCACTTGCAATAGATTTTGAATGCAACGAGTTCACATTTCTGTACTGTGCCGTCCGGACACGGCCACCACGGCTCTAGATCGTTGAGCACCTTTGTCACTTGGACTTGATCGGTAGGACCACCTGAGGCCATCCGTGAGTTAGTTTATCCACGTGGCACAATAGTTAGTTAAAATGTTCCAATTAAGAATTTTTTTTCTAACAATAACAATAGTTCTTCCGCGACAGCATCTCCTCACCGATCTTCCTCGGCGAGCCCGCCACCGCCGACATGGCTTGACCAGCGGGGCCAACACCTTTTTCACGCACGCAACCACAATACCATTGTAACGCAATGACTCTGCATTTCAGCACCTTGCCATCCGGACAAGTATAGAATGGATCCTCTATGCCGATCACCTTTGACGACCCGACTTGATCAACAGAATCACCTGAGATCTTCCATGCTTACAGTGAGTCCATCCGTGATAAGCAATAAACGAAGTAGAAATAGCATGTAGTCCCTCCGGCCCGTAATGCAAGACATTTTTCGACATTACAAAAATGTCATGCATTATGGCAACAAACAGTAGTTCACGGGCACTTGTGTCAGTCACGAACCTCTGCCATCGCTCGGAAGCCGGATCACGCCGCCAGGGGAGAGGCGGCGGGCGTCCGCGGCGGCCTGGAGCCAGAGCACCACCACGATGGCCGTGGCAATGCACCTCTTGGTAGTGTACATGGCTGGCTCTCTCTATGATCTTCCCAGTCTTGCCTTTCACTCTCTCTCGAAGCGCCGGGCAGCATTTTATAGCCAGCAAGATCGGCCTCGCGGCACGTACTGGCTGCCAGGTAATCTGCCAGATAGATCAGTGTGTGGCTGTGTATAACGTGCCAGTGTGAATACGCGAGACCTGGATATCCAGTGCCTTCCCGGCCTGGACGCGTGTGTGCACTGTGCCCAATTCTGATCCATCATGTCCCTATGCTCGTAGGAAGATGCCCGTGTCCTTTTGTGATGTGAGCTCTCGCAATTTCCACTTGTGAGTGTGATTCACGCCAGCCATGGGACTAGTGCCTCTCACCCATATGTACATACACAAACGTCCATGCTTACACCCAAGCTCGTAGGCCATTGGAGACGATGCACATACGGTGGAGAAACCAAACGTCACGATTTGCCCTCGCTACCGCCCGACGATTTGAGGCCCCATTTTGCTCTCAAGTACTATTAGTATTGCTTAGTGACGGATATTCTATTAGTTGCAAATAATCATTGAATTCATGAGAGCGCTTTTTTGGAAGAAGGATATTCTAGTTGTCCGTGAGAATTAATGTTTTCCATACAGACGTACCTTTGGATCAAAGAACAGGGCATCGCAATTTGCTATGTATCACTTTTGTAGGTCACCAATTCTT
The DNA here is from genome assembly GCF_056163025.1 of Triticum urartu. NCBI lineage: Eukaryota > Viridiplantae > Streptophyta > Magnoliopsida > Poales > Poaceae > Triticum > Triticum urartu. Next base: position 582,329,354 of record NC_141878.1, on the reverse strand, counting down.
TTGTGAGCACACTGAATTAACTCCGCAGCCAACGCAGTGCACTCCTTACAGTCTGGGTTTCTGAAAGGACGCTCCATTGTCGAAAATTTTGCGTTGGCTGCGGAGTTAATTTAGTGTGCTCACAAAAGAAAACTGCCTGTTGTTGCGTTGAAGCTCGACTTCCACAAAGCCTTCGATAGCGTCAGCTGGGACTGTCTCAAGCAGGTTATGGAAGCACGGGGTTTCCCACAACAATGGAGGCAGTGGGTCGACAACTTGCTCTCCTCTGCCAGCTCCAGAGTCATGATCAACGGGGAGCTGGGCCCACCCATCCTTGCCAAGCGTGGTTTTCGGCAGGGTGACTCCTTGTCGCCTTATCTCTTTCTGTTGGTGGCAGATGTGTTGCAAAGACTATGCTGTCTGCATTTCCAAAGTGGGTCTCTGCAACATCCACTCAACGCCGACTGTTTCTTTCCTGTGCTGCAGTACGCGGATGACACTTTGATCATCTTCAAGGGGGACATGCAGCAGGCCACGATCATCAAGGACATCCTCAACTCCTTCTCAGCCTTCTCCGGTTTGACTATTAATTTTCACAAAAGCACTTTAGTGCCGGTCTGCTTGGTTGCCCCATCTCCTCCACCCCCTGCACCTACCTTGGTCTGCCCTTGTCACTCAACAAGATCACGCATGGGTTGCTGCTTCCTGTTATCCACAAGGTGGATCGTCATTTGTCAGGCTGGCTGGCCACCTTCCTCTCTCTAGGTGGGAGGCTCACCCTCATCAACTCTGTGCTGGCTGGCATTCCTACATACTTCATGGCATGTTTCCCATGGCCTAAGGAGTCAATCTGCTCCCTGGAGAGCCTGCTACGAGCATTCCTTTGGCAAGGAAAGAACAAAGTAAAAGGGGGACAATGCCTCGTGGCCTGGGACAAGGTGACTCTTCATCGCCAGAATGGAGGTCTGGGTGTGAGAAACCTGCAAGCTCATAACCAAGCCATGCTCTGCAAGTTTCTCTCCAAGGTTCTACAACACTCTGACATCCCGTGCTACCAATGGTTCGCCTTGCAACACTGTCAGTCTACCTTGCCTCTTGGGCCTTCCGGGAGGGATACTGCTTTGTGGCATGGCTTCAAAGACTGCATCCCCTTTGTCTTTAACTCCTCACGATGCATCCTCGGCTCGGGCCAGTTCATCTCCTTCTGGCATGATCTTTGGGTCGAAGAAGGCAGGCTACGTTTGCTGCTGCCTGTTCTATACTCCTTCGCCAGGAACCGCTGCTGCTCCGTGTCCTCACAATACTCAGATGGCACCTGGTCAGTACAGTTACACCCCAACCTCTCCCGTTCTGATGAGCGCGAGCTCGTCCTTCTGCAGCAGCTGCTTGCCCCGCTCGCCCCTGATGGGTCAGCTAAAGATGTTCGCTTGCCGTCGGCCACTGGCAAATATCTGAGCACAGGTTACTTCTACAGCCTGCTGACTTTCCGTGGTGTTTCTTGCGTCTTCCATGACTTGATCTGGGACGCCCTGATCCCTTTGAAGCATAAAACCTTCCTATGGCTCGCTTTTTGGGGCCGGCTCAATACCAGAGACAACATGATCAGGAAGAACTGGGCTGCCATCACTACTGACTCTGGTTGTGACATCTGCCCTGCTATGGAGTCGGTTCACCACATTTTGCTACATTGTCGGGCGGCATCCTCTCTCTGGCAGCACCTTCAACTTGCTACGTTAGCTGGCAGGGCGCCTGGCATCCTCTCCTTCGTCCGGCAAGCTGCTGCTCATCTTCAGTACAAACGCAAGTGGAATGTTGCTTTTGCCGCCTGTGCCATCTCCCTTTGGCATGCCCGTAACGATCGTGTTTTCAACTCACGATCTTGGACAGATGCATACGTACGTTTTCATGCCGCAGATATGATCCGTCTTTGGTCCTACAGAGCCAGGAAGTTGCAAGACAAGGAGGACCTCAAGTTCTGGGGCGATTTAGTAGCAATGTAGCTTGTTTTTGTTTATGTTTTGGCTTTTGGCTATCGGTTCTCCTCTTCTTCTACTCCTGTCTGAGCAACTCCTTTTCTATCAGGTTATCTTGTGGCCTTGCACTAAAGTGCACCCCACAAGCCTCATGTTGTATGCTACTCAGGCTTCGGCCTGTTTTGAAATATAAAGGTGGCTCGAGCCCCTTTCGTTTTCAAAAAAAAAGACTAGTTGGTACCCTGGGTAGGACTAGCTATTCCGACAACGCATGCCCCTTGAGTCATAGTCACAAGGGTCATCTTTATGTTTGTGGGCCAACATTCTTGAGTCTTGATGATTCCGTCTATTGTTGTTGGAGCTCTTCACACTTGCCTTGAGGTTATTCGCTCTTGACGTAGGAATCCTTCAACTTTTAGGAGAAACTAGCTAAATGCATGTGCGTTGCCATAGAAAACAAAAATAAATCAATGAAATAATTGTTTTGATTTATAAATATATGCTGAATATGAAAGCATGCCATCTCTGTTCATATAGCGATAAATACTAATTCTCTCTATCCTCATCTTTTTCTGGTCGACATTCCGTCTCCTTAACCATCACCTCCTTGCAAAAATATAAAGTGGCATATATCTTGATGTACCCTAACCCTATTCATCTCTATTCTCTTGACCCGACCTTACTCGAGAATTATCACCGCTTTGAAACTTATTCATCTTGCCTTAACATTATATTCTTTGTATTCTCATAAAATTGAAAAACATGACATGCAACTCATGGATGATGAAGTCAATGATAGCTGCAGAATATGGTGAACGTTGACAAGACAAACAAGCTCCTATATGACCCTTTGTTATCCATTGAATATTTATGGCACTTTAAACCCATTTTAGTTACTCAAGACTTTATTTATTCCATTTTTGACTTTTATGTACACATGATCTTCGATGCTTTGCCTCCCCCGTCCAAGTTCACCACCTCTATCGATATTACTCTTCCTTCCCAATCCAAGTTAGCCACCACAGTCAATGACACATTCTGCTCGCAATGCCCCCTTCCACCACCACCCGCCCATAGTTTTCATTCAAACACATAAACAGAGAGTTGTATTAAGATAGACAACCACACATGGGTCACTTATAAGGTTGCAATAAATAAAATAAATATTTTGCAGCCACTTAGGCTAGCACCTCCGGCGCGTTCTTCTCTGCTCTTTATACCTCACCCGTATCTATCTCTTCCATGACTGACACAAGGGATGGGGTGGCCGACTTCTCCCTTGGAAAAAACGTCACAAATTGCACTCGCTACCACCGGACGATTTGCGGCCCCATTTTGCTCTCAAGTACTACTAGTATTGCTTACTGACAAATATTCTATTAGTTGCAAATAATCATTGAGTGAGAGTTTTTTTTGTAGAAGGATATTCTAGCTGTCCATGAGAAGTAGTGTTTTCTATACAGACGTACCTTTGGATCAAAGAACAAGACATTGAAATTTGCTATGTACTACCTCCATTGCGAATTATAAGATGTTTTGGATATTTCAATACATAGTACATGTTTACTAAAATGAGTGAACAAATTAACACACTAAAACCCATCCACATACATCCGATTTAGAAAAGTAAGTAGAACACCTTCAGAACAGAGGACGATGTAACTCCTAAGTCATAATTTTATACAACTATTTTCCAAAAAAAAACATATATCAAAACTTTGTCTATGCAAACCATGGGATGCACTCAACCCTTAAAGTAAATTCTTGAGTTTTCCTATAGTACACAACCAAATAACTTTTGTTAATGAGATGAAGCCATGTTTTCTTCATCGTGACAACATGAGATTAGGGGGGATTTTTAGTAACATAGTCGCAACAATAACTACTGAAAGTTGTGTATGGAGCTTATAAGGAAGGTTATTGTACACCGATAAAATTAACACTTTGATTTTTCTTAAATATGTTCAATCACCTTGACGGAGTGTGATCTACACCAATGTTACAAAGGTGACACCGGAGGATTTTGATTGATGGCTCAATTGTTCCTGGAAATCAAGCCCGACTCCAAATTATTGTTCCTCGACCTTGGTGCAACTTGTGCTCGACTCCTTGGACTCGACCCCCAAGCTCCCCAATCTCGTCTCTAGTGTCCTCCCCTGTTTTGTATTCAAATGAGATGACACAGAAGACTAGTTGCTTCCCTAGGTAGGACTAGCTATTCCAACAACGTAAGCCCCTTGGGTCATAGTCACAAAGGTCATCTTTATGTTTGTGGGTCAAAATTCTTGAGTCTTGATGATTCCTTGTATTGTTGTTCGATCTTTTCACACTTGCCTTGAGGTTATTCGTAATTGACATAGGAATCCTTCAACTTTTAGAAGCAATATTGGCGATGGGTTGATGGGTAGCAGGGGAATGGCTCTTTCTTCTAGAAAGATGAGTGTGGTTGAGTAGAAACATCCAGGGTGGAGGGGGGAGGGGGTCTAGAAGTCTCAAACATTTTTCTTTTTTGCAATGATGATGCTACATGTATGCATCATGTCACAAAAAATAAAATGTAAATTCAATTTGTAACTCGGCAAAAAGAAGACAAAGTCAGCGATCATAGCGATAATTGGCCATAATCTACATCCCAATTTAATTAAACTACCATTCACAGCTAGATCTTTCCTTTTTCAACATTTGAGCTTTAAATTTTGTGACATGATGGTTGATGCATGATGTGTGTATGTCATGATTTTTTTATTGAAATTTGGACATGTTTTAAAATAGTGTTTCCATAGCTAGAAGTGCCAGGAGTACTCTAACCTACCGAGCACCAGATGCATTCTCGATGAAATCATTGTGATTGATTGTTTTGCACGGTGGTTTCGTCTTCTCTTTCCTACATGGATATATGATAAAGCCGCTTAATTTGGTCATTATGTCGTCGTTATTTATAGTGGTAACAATGGTGTCATCATTAGTAATAAATGAATAACACGGTCTATGAGGTGACCAGGAAGAGTTGGAGCTTGGTGAATCACAATACACTGTCAAACTAAGACTGCTCACAGTGGAGAGTAACATAGAGTAGTAATAACTTGCCGATGTTACTAGTCTATGTTACTACCTCCATAGTGGATAGTAACATATGAATGGTATCATGAAAGAGTTCATTTATTAGGCTATAGACTCATTATGCCTTGAAATGTGTGATGTTACAGTAACTAGCTAAGTTACCACAAATCTCTCTCTCCTCATTAATTAACTGCCACATAAGCAATCTTGTATTGAAATGTGTGATGTTACTAGTTAAGTTACTCCTATTGTGACTAGTCTAAGTAGACCGTCAGTGACTTTGCACACAAATTTAACATTCAAAATTAGGTATTCAATTTATGATTGGAGAACAAAGCGCCTGCCCCTGGCTTGCTTGATGGGGCCATCTTTGAGTTGCTTTGGGAGCTTGAATATTTTGGCTTGCAGAGTTTGAATTTTGCGGAGGTGCCAAATGCTCCCAAATTACTCCAAGGAAGAACATACCTTTTTATCGGGTACAAATATGTGCCGTGCTTATTCAGTCGCTGGAGCAACACCTCCCCTGCTTCTGCATCTATATGATCTGAAGTCCGAAATGAAACTGCGGCAAAAAGTTAAAAAAAAAATAGACCGGATTAGGATCGGGGGTATTGAACCCGACGTGAATCGAACACGCAACCTTCTGATCTGGAGTCAGACGCGCTACCATTGCGCCACGGATCCGGTGTGCTGTTGCTCGCTAATCAAGCTACAAAACCGAAAGCACGAGCACGGGTACTGCACGTTCGCTCTTCACCACGTACAGAGCATACCCTCTTATCTTATCATATCACAACCCACGTGCCTTTCCAAATTACAGTTACTTCGAAGCTTATCTTAAGGATCTGGAGGATGTGCTCATGGCCTCATGGGTTTCGTGGCTGGTCAGGCCGGCAGTCCAGCTAAAGTGCAAAACACAGGAGATTTAACAGGAACGCGTGGAAAAACAGGGAGCTGAACTGGGTAATTCTGGGAGCAGCAGCCAGTGGAGGAGAGGGTTGTGTACATGAGTTTCTGCAAAGTTGTAGTTTCTGTCTCGTTTCGATGTGCTACCCCTACAAGGTTACGTTGGCGACGGCGCCGGCCGGCTACATCCACGGCGACTCTCGACCGGGGCACTTCCTCATCGGCTCCCACCGCCCACCTCGCCAATGGGCGGGGGACGCTTGCCTACAGCGTATGTTAGATAGTCTGGGCCTAAGTTCCCACTCGCCTAGCGCCCGTCTCTATTTTTTTTTCACTTCCAATTTTTGTTTTTTAGGTTTTCTCTATTCATAAAAGTTATTGTATTTTTATTAAACTACGAAAATTATTTCATATTTTTGGTAAAAAATAGATCACAATGTTTCAAAATAATAAGATGAAAACATCAAAAACTATTCGCGTATTTTTTTAAAAACCATTCGAACCAGTCATAGGAGCACGTCTCTCTTTTTTCTAAAACTCAGCAACGTCTCTTTACTGATACACTAGCTTGTTGTATACGCCTTCTCAAGTCTTTGATTTTCTTTTTCTTTTTTGCGAGGAAAAAAGGAGGACAAAATTAAGAGTTCCTGGGACTCAAACCCAAGACCTCTCGGTTGAAAACCAAGGGTGCGAGTTACTTATGTGACTAACGTTCCCTGGGAGGAAGACGGCAGACAAACACATTTTCCTCGCAGTTTTAGTTGCGATGCAAGATCGAACGGTCGTAGTTTCGGAAATGTTATTAGGCGAACGAGCTCAGTTTTTCTTTTCTTCCTATATATAAAAAGTATGCTACTTGGTGTCGTCTTAGTCAAAAACAATTGTGCCAACCTTAACTATTGGATTGACATTTAACGTCTGTCGTGTTTCTTCAATCTCTTCTTCCTCCAACCGTTAAAGCCAAACCAGCGCCTGCGGGACCGCCTGCTCCCGCCTTCCACGGCTGGTTGTGCTGCCGCGCACGAATCGTGGCCACATCACACCCTAAAACTCTGCGCATCTTCTCCGGCTCCTGTTCGTTCCCGTCCGAGGCCTCACCATCGTCCTCCGCCTTGGTTCGCTCGCCGCGGCGCCGCCCTCCGGTGTTGTCAATATGGTTAACAACCGAGAGGAATAAGGAGATGACTGTACATGGTGAGGATGACGGTAGGGATCCAGCAACGCGCGCAGTAATTTTATTTTTTCGGGACGGAGAAGGGTATCAACTGGGTTGTGCGGGAGCTGTGGCCCGTCTAGCCCAGACTTTTATTTCATATGTTCACGACATGACCAGCCCAGTTTGGTTTTTTTCCTTTCTGAAAATGTCTAGCCCAGCTATTTTGTTTTTTTAAGAAAATAAACCATAAGTAATAATTAGTACAAATGCCCGTGCGTTGCAACGTGCAAAAAAAAAGCGAAGCCTTTCTTATAGCAGTTATGATAAACATCGGTAATAAGATTACACTCTTATTGTTGTTCGGAGCATAAAGTGTGGATGTGAAGAAGCTAGCCTAACTTCCTTCGTCTATGGAATAGTATAGTGGTGCATGAAATAGTTTGTCTATCATTTTTTATGTTTTGTTATTAGAGTTGAAACATGTTTTGAAGCCCAACATTTTATGAACACATGATTTTTTTTAGTGATTTTGTAATATTACAGGGTGACCAGACACAAAAGATAAATAAAACCGTGCAAGAAATATTCTATCTATATATACAGCCCAATGCTAGCTAGTAGTTCAAGCACTTGTCACCTGTATGTACACATTTTGATGCATTCACTTGATTAATTGTTTGTTTGTTCTTGGGCATACGTTCATGGCGGATGGCTGAGCCTGATCGTCTTCATGACCATCGCCATCATCTGCATCTACACCGGGCTTCTAGAACCTTGTTGCTGCTTTGTTTGCTTCTTCACATGATGCAATATATTTGTCCTGCTAGCCTTCCCACGGTGGCTATATATACACTAAAAGAGAACAATCAGACTTGGCAGTTTTCAGCTTTCCAGTGACATGAATAGCAGCAGCGATGCATAGGACCTCTCCAGCCTGAAGATTTTCACAGGAAAATAATTTGATTATGACCAGATTATAGAAGGCAAAAACTGGTCTATTACAAAAGTAGAAAATGTTAGCACAACACTGAAATTTGAAAGTGCTTAACGTAAGTAAAATTTTGTAACATAACACAGAAATTTTCAATCACTTAGTCTGTAGGTCAAAAATTGTTTGCCGCAGTGCATAACACTAACCACATTGGTTTGAACGCCAAAGATTTTTTGATTGCAGTATACAACACTTAATTTATTTGTTTGCAGACCTAACATTATATTCCATGCCAGCGATTTCAATTACCTCTAGTGGCTATAGCTTTGCATCAGAAACGTTGGAAGATCCGAGTCGGCGGCGTATGTGCTTCTGCCTTCCCCCACAACGGTGCGGCTCTCCAAACTCTCCATGGCAGTCTCTCTCCCTCTCGGCAGCGCCGCTCGTCCATCAGACCCTCGCCTCCGTCACATGGTGCGAGAGAACTCAATCCCGCCTCGCTTCCTCTCTTTTCTTTCCTGAATCCCGCCTTGTTCATATGTATTGCGGTTCCGGCGTCCATTTGCCTTGTCCCTCGTTCATATATATGCCCTCAATGGAGGTAATTCATTCCTGATGATATTTGTAATTAAACAGGACCCACTACACTCTGCTTATTGAACCTCAAGGTGGTTTACTGATTTCAAGTCAAAGACATACTCCCTCCGGCAAATGAATGTATCTAGAACTAAAGTATGTCTAGATACATCCATTTCTCCGACAAGATTTTCGGACGGAGGGAGTATATAAATTGATCAGTTAGGGTTTTAGAAAGCAGAAGGGACTATTTAATAGACAGACGAATCAGAACTTAGGAACACAACCTGATGCTAGTTCGGTGGTAGTTGTTGCTCGTAACAGAGCCCAGGTTAGGAGTTCGATCCCCTTGTCCCACACCTGACGGACGAAAGCACTTTTGACATACGAAAGAAAGGAAGACAAACGTACAAAAAATCAGGAGGAAGAAGTGTTATTCTCTTTAATAGTAGGTATAGACATGAGAAAGAAAGAAAGGAAGACTGCACAGTGTTATTTCAGAATCTTGCTTGCAACTGTTTGAATTGAAGAGAAGAATTGCTTCTTTCGAGAACAAGCCTCTAGATTATTTTTACATGAAGATATAGTGTGTGCACAATAGAAGACCAAATTACCTGTAGTAGATCGAACAGATCATGCCAATTTTTTCCTTCTTTCTTGAGCCAGAGAGGTTTTTGTGTGTGTGTGTGTGTGTGTGTGGGGGGGGGGGGGGGGGGTGGTTTTAAGATTTCCAATACTCCTCTTTGTCCTATACACACATGAATCAAGAAATCAAAATCAATTGAAATTGGAGGAAGCAATGATATTGGTATGTAAAATAATGACAGTAAAGTTTCACGTGCCTTAGATTGAAAAACAACATAAAGCCTTGAGTAGCCCATATGTTCGAATATTATGAAAAAAGAGGCACCCTCATTCTTGCATTACCTCATAGTGTTGTTTTTATACTCATTCATAAAGATGGCTGCAATAACTGTCCAAAAAATCCAAATTTCTCCTGAAACATAATAGAAACGCTGCTGGCACCCTGATCTTTACTGCAATTTTTTCCTGAAACATCATTTTAAAAAGGGTCACCTCCATCATTTCCTAATGGATATATGGGCAGCTCATCCGCTTAAAATGTATAAGAATTCTAGAGAACAAAGCAAATATCTATAACTGAAGGTGTGTATGAATCTAAGAAATTCTTCAAGTTCGTGTACTTGGAGATGGTTGTTGGTATGGTAGACTGTCAGGCCATCCAAGTTCATCAACTTCAGAACCCCCTTTTGAGTCACATCTGCAAGTGTTGGATGCCATGATAAAAGCAGTGACATTCCATGGAACATGGCAGCGGAAAATCGTGTTGGACGGTACTCGTCTAAGATGACGACGAAGCAGCCGCGCCGCCGACCCTTGATCATCTTCTTGCGGAGTCGCGAACAACCATGACTGCCCCTGATGAATAATTGTTTTTTGACGAGCAGTCAACAATGAAAAGTTGGGAGTGCAGGAACCATGCTGAATCTATTTTCAAGTGTTTTACTTCTATAATATACATGCACCAATTTAGCTGCAAAGTTCTCAAATAGATATTTACAAGAAACATGGTAATAATATTATTAATATATCAAGCTGAAATCAAAACTTCATATGTAACAGAAAGTTTCCAGAAAATACTGATCCATTGACCATTTGTTGAACGTGCACTAAATCATAATGCATATTCTAGTGTCGATAAAGTACTAATATTCAAGTGTCGATAACATCAGTACATATTTTGATTTAATGAGAGCTTAAAGCAAGTGGCATTCTTTTAAAAATAAAAATACTAATACCATGCCATTTTGGATGCAGTAGTTTTATGCATCAGTACCAACACTCCAGAACAAAAGAAAACACAATCTGTTTTACAAACAAAACTCCAGAACACCCCAGGTAGTAAAATAAGTTGGCTAAGTAAATGATAAATAAAAGAGAGCAATTTTCGACATACCTGACATTAACAGTGCTATGAAATATCACCTAACTGTCAGCATTGTCTATTCTCTTACTGGAACCGTCGAGCTTGGAGCACAGACGGACGGCGACGTCGACCGGGGAGACTCATGGCGGCCGTTGGGACCGTGCTGGCGGCGGCGGCACATCCCGTAACTATAGAGAGGGACGGGGTATTGAGAGCGAGCGAAATGAGATTTTGGAATTAGGCATCGACGGGATTAATAGATGGCTTCTAAATATCATGACAGAGATGGAGATAGAGATAATTGAGAGAGAGGCGTCCCTAGCAGCTAGCTCAACCGACGCCGAACCCTGTCGTTGCTTGTCGATGCCTCAAACACCTGCAACATGTAGCAGAAAAATCAGAGAAGGAAGTGCAGCAGGAGCTCCTCCAATGCAAGCGTTGGCTGCCGTCACCGAAGGGGAGGGTGGGATGCAACATAGCATGGATCAATTAACACATAAACCGTACCCAAAAATTGGGCTCAAACAGTAGCAAGTTCCAATTTTTTTTTCATCTTTCAGTAGCAGCTCCCTAAATTGAAGATTGAACAATTCAACTAACAACTGCGGTTCAGTCAGGCATCAATTCAACTAACAAATTCATGGTTAACCTTGCTGTTCAATTCAAGGAACAATCCACACTTAACAGTATCAACAAAATTGACCTCAAACAGTAGCCAATTGAGCCCAAACAGTGGTAAATCCTAACCAAGAGCAATGCCTCAATGGCCACGTACAAGAGCAGAGAGAGGAGGAGGTGAACTCACCTGAAGATAGAAAGGAGGAAGCTCCATGGGTGGTCGCCCCGAGCTGCAGCAAGGCAAGGTCGACCCCTCCTTCCTCAAGCATCCAATCCTTGCCCTGCACATCTACCATGGAGGATCAAACCAGATACATGTACCATGGAGGATCAAACCATATATTAGAGAGAGAAAGGGGGAGAGATATGGGAGGGGATGAACTCACCCCATGGCCACCAGGCGGAGGAGCAACATCCTAGAGATGGAGCTGCGTGTGAGGGCGCGGTGGGCGTCGGAGAGGAGTCGCTGGAGGCGCGGGAGCCACGCCAGTGTGGAGGCGCCCGAAACCCTAGCCATGGTGAGGGCTTAAGGTCATCGCTGGTGGCCGATAGCGGCGAATCCCGCTGGGGGAGAAGTGTTGGGTTTCGTAGTAATTTCAAAATTTTCCTACGCACACGCAAGACCATGTGATGCATAGCAACGAGAGGGGAGAGTGTTGTCTACGTACCCACGCAGACCGACTGCGGAAGCGTTGACGCAACGTAGAGGAAGTAGTCGTACGTCTTCACGATCCAACCGATCAAGCACCGAAACTACGGCACCTCCGAGTTCGAGCACACGTTCAGCTCGATGACGATCCCCGGACTCCGATCCAGCAAAGTGTCGGGGAAGAGTTCCGTCAGCACGACGGCGTGGTGACGATCTTGATGTACTACAGCAGCAGGGCTTCGCCTAAACTCCGCTACAGTATTATCGAGGACTATGGTGGCTGGGGGCACCGCACACAGCTAAGGAATAGATCACGTGGATCAACTTGTGTGTTCTAGGGTGCCTCTACCTCAGTATATAAAGGACCAAAAGGGGGGGAGGCTGGCCGGCCACAAGGGGTGCGCCAGGAGAGTCCTACTCCCTCCGGGAGTAGGATTCCCCCCCAATCGTAGTTGGAATAGGATTCACGGAGGGGGAAAAGAGAGAGAGGGGGCCGGCCACCTCTCCTAGTCCTAATAGGACTAGGGGAAGGAGGAGGCGCGCAGCCCATGTAGGGCTGCCTCTTCTTTTTTCCACTAAGGCCCATCATGGCCCATTTAGCTCCCGGGGGGTTCCGGTAACCTTCCCGGTACTCTGGTAAAATCCCGATTTCACCCGGAACACTTCCGATATCCAAACATAGGCTTCCAATATATCAATCTTTACGTCTCGACCATTTCGAGAATCCTCATGATGTCCGTGATCACATCCGGGACTCCGAACAACCTTCGGTACATCAAAATGCATAAACTCATATTATAACTGTCATCGTAACCTTAAGCGTGCGGACCCTACGGGTTCGAGAACAATGTAGACATGACCGAGACACGTCTCCGGTCAATAACCAATAGCGGGACCTGGATGCCCATATTGGCTCCTACATATTCTACGAAGATCTTTATCGGTCAGACCGCATAACAACATACGTTGTTCCCTTTGTCATCGGTATGTTACTTGCCCGAGATTCGATCGTCGGTATCCAATACCTAGTTCAATCTCGTTACCGGCAAGTCTCTTTACTCGTTCCGTAATACATCATCCCGCAACTAAATCATTAGTTGCAATGCTTGCAAGGCTTAAGTGATGTGCATTACCGAGAGGGCCCAGAGATACCTCTCCGACAATCGGAGTGACAAATCCTAATCTCGAAATACGCCAACCCAACATGTACCTTTGGAGACACCTGTAGAGCACCTTTATAATCACCCAGTTACGTTGTGACGTTTGGTAGCACACAAAGTGTTCCTCCGGCAAACGGGAGTTGCATAATCTCATAGTCATAGGAACATGTATAAGTCATGAAGAAAGCAATAGCAACATACTAAACGATCGGGTGCTAAGCTAATGGAATGGGTCATGTCAATCAGATCATTCACCTAATGATGTGATCCCGTTAATCAAATAACAACTCTTTGTCCATGGTTAGGAAACATAACCATCTTTGATTAACGAGCTAGTCAAGTAGAGGCATACTAGTGACACTCTGTTTGTCTATGTATTCACACATGTATTATGTTTCCGGTTAATACAATTCTAGCATGAATAATAAACATTTATCATGAAATAAGGAAATAAATAATAACTTTATTATTGCCTCTAGGGCATATTTCCTTCAGTCTCCCACTTGCACTAGAGTCAATAATTTAGATCACATCACCATGTGATTAACATCGATAGTTCACATCATCATGTGATTAACACCCATAGTTCACATCGCCATGTGACCAACACCCAAAGGGTTTACTAGATTCAGTAATCTAGTTCACATCGCTATGTGATTAACACCCAAGGAGTACTAAGGTGTGATCATGTTTTGCTTGTGAGAGAATCTTAGTCAACGGGTCTGCCACATTCAGATCCGCATGTATTTTGCAAATTTCTATGTCAACAATGCTCTGCATGGAGCTACTCTAGCTAATTGCTCCCACTTTCAATATGTATCTAGACCGAGACTTAGAGTCATCTAGATTAGTGTCAAAACTTGCATCGGCGTAACCCTTTACGACGAACCTTTTTTTCACTTCCATAATCGAGAAACATATCACCAAGGATAATTTTGACCGCTGTCCAGTGATCTACTCCTAGATCACTATCGTACTCCCTTGCCAAACTCAGTGGTAGGGCATGCAATAGATCTGGTATACAGCATGGCATACTTTATAGAACCTATGAATGAGGCATAGGGAATGACTTTCATTCTCTTTCTATCTTCTGCCGTGGTCGGGCTTTGAGTCTTACTCAACTTCACACCTTGTAACACAGGCAAGAAACCTTTTCTTTGACTGTTCCATTTTGAACTACTTCAAAATCTTGTCAAGGTATGTACTCATTGAAAAAACTTATCAAGTGTCTTGATCTATCTCTATAGATCTTGATACTCAATATGTAAGCAGCTTCACCGAGGTCTTTCTTTGAAAAACTCCTTTCAAACACTTCTTTATGCTTTGCAGAATAATTCTACATTATTTCCGATCAACAATATGTCATTCACATATACTTATCAGAAATGTTGTAGTGCTCCCACTCACTTTCTTGTAAATACAGGCTTCACCGCAAGTCTGTATAAAACTATATGCTTTGATCAACTTATCAAAGCGTATATTCCAACTCCGAGATTCTTGCACCAGTCCATAGATGGATCGCTGGAGCTTGCATATTTAGTTAACACCTTTAGGATTGACAAAACCTTCTAGTTGCATCGTATACAACTCTTCTTTAGTAAATCCATTAAGGAATGCAGTTTTGTTTATCCATTTGCCAGATTTCATAAAATGCGGCAATTGCTAACATGATTCGGACAGACTTAAGCATAGATACGAGTGAGAAAATCTCATCGTAGTCAACACCTTGAACTTGTCGAAAACCTTTTGCGACAATTCTAGCTTTGTAGATAGTAACACTACTATCAGCGTCCGTCTTTCTCTTGAAGATCCATTTATTTTCTATGGCTTGCCGATCATCGGGCAAGTCAACCAAAGTCCATACTTTGTTCTCATACATGGATCATATCTCAGATTTCATGGCTTCAAGCCACTTAGCGGAATCTGGGCTCACCATCGCTTCTTCATAGTTCGTAGGTTCATCATGATCTAGTAGCATGACTTCCAGAACAGGATTACCGTACCACTCTGGCGCGGATCTTACTCTGGTTGATCTACGAGGTTCAGTAGTATCTTGTTCTGAAGTTTCATGATCATCATTATTAGCTTCCTCACTAACTGGTGTAGGTGTCACAGAAACAATTTTCTGTGATGTATTACTTTCCAATAAGGGAGCAGGTACAGTTACCTCGTCAAGTTCTACTTTCCTCCCACTCACTTCTTTCGAGAGAAACTCCTTCTCCAGAAAATTTCCGAATTTGGTAACAAAAGTCTTGCCTTCGGATCTGTGATAGAAGGTGTATCCAATAGTTTCCTTTGGATATCCTATGAAGACGCACTTCTCCGATTTGAGTTTGAGCTTATCATGATGAAACTTTTTCATATAAGCATCGCAACCCCAAACTTTAAGAAACGACAGCTTAGGTTTCTTGCCAAACCATAGTTCACATGGTGTCATCTCAACGGATTTAGATGGTGCCCTATTTAACGTGAATGCAGCTGTCTCTAATGCATAACCCCAAAACGATAGTGGTAGATCGGTAAGAGACATCATAGATTGCACTATATCCAATAAAGTACGGTTATGACGTTCGGACACACCATTATGCTGTGGTGTTCCATGTGGCATGAGTTTGTGAAACTATTCCACATTGTTTTAATTGAAGACCAAACTCGTAACTCAAATATTTGTCTCTGCGATCAGATCGTAGAAACTTTATTTTCTTGTCACGATGATTTTCCACTTCACTCTGAAATTCTTTGAACTTTTCAAATGTTTCAGACTTATGTTCCATCAAGTAGATATACCCATATCTGCTCAAATCATCTGTGAAGTTCAGAAAATAACGATACTTGCCGTGAGCCTTAACACTCATCGGACCGCATACATCAGTATGTATTATTTCCAATAAGTCAGTTGCTCGCTCCGGAGAATGGAGTCTTACTCATCTTGCCCATGAGGCATGGTTCGCAAGCATCAAGTGATTCATAATCAAGTGATTCCAAAATCCCATCAGCATGGAGTTTCTTCATGCGCTTTACACCAATATGACCTAAACGGCAGTGCTACAAATAAGTTGCACTATCATTATTAACTTCGCATCTTTTGGTTTCAATATTATGAATATGTGTATCACTACGATCGAGATCCAATGAACTTGTTTCATTGGGTGTATGACCATCGAAGGTTTTATTCATGTAAACAGAACAACAATTATTCTCTGACTTTAATGAATAACCATATTGCAATAAACATGATCAAATCATATTCATGCTTAACGCAAAAACCAAATAACACTTATTTAGGTTCAACACTAATCCCAAAAGTATAGGGGAGTGTGTGATGATGATCATATCAATCTTGGAACCACTTCCAACACACATCGTCACTTCACCCTTAACTAGTCTCTGTTTATTCTGCAACTCCCGTTTCGAGTTACTAATCTTAGCGACTGAACTAGTATCAAATACTGAGGGGTTGCTATAAACACTAGTAAAGTACACATCAATAACATGTATATCAAATATACTTATGTTCACTTTGCCATCCTTCTTATCTGCCAATCACTTAGGGTAGTTCCGCTTCCAATGACCAGTCCCTTTGTAGTAGAAACACTTAGTCTCAGGCTTAGGACCAGATTTGGGCTTCTTCACTTGAGCAGCAACTTGCTTGCCGTTCTTCTTGAAGTTCCCCTTCTTCCCTTTGCCCTTTTATTGAAACTAGTGGTCTTGTCTACCATCAACACTTGATGCTCTTTCTTGATTTCTACCTTCGTCGATTTCAACATCATGAAGAGCTTGGGAATCACTATAGTCATCCCTTGCATATTATAGTTCATCACGAAGTTCTACTAACTTGGTGATGGTGACTAGAGAATTCTGTCAATCACTATTTTATCTGGAAGATTAACTCCCACTTGATTCAAGCGATTGTAGTACCCAGACAATCTGAGCACATGCTCACTAGTTGAGCGATTCTCCTCCATCTTTTAGCTATAGAACTTGTTGGAGACTTCATATCTCTCAACTCGGGTATTTGCTTGAAATATTAACTTCAATTCCTGGAACATCTCATATGGTCCATGAAGTTCAAAATGTCTTTGAAGTCCCGATTCTAAGCCGTTAAGCATGGTGCACTAAACTATCAAGTAGTCATCATATTGAGTTAGCCAAACGTTCATAACGTCTGCATCTGCTCCTGCAATAGGTCTGTCACCTAGCGGTGCATCAAGGACATAATTCTTCTATGCAGCAATGAGGATAAACCTCAGATCACGGATCCAATCCGCATCCTTGCTACTAACATCTTTCAGCACAATTTTTCTCTAGGAACATATCAAAATAAACATATGAAAGCAACAACGCAAGCTATTGATCTACAACATAATTTGCAAAATACTACCAGGACTAAGTTCATGATAAATTTAAGTCCAATTAATCATATTACTTAAGAACTCCCACTTAGATAGACATCCCTCTAATCTTCTAAGTGATTACGTGATCCATATCAACTAAACCATAACCGATCATCACGTGAGATGGAGTAGTTTTCAATGGTGAACATCGTTATGTTGATCATATCTACTATATGATTCACGCTCGACCTTTCGGTCTCCGTGTTCCGAGGCCATATCTGCATATGCTAGGCTCGTCAAGTTTAACCTGAGTATTCTGCGTGTGCAAAACTGACTTGCACCCATTGTAGATGGACGTAGAGCTTATCACACCCGATCATCACGTGGTGTCTGGGCACGACGAACTTTGGCAACGGTGCATACTCAGGGAGAACACATCTTGATAATTTAGTGAGAGATCATCTTATAATGCTACCGTCAATCAAAGCAAGATAAGATGCATAAAAGGATAAACATCACATGCAATCAATATAAGTGATATGATATGGCCATCATCATCTTGTGCTTGTGATCTCCATCTCCGAAGCACCGTTATGATCACCATCGTCACCGGCGCGACACCTTGATCTCCATTGTAGCATCGTTGTCGTCTCGCCAATCTTATGCTTCCACGACTATCGCTACCGCTTAGTGATAAAGTACAGCATTACAGCGTGATTGCATAGCATACAATAAAGCGACAACCATATGGCTCCTACCAGTTGCCGATAACTCGGTTACAAAACATGATCATCTCATACAATAAAATTCAGCATCATGCCTTGACCATATCACATCACAACATGCCCTGCAAAAACAAGTTAGACGTCCTCTACTTTGTTGTTGCAAGTTTTATGTGGCTGCTACGGGCTTAAGTAAGAACCAATCTCACCTACGCATCAAAACCACAATGATAGTTTGTCAAATAGACTCCGTTTTAACCTTCGCAAGGACCGGACGTAGCCATACTTGGTTCAACTAAAGTTGGAGAGACAGTCGCCCGCAAGCCACCTGTGTGCAAAGCACGTCGGGGGAACCGGTCTCGCGTAAGCGTACGCGTAAGGTTGGTCCGGGTCGTCTCGTCCAACAATACCGCCGAACCAAAGTATGACATGATAGCAACGAGAGGGGAGAGTGTTGTCTACGTACCCACGCAGACCGACTGCGGAAGCGTTGACGCAACGTAGAGGAAGTAGTCGTACGTCTTGACGATCCAACCGATCAAGCACCGAAACTACGACACCTCCGAGTTCGAGCACACGTTCAGCTCGATGACGATCCCCGGACTCCGATCCAGCAAAGTGTCGGGGAAGAGTTCCGTCAGCACGATGGCGTGGTGACGATCTTGATGTACTACAGCAGCAGGGCTTCGCCTAAACTCCGCTACAGTATTATCGAGGACTATGGTGGCTGGGGGCACCGCACACGGCTAAGGAATAGATCACGTGGATCAACTTGTGTGTTCTAGGGTGCCTCTACCTCAGTATATAAAGGACCAAAAGGGGGGAGGCTGGCCGGCCACAAGGGGTGCGCCAGGAGAGTCCTACTCCCTCCGGGAGTAGGATTCCCCCCCAATCGTAGTTGGAATAGGATTCACGGAGGGGGAAAAGAGAGAGAGGGGGCTGGCCACCTCTCCTAGTCCTAATAGGACTAGGGGAAGGAGGAGGCGCGCAGCCCATGTAGGGCTGCCTCTTCTCTTTTCCACTAAGGCCCATCATGGCCCATTTAGCTCCCGGGGGGTTCCGGTAACCTTCCCGGTACTCCGGTAAAATCCCGATTTCACCCGGAACACTTCCGATATCCAAACATAGGCTTCCAATATATCAATCTTTACGTCTCGACCATTTCGAGAATCCTCATCATGTCCGTGATCACATCCGGGACTCCGAACAACCTTCGATACATCAAAATGCATAAACTCATATTATAACTGTCATCGTAACCTTAAGCGTGCGGACCCTACGGGTTCGAGAACAATGTAGACATGACCGAGACACGTCTCCGGTCAATAACCAATAGCGGGACCTGGATGCCCATATTGGCTCCTACATATTCTACGAAGATCTTTATCGGTCAGACCGCATAACAACATACGTTGTTCCCTTTGTCATCGGTATGTTACTTGCCCGAGATTCGATCGTCGGTATCCAATACCTAGTTCAATCTCGTTACCGGCAAGTCTCTTTACTCGTTCCGTAATACATCATCCCGCAACTAAATCATTAGTTGCAATGCTTGCAAGGCTTAAGTGATGTGCATTACCGAGAGGGCCCAGAGATACCTCTCCGACAATCGGAGTGACAAATCCTAATCTCGAAATACGCCAACCCAACATGTACCTTTGGAGACACCTGTAGAGCACCTTTATAATCACCCAGTTACGTTGTGACGTTTGGTAGCACACAAAGTGTTCCTCCGGCAAACGGGAGTTGCATAATCTCATAGTCATAGGAACATGTATAAGTCATGAAGAAAGCAATAGCAACATACTAAACGATCGGGTGCTAAGCTAATGGAATGGGTCATGTCAATCAGATCATTCACCTAATGATGTGATCTCGTTAATCAAATAACAACTCTTTGTCCATGGTTAGGAAACATAACCATCTTTGATTAACGAGCTAGTCAAGTAGAGGCATACTAGTGACACTCTGTTTGTCTATGTATTCACACATGTATTATGTTTCCGGTTAATACAATTCTAGCATGAATAATAAATATTTATCATGAAATAAGGAAATAAATAATAACTTTATTATTGCCTCTAGGGCATATTTCCTTCAAAAAGACCCAGCGGAGCGAGGCGAGCTCGGACCGGTGCTGCGCGGTGGCGGAAGTCGCCAGAGAACGCCGGAATCGGTCGGCATCTGTGGCGGCGGAGATGTGTCCAGGGAGAGAGAGGTGGATGGGTGGGGGGTCCACTTGTTGTGGGAGGGAACCGCCGGCGGTGAGGGGGGCGATGCGAATTGTGAGGACTGTGCGTTGAATACTCAAAAAGGAGTTCTGGCGTCCCCAAATTAGTACCACCTCGTTTATATTACGATTTTGTTCATACAAATTGTAAAAGCATACTATGACATGAAAAGAAAGCGTATTGTGACGGTAAACTCGACAAAATCAATCCGTGCTTTATTATTAGGGAGAGATAAATGGGCTATAAGTAATAATAAATGGGTTGTAAAATGACAAAATACAGCAAATAAGCAATTAGTTTTAAAATACTTTTTTCTTTCGGATTTTTATATTTTAAATTTCACTATTTTTGTGCAGGTGAAATTCCATTGGATTTAAATTAAGATATGTTTAGTTTTTAAATTAATTTGTATTTGGCTAAAAAATTCGGGTTGTATACTATTTGGGACAGATTTGGAGGCTGACTTGTGGGTCTACTAGGTTGCCGTGTATGAAAGGCTTTGTCAAATTAGTCCACAAACGATTCTAGCAGCAGTGACCATTGGACACTACTAGGAAAAACCCTAGTAGTAGCGCGGGTTTTGAGGCTAGCAGCAGCGCGGGTGGCCGCGCTACTAATAAGGCGCTACAGCTAACTTATAGTAGCAGCGCGGTGCTTACCCGCGCTACTACAGTTGACGATATCAGCAACGCTTTTTATGAACGTGCTACTATTACTTAGCTGTAGCGATTTCGCAGTCCCTCGCTACTGCTATATCTTTCATCATTTCCCCCCGTACCCCTTTCCCTTTCAGTTTCCTTTTCACATACTAGATACTAGGTACTGCTAGTAGATATCAAATTCATAAACCATTACTGGGTAGTCAACATGCATCCTTAAGCAGTACAAGGTCATATCAACGGCGATCATCATATGTAGTTCTAGATGATATCGACGATGATCATCATATGTAGTTCTAGATGATATAGCCACACACACATATGTAGTTCTAGAAGATATAGCCACACACACATATGTAGTTCTAGATGATATCGAAGACAATCATCATCGTCAAGCCTGGGCGGTTGGTGTTCTTGATAGTAATTAGGATGGCATGTCCAACACGAAGATTCTTGCCATCGAGGAATTTCTTCCACCCAACCGAGTTTAAGTGTGTGCGACCGTCCGTGTCCACGCGGTAAGTACAGGTTGTGACGGAGCCCCTTGCAGTGAGGCGTAGTCCAGCTGAGCCTTCTTCATCAGACTCGATACCATAACTCACAGATATGCTCTTTGCCAATTTCTGAATAAGAAAAACATTTCAATTAATAAATAGCCTCGCAAATAAGTACATATGGATTATCTACACTATTAATAGTTTCCTTAGATTCTACACTAATAAGCATGTGATCGAACTCTACACTAAAACATATCATCGACTAGATTCCACACAACATACCATATCATTGGACTGTACACTAAGTATTTCATCGGATAATTTGCATTTGTAAGTATAACATACCATATCATGTCGATCAACCATGGTATTTGTCAGGCGGGTCACGAATGGCACCCCAACAAAGTCAACACATGGCGGAATTATGTCCCACAGGTTGGACACCTCCTCCTCGCCCAGCCTTGTTCTTTGAGCTACGATGGCTTCATGAAGTGAGTCCTCATCATCTTCATCGAGTGGGTCCTCATTATCTTCATCATCTTCATCATCTTCCACCAGGTTGAGATAAATGACAGCCAGCTTGGGTCTTTCTGCTCTGAAGGAGAAGCTGATCAACTCACCACCAGTAAGACGCATGCGAGCGACGAAACAGGCCCCTCCATCTCCTCCAATATGCGACATATTGCGTCCTTTCTCGACCTCCATAGTGTACGCCCCCCAGGAGCCTCAAATGTCACAGTGTCTCCTGTCAGCTTATTGAATTTCAACCTCACATTGCATGGGACGATCTGTGTAAAATAAGCAAAATGACACAATGCAGTAATGCCAACACTAAAAATAAAATAGTTATTACATTTCATCTAATTTCTTACCGCCGCATGACGAAAACCCAGCTGGAAGTAGATGCCGAACAGCTTGCCAGTTGCAAGGCTGCTGGCGCACCTTGACTTGCACAGTCGACATAGTGGTGGTGGTGGTGGCGCCATTTTTCCTAAAGCAATATGAGCAAAGGATTAACGATCCACTTCACAGGAAAGAAAAACAGTAGCATGAGATATTTTTGGTTCTTCCGCGAGAAGCAATTTGATGGACAATTATAATCCTAAGATCTAGTAACATATTAGATGACAAGGTACCACCTACATTTTGCCAAAAAGTAACTAAATCAACTAAATGCAAATGTTCTAAATCAACTAAATAAAAATGTTCTAAATCAACTAAATGAAAATGGCGCATACTAAATCAACTAAATGAACTAGCCTACTAAATCAACTAAATCAAAATGTTCTAAATCAACTAAATGAACTAGCCTACTAAATCAACTAAATCAAAATGTTCTAAATCAACTAAATCAACTAGCCTACTAAATCAACTAAATCATATCAACTAAATCAAAATGTTGCATATGAACTAGCCTACTAAATAAAAATGTAGCAGGCAGGAGGGAGAAGGAGGGGCGACTCGAGGAGGGAGAAGAGAGTAGGACGGAGGAGAAAGGCGGAGCGAGGAGGGGCCGGACGGCGGCCAGTGGAGGGAGGACGGAGGAGAAAGGCGGAGCGAGGAGGGGTCGGCCAGCGGCGAGTGGAGAGGGAGGATGGAGGAGGAGGCTGGTACCGAGTCCAGCAAGGAGGAGGAGGTGACGACGGCGCAGAGGAATGAGGGGCGACGGGGGAGGACCGGCGTGGGGGATTGAGAGGGATCCAGTGAGTGTGTGACTGTGAGTGGATCGGATAGAGGAGATGGGGGGTGGGAGATGGAATGGCTTAGCAGTAGCACGCTATAGAGAAAGACGCTACTGCTAAACTACCTAGCAGCAGCGCCTTCCACAAAGAAGCGCTACTGCTATGTGTCAGCATGTAAAAATAGATTTAGTTCAATGTATCAAAAATACATTGATCATCAACGATCTTTTTGTGTACAATCTGATTTGTCAATATGAGTCCTCACCGGTTTAGGAACAGGTAAAGACTCATATTGCAGCCACAAATTCCACACATAGAATTCAATGAAGACCAAGTGCTTGTCAAAGTTTGAGAAATAACATATTTAAGATGGTAGAAACTCTCTTCACGGAGCGAGGTGGGACTAAATTTTTGTAGTAAACTTAGCAGTAGTGCTTATTGGCGAAATGCGCTGCTACTATGCTACGTAGCAGTAGCGCCCGTCGTTATAACGCGTTGCTGCTATAGCTAGCCTCGCGGCGGCCTCGTGGGAATTATAGCAGTAGCGCGTCTTTGAGATGGCGCGTTACTGCTATATTTATTTCAGTAGCGAGTTATTCTTGAGCTCTCTACTGCTAATTAGAAGCGGCGCCTTATTTTAAAGCGCGCTGCTGATAAGATTCTGTGCATAGGCTTTTCCCTAGTAGTGGGATGTTAATCCAACGTCCATGCTGCTTCTTCAATATCTGATCTTCTTGCTCCTGCCGGCCAAACCAGCGCCGATGGGACTGCCTGCTCCCGCCTCCTGTGGCCGGCTGTGCTGCCGCACAGGCCGCACCGCCCGCCCTACTCCATTCTTGGCCAGGCCATTTCTCTACTCACCCACACCTCATGTTATTTTTCGGCAATAGCAGCCGAACCAGTAAACCCGTACTCCCCACCGCATGGGCAACCATTGCCGAGTCTTCCCCGACTCTGTGTCGTTCCCTTCCTAGGCCTCGTCGTCGTCCACCGCCCTGGTGCTCTTGGCGCGGCCTGGTCAACGTGGTCAACAAACGACATCCATCAGAAATGGACTGTACGTGGAGATGCTGACAGCTGGGTCCACAGCCGCACACAAGGAAATGCCTCCTTATTCTGCATAAAATAATGATTCCACCGGAAGGGCCTCTGTATTTCATGAAAAAAACGTTCCACCGGCTGACAGCTCGGACCCACCGGCTATTTCTTCACACGCAAGGAAGTACCTCCTTATTACGCACAAAAAAATGAATACTACCCCTGCTAGCTGGGACCCATCATAATGGGAGGCTGACTTGTGGGCCTACTAAGTTGACGCTGACAAAGGGCTTTGTCAGCTTAGTCAATATGACGATTCTAGCTTCAGTGACCATACGATGTCTATCCAACGGCCGTAGTGCTTCTTCAACCTCTGGTCTTCTTGCTCCAGCCGCCCAAACCAGCGCCGGTCGTGCCGCCTGCTTCTGCCTCCCGTGGCCGGCCATGCTGCCGCGGAGGCCTCACTGCCCCTACTACTCTCATCGCTGGCCAGGCCATCCCTCTACTCACCCACACCCCTATTATTTTGCGGCGACGACAGCCTCACACCACAGCCGAACCAGTCAACCCTCGTACTCCTCTCCGCGTGGGCATTCATTGCCGCGTCTTCCCCGGCTCCGCGCCGTCGCCTTCCTAGGCCTCGCCGTCGTCCACCGCCTTGGTGCTCTCGGCGCGGCATGGTCAATGTGGTCAAGGAACGACTTTCATCGGAAGAGTATTGTACGTGGAGAGGCTGACAGCTGGGTCCACGGCCGCAACAAGGAAGTGCCTCCTTATTACACGCAAAATAATTATTTCTCCACCTGACAGCAGGGACCCACCGGATGGGCCACCGTATTTTGCGAAAAAATATTTTCCCCTTGACTGCTGGGACCCACCAGCTACATCTTCGCACGCAAGGAAGTGCCTAACAGTCGGGACTCACCTGGTCGAAGCGTATGTAGCGTTGTCATTCTGGTCGTGAACGTGTAGGTACATATGATCGGTATGTCTGCAGGCTGCAGCGATGAACCGTGGCCATGTAAGGAAGGGCACATGTCATAGTAGAGGCGCGCACGTGTCATAGTAGAGGCGTGCACGTAGCATGTACACATACGTACAACGGCCATGTTGCAAGAAAGTAAATACGGCCACGTATGTACATACGTGCGGGGTCTCGAACGCCTAATCGGTCATATGTACGGCCAGGACTCGTGTACATGCTGGGTCGGAACGGAGAAACCGCGTCATCGTGTTCATCGGGAGCCAACCGGCTTGGACGGAACAACCGATCAAAACGAGGCCTGGCGTAGCGCAGAACAGAGGAAACGGCCTTGTGTTCGACCGGCCACGATCAAAACGTGATCATGTTCATCGGGAGGGGTCTGGCGTACCGCAAAACGGAGGAAATAGACTTTTCTTGGACCTCCTACGGTCGAAACGGGGTCCTGTTGATTCGGAGGGGTGTGGCATACCACAAAACGAAGGAAACAAACTTATGTTGGAGCGCTACGGTCGAAACGGGGGTCCTGTTCATCGGGGGGGGGGGGGGGGGGGTGGCGTACCGCAAAATGGGACTCCACGAAATACTGTTCATCTCCACCATCGACCTCCTCCAGCTCCACGGGCTACTGTTCATCCACCGTCGACCTCCTCCAGCCTCCACCTGCGACTGTTCATCCACGGGCTCCTGTTCATCCAGCCTTCACCGGCTACTGTTCAACCAGTCCTCTCAATGGGGTCCTGTTCAACCACCCCTCTATGGGCTACTGTTCATCCAGCCCTCCACCGGCTACTGTTCAACCAGCCCTCCACGGGGTCGTCCTGTTCATCTAGCCCTCCACGGGGTCCTGTTCTTCCAGCGACAATGGCCTCTACTACCACGGGGTCCTGTTCATCCCCCTCCATCGGGAACTGTTCATCCAACCCCCCTCCCCCCTGCAACAACGCTCATTGTTCATCAAGAGGCAGTATCGATCGGCTTCAGTTAGCAACAGTAGCGAAGGAATCACCCGGGTTCAGTTAACAACAATGGATCGATTGGGGTTCAGTAACGTAGCTAGTGCAATCGCTCGGGTTCACTTAGAGCCTAACGCCTTGCTCGGGTTCAGTTAGAGTGCAACGCCTCACGCACACGCACATACGTGTATGAGAGAAACGCGCAAACCTCTGTGCATCGCTTGGCCCTGAGCACCCACCGTAACCGGGAACTCCCAATATTTTCCTTGCCCTCGCTTCTATCATGTTTTTTCCGTTATGGACGGCCCAAAGAATGTCATGCGGCTACGTCTCCGGCCCGCCCAGGACGAAAAGCCTATTTTCTGTCATGATTTTTTGTCATAGAAGTAGGAGCCCACCACATCTATGATGATACCGGGTTTTGTCACAATTATCGTCATAGAAGTGTCATAAGCATGACAGAAAAAATTCATTCGGCCCAAAATGTCCCGAATGTGTATTTTTTTTGTAGTGCACATGCAAAGCACGTGCCTTCGACTAGTGTTGAATAGTATTATGTAGTCCTTTTAATTCGATGGCATCTTGATTATACTTCATTTTCAAATCTTGAACAATATTATGAATTCTTTTTAATTCGGTGACATCTTGATTGCACTTATCTGCACCTGCAATGACAAAACCATACCATGTTTTGATGTTAAGAGGGCAGTAGGGTATAATAGGAGAACTGTATATCTGTATAACAATAACAGTTTAGGTATTACCTAAAGTTTTGCACTTTTCACTCATTTGACCCCAAGCATGAAGAGTCGTGTTTGCAAAGTTGTGTGGTTGAAGATACAACACATGCATCTCTTTTAGTCATGGTACTTCAAAAAACATAAAATTGCCATTAGATGCTTAATTGCAATCGAAAATCACATGAAACAGAGCATCTTTATTTACATATTGAATAAACATATTGCACCTTGCCCGGCCCCTATATATCTCCCTGTCTCCAGTTACCATATCCTTCTCGTCATCCCATCCAAACTTGCTACCATTTTGCATAATTTCCAGACCATACAAAAGTTGCTTCCAGGGCCAGCTCTGGCCCAAGGTAGGAGGGGCGACGGCCTGGGGCCCGGCCAAAATAGGGGCCCATATCTGGTACACAGTATGTATAAAGTAGAGTAGATGAAAAAGAAAAAAAAGTCCATCTATGACCAATAGCATAGCCAGCGCAGGTCTCCAGCAAGCACGCGACCACCGAGCCACACACGCAAGAAGTAACGTACAGAAGGTTGATGTTTCGTTTTCTCTCAAGCGAATCATGCATGGAGGCCATCAGCTATCGCCCTGCCTTCAGGGTCGGCCCTGGGGAGGGGCAGGGGCGGCCGCCCCGGGCCCCCAAAGTTCAAGGGCCCTTCCCGAGGTATGTAACATAGCCTTTTTTAGCCTATATGTCCAACGAGGCAGATATCAGGCTGGCCGGCTGGGCCTCACGCAGCATGCAGCACGCACGCAGCAGGCCAGCGAGGCACAGCGGCAACAATCGTTTCTTTCTCTTTTTTCACGTAAAAATAGGAGTGATTGATCCCTTCCTATTTCATCTCGCATTGACGCAGCGATTTCTAGCGGCCGCCGAGGCTTCGATTGTTCGCGACTGCGTGCTCGACGCTTTTTTCTCCTTTTCTCCTAATCCTAATTTAGATCATCAGTCCCTCGTCGCCGATTTCAATTCGCCGGGGGCCCGTCGTAATCCGGCTCTGGTTTCCATCCATCGCTGATTCGGCCATCCGAGGTATAACATGTATTCTTATTATGGTTCTGTAGATGCATAGCCGGCCCAGTTGCACTGTTCAACAATTAATGAATTTTTTCAGTGTTGTGTCATCATATCATCTGGAAGAAAATATGCATCTGCTAGCGACAAAGGAAAAGAAAGAAAATACAAGGTATAACGCAATATTTTAAGATGTATATATAGAGATGAGGGGTTTTCTGCTAGTTTGATAATTGCCAGAGTTATCACAAATGAAATGAGTGTAGATCCATTGTTTCCGGTAAGACGTCGTGTTACAATAAGAAACAATTTGACGAAAGTGATTGTCGAGAAGAAATTCTAGAATTTGAGAAGGCTGTCCAAGTTAATTTTTTTGTTTTGGTTGATAGCGATCACTTCTTTGAAGGGTAGATTGAAAGAACCTATGGTGTTTAAAGATATATTTGGAATTTTTTTAGCTCGGAAACTATGAAGTCATTGGTGATAATGAACTTGAAGAGTGGTGCACAAAATTTGCAGAAACTTTTTCTCTTCATAGTTCATGTGATGTTGAGGTATATGATCTTATTTCTGAATTGAAAATTGCGGATTCACTTTGCCAGATGACTGTAATATATGCTATGGAGATTTCGAGAATGTCAAGAGAAGTTGGTTGTTATCCTGATATCTACATTGCTTATCACATCTTTATTTACTATACATGTGACTATCGTATAGGCCGGAAGAAGTTTTTTGAAGTTGAAATTATTGAGGAACTATCTGAGGTCACCAATGACCCAAGAGAGGTTATATAGTTTGGCAACATAATGGAATCGAGAAGAAAATATTGGAAGATATTGGCAACGACCCCATCATAAGTGATTTTGCATCAAGGAATGTTAGAATTATTATTAAAGGTAATATTTATAAAGTACTTGATATGCATACTAGTATTGGATGCACTTAAGTGCTTGATAATACATGTACGTATATTCAATGTTATTGTTAAGATGTCTATATTAAGGGCCCCGACTTTTACTCTCGTCCCGGGCCCCCAAAATCTCAGGACCGACCCTGCCTGCCTTGACTAAAATCTCTAATTCCCTAATCACGCATGGTCACAGAAAGTTGGAGACGAAGGAATGGGAGCAATCAAGTCGGCATGAAATTGGGGAGAGATTAAGATCAACAGGTAATTCACAGGTAAATTTTTTTACGAGACCCTACTAGGTAAAGAACAACCTGATCAGACTGAGAATGTAGTCGAGGAAAATGGCTCTGATGTTGATGCCAATCAGAACACCAAAAATTTCTCGGTTTCTATTTTTTTCCATGCCTACACATAGCTTCGGTCTTATATGACTTTGCTATTTCCCGATGTGTTTTTGTGTGTGTGTGCATTTGTGTTGGTTGTGTGCATTCAAAACTATGCAGAGGCCCGATGTGTTTCCATTATGTTTGTATCCTCTTCATGCCCCATTAGGAGGTGAAAGATCGTGGATGTCGCCTAGAGGGGGGGGGGGTGAATAGGTGCTTTAAAATAATTACGGTTTAGGCTTGAACAAATGCGGAATAAACCTAGCGGTTAATTTGTCAAACACAAAACCTACAACAACTAGGCTCACCTATGTGCACTAACAACTTATACTAAGCAAAATAAACAACTATGTGATAGCAAGATATATGACAAGAAACAATATGGCTATCACAAAGTAAAGAGCATAAGTAAGGGGCTCGGGTAAGAGATAACCGAGGCATGCGGAGACGACGATGTATCCCGAAGTTCACACCCTTGCGGATGCTAATCTCCGTTTGGAGCGGTGTGGAGGCACAATGCTCCCCAAGAAGCCACTAGGGCCATCGTAATCTCCTCACGCCCTCGCACAATGCAAGATGCCGTGATTCCACTAAGGGACCCTTGAGGGCGGTCACCGAACCCATACAAATGGCAACCCTTGGGGGCGGTCACCGAACCCGTACACTTTGGCAACCCTTGGGGGCGGTCACCGATACCCGTCAAATTGCTCGGGGCGATCTCCACAACCTAATCGGAGACCCCGACATTTTCCCGGAGCTTTACACCACAATGATTGAGCTCCGAACACCACCAACCATCTAGGGCGCCTGATACGTCTCCAACGTATCTATAATTTTTGATTGCTCCATGCTATATTATCTACTGTTTTGAATGTTTATGGGCTTTATTATACACTTTTATATCATTTTTGGGACTAACATATTAACCCAGAGCCCAGTACCAGTTTCTGTTTTACCCTGTTTTAGGATTTTGAAGAAAAGGAAAATCAAACGGAGTCCAATTGACCTGAAACTTCACGGAACTCATTTTTGGAAGGAAAGAAGCCCAGAAGACTTGGAGTGCACGTCGGGGGATCTGCGAGGAGGTCACGAGGCAGGGGGGCGCGCCCACCCCCCTGGGCGCGCCCTCCACCCTCGTGAGCCCCTCGTGCCCCCCCTGACGTACTTCTTCCACCTATATATCTCCATATACCCTAAAAACATCCGGGAGCACAATAGATCGGGAGTTCCGTCGCCAGAAGCCTCCGTAGCCACCGAAAGCCAATCTAGACCCGTTCCGGCACCCTGCCGGAGGGGGCAATCCCTCTCCGGTGGCCATCTTCATCATCCCGGTGCTCTCCATGACGAGGAGGGAGTAGTTCTCCCTCGGGGCTGAGGGTATGTACCAGTAGCTATGTGTTTGATCTCTCTCTCTCTCTCTCTCTCTCTCTCTCGTGTTCTTGAGGTGATACGATCTTGATGTATCGCGAGCTTTGCTATTATAGTTGGATCCTGTGATGTTTTCTCCCCCCTCTACTCTCTTGTAATGAATTGAGTTTTCCCTTTTAAGTTATCTTATCGGATTGAGTCTTTAAAGATTTGAGAACACTTGATGTACGTCTTGCCGTGGATATCTGTGGTGACAATGGGATATCACGTGATTCACTTGATGTATGTTTTGGTGATCAACTTGCGGGTTCCGCCCATGAACCTATGCATAGGGGTTGGCACACGTTTTCATCGTGATTCTCCGGTGGAACTTTGGGGCACTCTTTGAGGTCCTTTGTGTTGGTTGAATAGATGAATCTGAGATTGTGTGACGCATATCGTAGAATCATACCCACGGATACTTGAGGTGACATTGGAGTATCTAGGTGACATTAGAGTTTTGGTTGATTTGTGTCTTAAGGTGTTATTCTAGTACGAACTCTAGGGCTGTTTGTGACACCTATAGGAATAGCCCAACGGATTGATTGGAAAGAATAACTTTGAGGTGGTTTCGTACCCTACCATAATCTCTTCGTTCGTTCTCCGCTATTAATGACTTTGGGGTGACTCTTTGTTGCATGTTGAGGGATAGTGATGTGATCCAATTATGATATTATTGTTGATAGGACTTGCACTAGTGAAAGTATGAACCCTAGGCCTTGTTTCCTAGCATTGCAATACCGTTTACGCTCACTTTTATCATTAGTTACCTTGCTGTTTTTATAATTTTAGATTACAAATACCTTTATCTACCATCCATTTACCACTTGTATCACCATATCTTCGCCGAACTAGTGCACCTATACAATTTACCATTGTATTGGGTGTGTTGGGGACACAAGAGACTCTTTGTTATTTGGTTGCAGGGTTGCTTGAGAGAGACCATCTTCATCCTACGCCTCCTACGGATTGATAAACCTTAGGTCATCCACTTGAGGGAAATTTGCTACTTTCCTACAAACCTCTGCACTTGGAGGCCCAACAACGTCTACAAGAAGAAGGTTGTGTAGTAGACATCATCGCCCAAGCACCCAATAGGAACAAGCTCAAGGGTACCAAGCACCCAAGAGTAATAAGCTTCTCAACTTGTAACTTCCACGTATCACGTGGAGAACTCAAACCGATGCACCAAATGCAATGGCAAGGGCACACGGAGTGCCCAAGTCCTTCTCTCTCAAATCCCACCGAAGCAACTAATGCTAGGGAGGAAAATGAGAGGAAGAACAAGAAGGAGAACACCAAGAACTCCAAGATCTAGATTCAAGGGGTTCCCCTCACCTAGAGGAGAAAGTGATTGGTGGAAACGTGGATCTAGATCTCCTCTCTCTTTTCCCTCAAAAACTAGCAAGAATCCATGGAGGGATTGAGAGTTAGCAAGCTCGAAGAAGGTCAAAAATGGGGGAAGAACACGAACACAAAGGATGTGTTTCATTGGGGAAGAAGACCCCCTTTTATAGGTGGGGAAAAATCCAACCGTTATGCTCACAGCCCACACAGAGCGGTCCTACTGCTCCAAGGAGCGGTACTACCGCTAGGGCGGAAGTACCCCTTTGAAAAACAACAGCGAGGAGGCAAAAGGCCAGTAGAACCGCCGGAGCGGTACTACCGCTCGTCCTCACGATACTACCGCTCGACCTCACGGTACTACCGCAAAATGGTAGCGGCACTACAACTTGCGAGAGGTACAAAACAACACTTCTGTGCCTACTTCCGCTGAGCAAAACACGAGATTTTGGTCTGGAGCGGTACTACCGCTTAGGAGCCGTGGTAGTACTGCTCTGGAGCGGTATTACCGCTCAGGATCCGTGGTAGTACGCTCTGGAGCGGTAGTAAAAAATTACACCCGCTCTAGCCACGGTAGTACCGCTGCAGCCTTTACCAAAATAGCCACAACTTCTGCAAACGGACTCCGAATTCAACGAAACCAAGTTTTTTGGAAAAGCTAACGACATGGGCTAACACAATCTTGATAGAAATAGCAATAAGAAGCAAATGATAAAAGGCCTAAAAGAAAATGGTGAGAACCCTTCCTTGGATAAGACCGGTAAAACCTCCAACACCGAAAACATCATAGAAGACGCATGCAAACTCTGTTTTTGATGAACTCAAGCTTGTCATCAAGATGACCATAAGCTCTAAGACTCACAAAGAGAACCAAAAAAGAACCAAGAAACATGATGCAAGGATGCAATGGTTTGAGCTCTCGACGAACGATACGATCAAGCTACTCACTTGAGAGCCCCCCTTGATAGTATGGCTATCGATCCTATAACCCGGTCTCCCAACTACCACCATGAGACCGGTAAAATAGAAAACCTATCAAGGGCAAACCTTTGCCTTGCACATGATCCGCTTGAGCTAGATGATGACGATCTTGTCCTCCTCAAGATGGACCACCTTTCTTGATTGCGTTGGGTCGATGGAGACTAGATGATTGCTCCCCCATACTCCACTATGGGTGAGCCACTCTTCGGCACATCTTCACAAGTCCATTGACACCACAATGGATGGCAAGCTTCAAGCACTTGATCTCTTCGTGATTTTCCACTTGAACTTGCACACGGCAATCTTGATGACGATCACCACTTGATGTCATCCTTCCCATGGGTTGTATGATATCATCCTCTTGACGCAAGCCCATGGACACGTACCTAACCCTACATAGACTCTCACATAGACCATGGGTTAGTACATAGAGTGCAATGGACAATGCTTACCATACCATGGGATCACTTGATCCCTCTCGGTACATCTTCTACTCTTTGTGAGTTGATCAACTTGATTCACTCTTGACTTAGTCTTGATCAACCTTGAATCTTTCCAACTCTCTTCATTTGGATGATGTCTTGAAGGTAAACATGAATGATCACACAATCTTCTTCTTCAAGACATGCTTGCAATAAGCTCAACTCTCACATGACAAATATTTGGATAATTCCTTAATAGCACCTTGGTCAACCCATAAACTCCTTGAAACCAACACATGGACTTCAAGAAATGCCTATGGAAAAATCCTTCAAATATAACTCAATGCAACCATTAGTCCATAGGGAATGTCATCAATTACCAAAACCACACATGGGGGCACCGCATGTCCTTTCAATCTCCCCCATTTTGGTAATTGATGACAATCCCTTTCAAGAGAGTTTATATAAGGAATTATGCATCACCATGCAATGCAACAACCAATAATGCATGCGTAGGAGATGTGTATGCTTAGGAACAAACCAAA
Organism: Triticum urartu; assembly: GCF_056163025.1. Lineage (NCBI taxonomy): Eukaryota > Viridiplantae > Streptophyta > Magnoliopsida > Poales > Poaceae > Triticum > Triticum urartu. The sequence goes on along the minus strand of NC_141878.1, from coordinate 582,295,537 downwards.
GCCAGAAGAGACAACTCTCTAAACTTCTCCACAAAACTCTCTGAAACTTCTCCCCCATTGGCATCGATTGCCAAAATGGGCTAAAAGCTTAGAAGGCCAATATAAAATGTGTTCCTCCATAAATTGTGTATTTCTCAACAAGAGAGTGGAATGCCATACACATATCCAATGTTAAATACTTGGAGGAAGACAAACTATATTGAGGCCCAAAGATTGCAAAAGGAAGATATGCCACAAAGACATAATCAAAGAGAGAAACAAGCAATCAAGTAATCAAAAGATACCAATTGAAGCAAGCTATCAAAAGATACCAATTGAACCAACTAGGCCAATGATCCTATGAGCCACATGAATAAAGGATATTATGATAAGAGCGGAGCAGTGTTCTAAAGAAACTAGAGAAGCTCCCCATGATTTGTGCACATCAAGAATTTTTGTATTTGGATACAAAGTGCACAAAATAGGATCATAGCTCCCCCAAAATCAATATAAACTTACAACAAGTGCAAGACAGCATATAGGAAACTAAGCCTAGTACTTGCAACAAACACATGGTTGAGCAACAAGTAAGAGAGGAAACTTAAGAGTGGGCTCAACCAAAAAGATGTGTGTGAGTCAAGGCAATGCACTTGAGAAGACTAATGTATAGAAGAGCATTAAGCATCAATAAAGTCTTCAAAGAATGAGGCACACGGTGCAAGGCCTATCATTCCCACACACAACTAGCAAATGGGTTCACAAGCTTACTAATAAGCATATAGAGAACCTATGCTTGTGACAACCCGCGGTGAAGATAGAAGATGAAAGGCGCATCAAGACGAGGGATGCCAATTAAGATGGCAAAAACCTCGTAAAGATAAGCATGAGGAAAATAATCTTCACCACACAAGAGCGCATCAAGATGCAACGATAGAAGACACGCACTCAAGGCAAAAGCTTTCACGAAGCCACCAAAGAAATAACATAAGAAAGACAAGGTGGATGTGAAAGAAAGGATATCATCTAGATATGCAACTTCTCTCAAGTGTATAAGATTCTAGGTAGACGAAATCATGATGATATATATATATCTACAAAGAAGGATGTACACCCAAAATAGTTACAACACGAAGGAACAAGATATCCAAAAGGAAGTCATACATATACCAATAAGATATTTACTTGAGAGCATAACACATGGCTAGATATGGTCTTATTGTGTATAAATGAATTCCAACCACACGAACATCAAAGACATCACAACTAGCAACAAGACATCATTGTTGGGATGCTTTGAGAAGGGAAACAAGTATCACAAGAAAGAGTGGATAAGATGCCATGATACAACCTACACAAGGTTGATGCAAGAAATGTGTGCATGAAGTATATGAAGATACTTGTTACCGAGATAACATTGGAAGGATGTAGTAGATACCAATTGAAGGTACAAAGTAGTTCATTGATCATCCTAGCTTGACTCCAATAAGCACATGGTGACAACACCTTCCTTGTGAGTGAGCCGAGCATCCAATGCATCTCCACTTGTTCCTAGAACAACAACACAAACAAAATGGTACCCTAACTCATTGGTACCAAAGAGTTAGAGAACCAACAACACATAGGACAAACTCCACATAAATATGTGCATATAGATATGAAAATGAATTTCATGCACATCTAATCCAATTTGAGACTTGGTGGAGTTCCCCGTATATATTGGGTCAAAGAAAGAAAACATGCCAAAGAAACTACAAGAAGTAAATATGCATGCTCAAGACTTTCAAGAACCGAGACCAAAAGACAAAGAAATACCAAGCGAAGAAAAGATACCAAATGAATAAATCATCACTTGGAGGATATCCATAAAAGATACATCAAGGAATGAGATATCCATTGATACACTCAAAAAGAAAGATGTCAAACTCCCAAAAGAGAGGATGGTTCCAAACAAACCAAGCCCTCTACAAAGTTTTATGATGGCACAAAGTACCAAAAATAAACGGCTTGCCTTCCACAAACACACACTTGATAAGGATCACAAGATGAGTGTTTTATAGAGAATATGATAGCTCCCCCAAGACTAGTGCATTATAGAGAATTTGCATTTGAATACAAAATGCATGAGGTGGGGTCACCACTTTCACTATATCTAGAAAACACTAGACAAGGTCAAGAAATTAACAAGATCCACAAGTGGTATGGAATACAATGGGAGTTGACACAATCCTAGGCAAGAGATAAAGCAAGTAAAAGCAAAGGCCAATGTAAATATGATCAATAATTTCTACCACACATAAGTGAGTACCAATTGTCAAAAGACAAGAAGTATTTGGAAATAATTCCCGGTGGTAGATAACAAGGATATCCGACATCATCTTCACACCAAACAAAAAGAAAATTGCAACTTGTAGAGATAACATGCCACCTAGGAATAAGATAATTTGCAATATCAATTCTAGGTGACAATATCTCAAATGTACACATTTTCTAGGCTAGTAATATACACATAGCATATTACTCCCCCATAATGTGATACCAATTAAAGATAAACAAGAGGAAAAATAACTATCCAACACGACATAATTAATGGACAATATAGAATTTGAATTTCTCATGAGAAGACATACCACATAGCGACTAGATAATCTTGAAATATCAATACTAGATGGTATTACTCATGTACACACATATATAGGATTGTGAGGTGCACAAAGCACATCACTCCCCCATAATGGGATATTCCATTAATCTCTCACAAGAGCCAACTAAGAAAAGAACAAGATGCAAAAGGCTCAATGCATGACACACACGTACATGATGTGCAAACCAACACACACATACTTCATTGCTCAAGATAATCAAGTTGGAAGCACAACATATACAAACATATGCAAGGAACAAAACCAAACATGCAAGTAAACCTCTGCTAATGATGCCAGGTCACCTCGGTTACTGTTGGTAATCTCGGGATTCAGAATCGTTTCGGAATTCAAATTTAAAATAAAGTCAAACTAGAAAAGTTTTCAAAAGTCAAAACTAAAAAGTTCAAACGGTGAAAAATAAATCATAAGTGATTATTGTAGAGAAACCACATTTTTATAAAATGTTTAACTGCTCTAAAATAATTAAAACAGTAGGTAAAACAATTAACTAAATGTCGCTTGTATTTTATAAAATACTAAACTATATTATTTGGGGGTTAAACCTTTTGTAGCAGAGGTATAATTAGTGATACTATTATAGGTACAACTTTTATGTTTTATGAAACTAAAAGAAACCAAAACAGTAAAACGGAAGATAAGAAAAAGGAAAATAAAAACAAAAGACAAAAGAAATTAAAGCCCCCCCCCCCACGCTGGGCCAACCGGCCCAGCTAGCCAGCCGGCCACCTTGACCCTGGCCTATTAGGCCACTCACCCCCCCACTCCACCGACACCCCCCACTCCTCTCCCGCAAAATATCCCCTCCCCTCCTCTCCCGATCTGGATCGGGATCGAGAGGAGGCCACCAACGCGCCTCGCCGTCGCTGTTGGCCACCGCCGCCTGGAGCGCCTCTTCCTCGCCGGCCTGCTTCGCCCTCCCCCACCGGACTGCCTCCCACTCCGCCGTGTCGTCCCCGTCGGCCTCCCCGAACCTCACCGTGCCCATTGCCCTAGCCCCTGCACTCCCGGTGAGGCACCCGGCCTCCTCTCTCTCCCTCGCCCCGCTCTCCCTCTGCGCACGCACGCACCCGCCGCGCGGCGGCCGCGCCCGCCACCCGCGCTGCTCGTCGCCCGCGCCTCGGGCCTCCCCCGCTCGCGCCCCGCTTAGCCCGCGCTCACCGCGGCCCGTGCTCACCCCGGTTTTCCCCCGCTCCGCTCCGGCCTCCCTCGCCACGGCTCGCATCGCCGCGCCCGCACCGGCCACGACCGCGCCCGTCCGCGCCTCGCCCACCGTCCCCGTCCCCTGCTGCTGCTCGGACCACGCCATTGCCCCGCCTATCGCTCGCGCCTTTGCTCGTCGCCGTCCTGCACTGCCGTCCCTCGCCGCTGCTGGCAGCTGCCGGCGCCCCGCCAGCCTCGCCCCGCCCCAGGCAGGCTACGGCCTCCACGGGCGCCCGCCCCGCTCCCGACCCCGGGGTTCTGCCCGATAACCCGCCCCACGGGGTTGGCCTAGTGCCACTGACGAACGGGCCCCACCCCACAGAACGTTTCCAATAAAAAAGGAAATAATAATAAAATAAATAAATAAATAAATAAACAAACTTAATTAATTAATTAAGTTAATTAATCCTAGTTAATTAGTCTAACTAATCTGTTAGTTAATTAAATAGTAGTTTGTTTAGCCTAATCTCTAATTAACCTAAAAGGTCTATGACAGGTGGGTCCCACTGGACCCACTGGTCAGGTTGACCAAGTCAACTCTGTTGACTGCTGATATCAGCATGACATCATGCTGATGTCATTAATCTATTTTTCAAATTAATTTAAATAATTAATTAAATTCCAGAAATTAATAAAATCTTTAGAAACTCATATCTTTTAATCCGTAACTCGGATTAAAATATTTTCAACATGAAAGTTGCTCAGAACGCCGAGACGATTCCGGATACGCAACCCGTTCGTCCGCCACACCTCCCTAATCTATCGAACTCGTAACTTTCCCCCTCCGGCTCCTCTGCCCGAAAACGTGAAACACCGGGGATACTTTCCCGGATGTTTCCCCCCTTCACCAGTATCACCTCATACCATGTTAGAACATGTCTAGCTTTGCCAGTTGTCCTGTTATGCACTTGCTTGCTATGTATTTACTGTTTCTCCCCCCTCTTCGCTTCGGTAGACCCCGTGACGATGCTGATGCCCCTGTGGTCGACTACGTCACCGACGACCCCTCCTTGTCTGAGCAACCAGGCAAGCCCCCCCTTTGATCACCAGATATCGCCTACTCTTCTCTCTACTGCTTGCATTAGAGTAGTGTAGCATGTTACTGCTTTCCGTTAATCCTATCCTGTTGCATAGCCTGTCCTTGCTACTACTGTTGTTACCATTACCTGCTATCCTACTGCTTAGTATAGGATGCTAGTGTTCCATCAGTGGCCCTACACTCTTGTCCGTCTGCCATGCTATACTACTGGGTCGTGATCACTTCGGGAGGTGATCACGGGCATATACTATATACTTTACACAGTTACGTTACTTATGATACTGTCCGGAGATGGGGGCTGAAGGGGCAGGTGGCTCCATCCCGGTAGAGGTGGGCCTGGGTTCCCGACGGCCCCGGACTGTTACTTTGTGGCGGAGCGACAGGGCAGGTTGAGACCACCCAGGAGAGAGGTGGGCCTGGCCCTGGTCGGCGTTCGTGGTTACTTCAAAATAACATGCTTAACGAGATCTGGGTATTTGATCTGAGTCTGGATACTGTCCTATACGCACTAACCATCTACGCGGGGACAGTTATGGGCACTCGACGTCGTGGTATCAGCCGAAGCCTTCGTGACGTCAGCGACTGAGCGGCGCGCGCCGGATTGGACCGTAAGCCTGCTCTTGTATTAAGGGCGCTAGTTCTGCTTCCGGCCGCGTTCGCAACGTGCAGGTGTGCTAAGGGCGATGGGCCCAGACCCCTGGGCGCTTAGGTTTAGACCGGCGTGCTGACCTCTCTGTTGGTCTAGGTGGGGCTGCGACGTGTTGATCTTCCGAGGCCAGGCATGACCCAGGAAAGTGTGTCCGGCCAAATGGGATCGAACGTGTTGGGTTATGTGGTGCACCCCTGCAGGGAAGTTAATCTATTCGAATAGTCGTGATCTTCGGTAACAGGATGACTTGGAGTTGTACCTTGACCTTATGACAACTAGAACCGGATACTTAATAAAACACACCCTTCCAAGTGCCAGATACAACCGGTGATCGCTCTCTCACAGGGCGACGAGGGGAGGATCATCGGTTAGGATTATGCTATGCGATGCTACTTGGAGGACTTCAGTCTAATCTCTTCTACATGCTGCAAGACGGAGGCTGCCAGAAGCGTAGTCTTCGAAAGGACTAGCTATCCCCCCTTATTCCGGCTTTCTGCAGTTCAGTTCACATATGATACCCTTATTCCATTTGATACCAATGCATACATATGTAGTATAGCTCCTTGCTTGCGAGTACTTTGGATGAGTACTCACGGTTGCTTTCTCCCTCTTTTCCCCCTATCCCTTCTACCTGGTTGCCGCAACCAGATGTTGGAGCCCAGGAGCCAGACGCCACCTTCGACGACGACTCCTACTACACCGGAGGTGCCTACTACTACGTGCTGCCCGCTGACGACGACCAGGAGTAGTTAGGATGATCCCAGGCAGGAGGCCTGCGCCTCTTTCGATCTGTATCCCAGTTTGTGCTAGCCTTCTTAAGGCAAACTTGTTTAACTTATGTCTGTACTCAGATATTGTTGCTTCCGCTGACTCGTCTATGATCGAGCTCTTGTATTCGAGCCCTTGAGGCCCCTGGCTTGTAATATGATGCTTGTATGACTTATTTTATTTGTAGAGTTGTGTTGTGATATCTTCCCGTGAGTCCCTGATCTTGATCGTACACGTTTGCGTGTATGATTAGTGTACGATTAAATCGGGGGCGTCACAAGTTGGTATCAGAGCCGACTGCCTGTAGGAATCCCCCTTCCACACTCCTTGGCCGAAGTTGAGTCTAGACATTACAAAAACTTTTACTAACATGGCTATGTGCCTTACGGGCCCACATCGCCATCTGGGTGGTATTAGGCTCTTTTACTCCTCGATCCTTACTCTAGGACTCTGAACTCTCTCCTATTCGGGTTTAATGAATTTACTAGAAATCTAACTTAGGTTCTCGAAAATACTTTCTCCCGGAGAGCCCCTTCAGTCCAGATGATCGCCGGCTGCACTAGAAGATTTCGAAGATACTCTCCGATATTCTGTCGAGACCTTGTGCGTGTTGCTTTTGCAATTCCCTTCTATCGATAAACCTCTATGGATAACCACGTACACGTGCCATTCATATAATCATTCCTCATTGATCTTGTTATTACAAGATGCCCCAAAATTCTCTCTATTGTTCTGAGAATACTTTGTGCCTACTGCCTTGCATTTCTTTGCCACATGAATACCACTATGGGTAATTTCTAGCACTCACCGGATATTTGCTCATCCCCAGTTGGTTCATGTATTTCACAAAGTCTTCAAAATACTATTTGAACTTCCGAAAATCCTGAGTAGCCTATTACTCTTGAAGTTCTTACTTGCTTGCATTATGGTTAATCCCATAAGTCTATAATTTTATTGGCATCCCTTGTCATTATCATTTTGAGTCCGTTGATTCAAAATGTTGTGAATGCTCGCCATCCTCAATCAGATCCAATGATTCATCCTTCCGGCTCACACGTCATTTTAAACATGAGCTGGTTATCGACCAATCAAATTGTCGTCGATTGTACCCCTAAGTCCATTCGACTGATCCATTCTTAATGAGAGCGTTGGCTTTTGATCCCTTGATTTCGAAATGCTAATCTGATGCCCTTTCATTCCATCTTCCTCAGATAGAGTACCGATACTCGCATCCGCTCCATTGTAGACCATAGGACCCCTTGTTGGATTATTATCCGGCAGTGTCCTTCCTATTCAATAACCTTGTGAGCCTCTCCATGGGTATGTGATACCTTTGGTAAATTGTATCCTCTGTTTTGCTAACCATGCTCTACTTTCGAGCTTGTGATATTTACTCTTGAAACTTGTGGTATATGTTTCTAAGAAACCCCAATGGGTTGAACCTATACAACCTTCTCTGAAACCGTGTGAACTCGAAAGTTTTCACAAGTCATACACTTCTGGTATTTTGCCAAATGAAATTTCAACACTACAACTTCTTCGAAAGTGAGAAGTGAATGAAAGGTTATGCGTTGAACAAGTGGGAGTCGACCTTGAACCCTGTGTTCATGCCCATGGACATGATGCATACCTGATCATGGAAGCTTCTCTTAAAATAATTATCCCCTTGTTACAAGATCATCTTGTATCCTTGGATGTGGTTTCGACCAAAATTTCTTCCTTTGATCCATTTCTTGGACAAGTTAAAGTACTTGTCTTCTGCAGTTCATTATACCTGTCCAATCCTTATTCTGATCTACCTTCGAGTATTACCCTCTGGTGTCTCGAGAATAACACGGAACTACATAACTTCTTATGAGTTCTTCATCAACTATTATTCTCGTCGATTCCATTTTTCCAACGGGTTCTGAGTTGTTAGAACCCCTCAAGGACACCGACAAGTGAATCAATTCCGCACTCCGACTCAATAAGTTAATCTCCGTTGCTTATGAGTTTAATAATCCTTCAAGTGATCGGCTATATCATTACCATGTTAAATTTAACTGTGCTACCCGGTCCTTCTTCCCGTAGCACAATTATTTGACAATGAGCTAAGCTTACATCGATTTTCCTCATCATATCATTTTGCCTTGAACAACAAGCTTGATTTCGAGTTGTGCCGTACCCATGGTTCCAATAGCCTTTCGCTTCATCATTCCTTTGAATTGATGTCGTCACTGGTTGATTACATCTTCATGAAACCTCTCCACAAAAGTGTCGTGATCATCATCAACATTCTGAGTGTTTCCAGGATATCAATTGAATTCTTGGTGAGAAATAGCATCCTTTGCCCTCGATGATTTGGGTTATCATCGACAACATTATTGCATTCCCTCCAACACAAAACTTATTCCTGATTTGTGTTGTACCTTGAGTTCCTTGCTATCCGACTTATGATATGTTCTACCGCGGAGTATTACCATATTTAACGTCAAGAAGGTTGTGAGGATTGCTCCACCTCTTAAGAATTCTTGCTATAATGATACTTCTCACCATCACCATTCTTTCTTGGTCCTCGTGTTGATTCCAACCGGGGTACCCACAAGTGAACGGTGGGGTATGGATTCTGCACTTCTAGCAACCCTATTGCTTTGAAGTTAATGATCGAAATTTCATTCTTAGACTATCGGTTGCTGAACCACCGATCTAACATTGATCATGCTACATAACCCCATAATTCGGGTGCACCTTTCAACAAATGTTTAATTGTGTATGTTTTCCTCAAGCATACCTCCTTATGTCATCTGATCTGAGAAATGTTATCTCCTTATTCACATAGTTGCGGAAATCCATCCTTTTGGAAATCTCGAGGAATTGACGCTGAGTCCATCAGCCACCTCCTCGTCCTCTCATTGGTTAAATGATGAACTCTTGTTTTGGAACTCGCTTCCATAGTTCATTTCCAAGGATCTTACATTATCATCTAGTCAATGTGTGTTACACCTTTTCTTCTCAGGCACCCTGAGTCTGAGGTATCCTAACACCGACCAGATCTGAATCCCGGTCAGATATGATGGTTGGAATATATTTCCAAGGGTAATAACAATGTTCTTTTATGACCCGGTAAGGTGATGTATTGCCCAGTACACCTGGCCGGAGGACCTATTGTTAATGTTTCCTTTTTAACAAGGTTATCCATTCTTCCCTGAGGAAATTGTAAGACTTATTCTACAAGTTATTCCTGATGGATCCTTTGTGTTTCCAAAGTCTGATCTTCACCTGATGACCATGTCAATGCTATCTCGAAGCATGTCAATGGTACTCCGATTTTCAACAGGAACATTTGAAGAACGATGCTAAATTTTATTTATCATTTATCCTAACACCGTTGTATGGGTAATATCATGATATTCCTCCCCCCTTACCTAAAAGGTTTTCTACTTTATATCCTGTCTTGGATATCATCCTCTGCTTGACTTTGGGGAGGATATACCCCTGATATATGTGTTTAAACACATTTTCCTTTCCATTGTTCTGATTAATTTGATAATCATATTATCCTTTCCATTGTTTGGTTTAACCTTTCTTGAGGTTTATATGATCTAAGCAGTAATATTTTCCTGCTTACGAAAACACCTCGGTGTACCACCTTATCAGTCAGACCCTGTTACTATTGTTGATGACATTTCGGTAGCCACCGATGGACGGGAACCTTGCCTATTGGCCCGCCTCGTTCAACGAGCAGGAAAATGGTTCTCTTCGTCCCTCGCCCTTGGTACCAACGTTGTTGCCGACATAGCTGACATGGTACTCCCTGACATGACTTGCTATCATGACCGTGCAAGATGTCACTGCTCCTATTAAATAAAAAAAGAAAAAAAGGAAAAGGAACCACATGGTGGGCCCATAACCCACAGGTCCCAGGATCGAAACCTGACTCTCCTATACACCCTGTTGCCAAAGTTATTCCTAGAGCTTGACTTCGTATGTAATTTGCGAGCCACCTTCCTAGTGATCTATTCTGGTATCGGACACAATACTTATTCCCGTTGCTCTGAACCCCATTCACACTCTGTTTCAGGCAATGAACGATTGCTTATCCGCTTGAAACTTCTTATTGCACCGTCTTACTTTGCTCTCGATGTGTTTCATTTGTTCAACTCGAGAGATACTCATATGTTCATACTTGGGAAACCCCCAGAAGATTTTCCCTTGTAACATCCTATCGTTGTAGAGCTGCCCCTTACCTATTCGTAAGTACGATGGAGATCCCGAAGAAAGGATGACAAATTGATCATGGTGACTTGAAGCAGTGAAATGAAGACATCAACGAAAGGGATCAACCTCTTCGAAAGGGCAGCCAAGACCGAGAAGACTCGTTAGGTTTTTCGCTACCAACACCTTCGCCCCTTACTCCACCGCTTAAATCTTGGGACGAGATTTCTTGTAGTGGAGGAGAATTGTGATGCCCGGATAATCAAGCTACAGTAAACCTCTGCTAATGATGCCAGGTCACCTCGGTTACTGTTGGTAATCTCGGGATTCAGAATCGTTTCGGAATTCAAATTTAAAATAAAGTCAAACTAGAAAAGTTTTCAAAAGTCAAAACTAAAAAGTTCAAAGGGTGAAAAATAAATCATAAGTGATTATTGTAGAGAAACCACATTTTTATAAAATGTTTAACTGCTCTAAAATAATTAAAACAGTAGGTAAAACAATTAACTAAATGTCGCTTGTATTTTATAAAATACTAAACTATATTATTTGGGGGTTAAACCTTTTGTAGCAGAGGTATAATTAGTGATACTATTATAGGTACAACCTTTATGTTTTATGAAACTAAAAGAAACCAAAACAGTAAAAGGGAAGATAAGAAAAAGGAAAATAAAAACAAAAGACAAAAGAAATTAAAGCCCCCCCCCCACGCTAGGCCAACCGGCCCAGCTACCCAGCCGGCCGGCCCAGCCGGCCACCTTGACCCTGGCCTATTAGGCCACTCACCCCCCCCCACTCCACCGACACCCCCCACTCCTCTTCCGCAAAATATCCCCTCCCCTCCTCTCTCCCGATCTGGATCGGGATCGAGAGGAGGCCACCGACGCGCCTCGCCGTCGCTGTTGGCCACCGCCGCCTGGAGCGCCTCTTCCTCGCCGGCCTGCTTCGCCCTCCCCCACCGGACTGCCTCCCACTCCGCCGTGTCGTCCCCGTCAGCCTCCCCGAACCTCACCGCGCCCATTGCCCTAGCCCCTGCACTCCCGGTGAGGCCTCGGCCTCCTCTCTCTCCCTCGCCCCGCTCCCCCTCTGCGCACGCACGCACCCGCCGCGCGGCGGCCGCGCCCGCCACCCGCGCTGCTCGTCGCCCGTGCCTCGGGCCTCCCCCGCTCGCGCCCCGCTTGGCCCGCGCTCACCGCGGCCCGTGCTCACCCCTGTTTTCCCTCGCTCCGCTCCGGCCTCCCTCGCCGCGGCTCGCATCGCCGCACCCGCACCGGCCACGACCGCGCCCGTCCGCGCCTCGCCCACCGTCCCCGTCCCCTGCTGCTGCTCGGACCACGCCATTGCCCCGCCTATCGCTCGCGCCTTTGCTCGTCGTCGTCCTGCACTGCCGTCCCTCGCCGCTGCTGGCAGCTGCCGGCGCCCCGCCGGCCTTGCCCCGCCCCAGGCAGGCTGCGGCCTCCACGGGCGCCCGCCCCGCTCCCGACCCCGGGGTTCTACCCGTTAACCCGCCCCGTGGGGTTGGCCTAGTGCCACTGACGAACGGGCCCCACCCCACAGAACGTTTCCAATAAAAAAAGGAAATAATAATAAAATAAATAAATAAAATTAATTAATTAATTAATTAACTAAGTTAATTAATCCTAGTTAATTAGTCTAACTAATCTGTTAGTTAATTAAACAGTAGTTTGTTTAGCCTAATCTCTAATTAACCTAAAAGGTGTATGACAGGTGGGTCCCACTGGACCCACTGGTCAGGTTGACCAAGTCAACTCTGTTGACTGCTGATGTCAGCATGACATCATGCTGATGTCATTAATCTGTTTTTTGAATTAATTTAAATAATTAATTAAATTCCAGAAATTAATAAAATCTTTAGAAACTCATATCTTTTAATCCGTAACTCGGATTAAAATATTTTCAACATGAAAGTTGCTCAGAACGTCGAGACGATTCCGGATACGCAACCCGTTCGTCCGCCACACCTCCCTAATCTATCGAACTCGTAACTTTCCCCCTCCGGCTCCTCTGCCCGAAAACGTGAAACACCGGGGGTACTTTCCCGGATGTTTCCCCCCTTCACCGGTATCACCTCATACCGCGTTAGAACATGTCTAGCTTTGCCAGTTGTCCTGTTATGCACTTGCTTGCTATGTATTTACTGTTTCTCCCCCCTCTTCTCTCCGGTAGATCCCGTGATGATGCTGATGCCCCTGTGGTCGACTACGTCACCGACGACCCCTCCTTGTCTGAGCAACCAGGCAAGCCCCCCCTTTGATCACCAGATATCGCCTACTCTTCTCTCTACTGCTTGCATTAGAGTAGTGTAGCATGTTACTGCTTTCCGTTAATCCTATCCTGTTGCATAGCCTGTCCTTGCTACTACTGTTGTTACCATTACCTGCTATCCTACTGCTTAGTATAGGATGCTAGTGTTCCATCAGTGGCCCTACACTCTTGTCCGTCTGCCATGCTATACTACTGGGTCGTGATCACTTCGGGAGGTGATCACGGGCATATACTATATACTTTACATAGTTACATTACTTATGATACTGTTCAGAGATGGGGGCTGAAGGGGCAGGTGGCTCCATCCCGATAGAGGTGGGCCTGGGTTCCCGACGGCCCCCGACTGTTACTTTGTGGCGGAGCGACAGGGCAGGTTGAGACCACCCAGGAGAGAGGTGGGCCTGGCCCTGGTTGGTGTTCGTGGTTACTTCAAAATAACACGCTTAACGAGATCTGGGTATTTGATCTGAGTCTGGCTACTGGCCTATACGCACTAACCATCTACGCGGGGACAGTTATGGGCACTCGACGTCGTGGTATCAGTCGAAGCCTTCGTGACGTCAGCGACTGAACGGCGCGCGCCGGATTGGACCGTAAGCCTGCTCTTGTATTAAGGGGGCTAGTTCTGCTTCCGGCCACGTTCGCAACGTGCAGGTGTGCTAAGGGCGATGGGCCCAGACCCCTGGGCACTTAGGTTTAGACCGGCGTGCTGACCTCTCTGTTGGTCTAGGTGGGGCTGCGACGTGTTGATCTTCCGAGGCCGGGCATGACCCAGGAAAGTGTGTCCGGCCAAATGGGATCGAGCGTGATGGGTTATGTGGTGCACCCCTGCAGGGAAGTTAATCTATTCGAATAGCCGTGATCTTCGGTAACAGGACGACTTGGAGTTGTACCTTGACCTTATGACAACTAGAACCGGATACTTAATAAAACACACCCTTCCAAGTGCCAGATACAACCGGTGATCGCTCTCTCACAGGGCGACGAGGGGAGGATCATCGGTTAGGATTATGCTATGCGATGCTACTTGGAGGACTTCAGTCTAATCTCTTCTACATGCTGCAAGACGGAGGCTGCCAGAAGCGTAGTCTTCGAAAGGACTAGCTATCCCCCCTTATTCCGGCTTTCTGCAGTTCAGTCCACATATGATACCCTTATTCCATTTGATACCAATGCATACATATGTAGTATAGCTCCTTGCTTGCGAGTACTTTGGATGAGTACTCACGGTTGCTTTCTCCCTCTTTTCCCCCTATCCCTTCTACCTGGTTGCCGCAACCAGATGTTGGAGCCCAGGAGCCAGACGCCACCTTCGACGACGACTCCTACTACACCGGAGGTGCCTACTACTACGTGCTGCCCGCTGACGACGACCAGGAGTAGTTAGGAGGATCCCAGGCAGGAGGCCTGCGCCTCTTTCGATCTGTATCCCAGTTTGTGCTAGCCTTCTTAAGGCAAACTTGTTTAACTTATGTCTGTACTCAGATATTGTTGCTTCCGCTGACTCGTCTATGATCGAGCTCTTGTATTCGAGCCCTCGAGGCCCCTGGCTTGTAATATGATGCTTGTATGACTTATTTTATTTGTAGAGTTGTGTTGTGATATCTTCCCGTGAGTCCCTGATCTTGATCGTACACGTTTGCGTGTATGATTAGTGTACGATTAAATCGGGGGCGTCACAGTAACTATCAATGTAAACACTTTAAGCATGAGTTACCGCATGGAGAAACATTGGATATAAGATAGAAACTTGATAATTCGAATAACTTGGCTTGAGACAATTAGAATGATGAAGTCCCTTTAATTCTTCATAAAGTAGCCAAGTCTCCAATGCCCTCCAACAACACCTATTGATCAAGGTGGAGCTTGTTGGTCCCCAACCAAGTTGGGTCCTAAGAGGTTAGTCACAATAGGCTTGGCTACCCAAATGGTTCTCTTCTTGACACCACTTTGAGTACCAACAACTTTGGCAAACACATTGCCAACCTTATCCTTCCCAAGAGAATAGATATCATCAATAATAATTGGGTTGGATAAGTTACCACTAGTGCATGAAGAGGCGAGGTGACCTTTCTCACGACATAAGTAGCAACATCTACTCTTCACTTTCTTCTCACTTGATTTCTCAACTTGAGAAGCGTTAGCTTGAGGATTCTTGGGAAGAGGACTTTCTTCAACTTATGGTTGAGCATGAGATCGAACTTGTGGCCGCTTCCCTTGTTGCTTGTCACCAATGGCCTTCTTCTTCAATGGGAAAGATCTAACATGATGCCCTTCTACTTTGCACTTGAAGCAAACAATCTTGGCCGAATTCTTGACTTGTTCTTGGCCCTTATTTTTGTTTATCTTGGACTTCTTATTCTTCTTGGAGTTGAATCCAAGTCCACCTTTGTCATTGGGGGATTTTTGCACAGTCAAGATATTGTTGAGTGTGAATTTCCCTTCATGACTCTTTTCCAAGTCTTTCTTCAAAGAAGTGACTTGGGCCTTGAGCTCTTTGATTTCCTCTACATGGTTAGTCTCAACACAAGTAGTAGAGGAAGTATAAGCTTCATTGTTAGAGCAACAAGGAAAGGAAAGCAATTCATCACAAGATGTACCAACATTGTGAGTAGATGAATTACAAGGACTAGCACATGGCAACATAGCATTTTGACTAGAAGTAGTGCTAGTATCCATATGAGGCTCACTAGATGTTGCCTTAGCAATCATGGCCTCATGAGCTATCTTTAGCACATTATGGGATACTAGAAGATCATCATGAGAGCTTGAGAGCTTTTCATGACTTTATTCCAATTTCCCATAATTGCTAGATAGCAACTCAAGTTGAGCCCGTAGCTCAACATTCTCCTTCAAAATGGATGCTTCACAAGTAATAGAGTTAGTAGCACGAGCATGATCATTAACAAACAAGAGGAGAGGACAACTTGGAAAGCTCTTTTAAATAAGAAGCTTCAAGTTGAGCATGAGACTCGGTGAGTTTGATGAGCTCACCCTTAATGACCCTTGAGCCATTTTCGAGGTGCTCAAAATCCTCAAGGAGTCTAGCATGAGAAACTTCAAGCTTAGCATTTTTAGTTTCAAAATCATTGGCCACCACAAGAGCTCTATCACGAGATTCCCTCACTCTAGATAATTCTAGAGCAAAAGTCTCCTCAAGAGATTCCTTGGTGGTTTGTTCAAGTTCAAGAGCTTGAGAGAGGTTTGCAATCTCATTAGCATAATCACGCTCATGACCTTCCATTTTATCAATGGTGACCTCATGCTCCTCAAGACGAGATTCCAACTCATCAATATATTTCTTGCCCTCGGTAGCAATAGACATGATTTCCATGAAGTTGAAACGAGCAATTTTATTCTTAAGAAGAGCTTTAAAAATCATTTCCCCCTTAATTTTTAAGGAGGCAACATCATCATAATCAACATCATCATCGCTCTTGCCATCATCAATATCATCACAAGATATATTGCGATTCAAAGTGGGAGATACCTTTGAAGCCTTGGCCATAAGGAAAAATGCAATAGATGATGATTTACGATCCCTTGAAGCACCATCCAAGACCACATCTTGTTCCATGGAGTGTTGGGTTTCCTCTACATTGTTAGCACAACAACTCGAGGAAATACATGCATTTTCATCATGGCAACAAGATATAGCAAGCATATCATCATGAGATTTAGTCAAGCAATTTCTACATGATATGCAAGGACTATCAACACAAGCATGTGAAACATTTGGAGTGCTCGAAGTGCTAAATTCCAAAGATGAAGCATTGCAATAAGAAAGTGATGAAGGATTATCAACAATGAGCCCACTATCATCATTGCAATGAGCACCACTACTCACCATGTCATTACCTTGTGGCAAACCACACGTAGGTGAAGTAGAAGAAGTTGAGAACACAACACGGCCGGAGGTGGAGGCAGAACAATCATCCCCACAAAACTTGGACACGTCATATTTATGTTGAAGATTTGTCCACAACTCATGAGCATCTCGGAACGGCATGAGTTGAAATATAACTACATTGCCCAAAGCATCGAAAAGCACATTAGAATCTTGAGCATTGAGATAAGAGTTTTCTCATCCTCTAAAGATAATCTTAGGGGATCCTTTGGAGGAGAAAAACCCATATCTACAATTCGCTCCAAATTTCGGTCCATGACCCTCAAGAGATTAAGCATGCGAATTACCCAAACATCAAAATTTGTGCCATCGAAACTAAGAGTGTCAGAGAATACTAATCCCCTAGTCGACATCTTTACTCTCTAGGTAGTTAAGCCTAACAAAGAGAGACGAGGCTCTGATACCAATTGAAAGATCGTGGATGTCGCCTAGAGGGGGAGGGGTGAATAGGTGCTTTAAAATAATTATGGTTTAGGCTTGAACAAATGCGGAATAAACCTAGTGGTTAATTTGTCAAACACAGAACCTACAACAACTAGGCTCACCTATGTGCACCAACAACTTATACTAAGCAAGATAAACAACTATGTGATAACAAGATATATGACAAGAAACAATATGGCTATCACAAAGTAAAGAGCATAAGTAAAGGGCTCGGGTAAGAGATAACCGAGGCACGCGGAGACAATGGTGTATCCCGACGTTCACACCCTTGCGGATGCTAATCTCCGTTTGGAGCGGTGTGGAGGCACAATGCTCCCCAAGAAGCCACTAGAGCCACCGTAATCTCCTCACGCCCTCGCACAATGCAAGATGTCGTGATTCCACTAAGGGACCCTTGAGGGCGGTCATCGAACCCGTACAAATGGCAACCCTTGGGGGCGGTCACCGAACCCGTACACTTTGGCAACCCTTGGGGGTGGTCAACGGTACCCGTCAAATTGCTCGGGGCGATCTCCACAACCTAATTGGAGACCCGGACGCTTGCCCGGAGCTTTACACCATAATGATTGAGCTCCGAACACCACCAACCATCCAGGGCGCCCAAGCACCCAAGAGGAAAAAGCTCAAGGGTACCAAGCACCCAAGAGTAATAAGCTTCTCAACTTGTAACTTCCACGTATCACGCGGAGAACTCAAACCGATGCACCAAATGCAATGGCAAGGGCACACGGAGTGCCCAAGTCCTTCTCTCTCAAATCCCACCGAAGCAACTAATGCTAGGGAGGAAAATGAGAGGAAGAACAAGAAGGAGAACACCAAGAACTCCAAGATCTAGATCCAAGGGGTTCCCCTCACCTAGAGAAGAAAGTGATTGGTGGAAACGTGGATCTAGATCTCCTCTCTCTTTTCCCTCAAAAACTAGCAAGAATCCATGGAGGGATTGAGAGTTAGCAAGTTCGAAGAAGGTCAACAATGGGGGAAGAACACGAGCTCAAAGGATGTGTTTCATTGGGGAAGAAGACCCCCTTTTATAGGTGGGGAAAAATCCAACCGTTATGCTCACAGCCCGCACAGAGCGGTACTACTGCTCCAAGGAGCGGTACTATAGCGAGGAGGCAAAAGGCCAGTAGAACCGCCGGAGCGGTACTACCGCTCGTCCTCACGATACTACCGCTCGACCTCACGGTACTACCGCAAAATGGTAGCGGCACTACAACTTGCGAGCGGTACAAGACAACACTTCTGTGCCTACTTCCGCTGAGCAAAACACGAGATTTTGGTCTGGAGCGGTACTACCGCTTAGGAGCCGTGGTAGTACTGCTCTGGAGCAGTATTACCGCTCAGGATCCGTGGTAGTACCGCTCTGGAGCGGTAGTAAAAAATTACACCCGCTCTAGCCACGGTAGTACCGCTGCAGCCTTTACCAAAATAGCCACAACTTCTTCAAACGGACTCCGAATTCAATGAAACCAAGTTTGTTGGAAAAGCTAACGACATGGGCTAACACAATCTTGATAGAAATAGCAATAAGAAGCAAATGATAAAAGGCCTAAAAGAAAATGGTGAGAACCCTTCCTTGGATAAGACCGGTAAAACCTCCAACAGCGAAAACATCATAGAAGACGCATGCAAACTCTGTTTTCGATGAACTCAAGCTTGTCATCAAGATGACCATAAGCTCTAAGACTCACAAAGAGAACCAAACAAGAACCAAGAAACATGATGCAAGGATGCAATGGTTTGAGCTCTCGACGAACGATACGATCAAGCTACTCACTTGAGAGCCCCCCTTGATAGTATGGCTATCGATCCTATAACCCAGTCACCCAACTACCACCATGAGACCGGTAAAATAGAAAACCTATCAAGGGCAAACCTTTGCCTTGCACATGATCCGCTTGAGCTAGATGATGACGATCTTGTCCTCCTCAAGATGGACCACCTTTCTTGATTGCGTTGGGTCGATGGAGACTAGATGATTGCTCCCCCATACTCCACTATGGGTGAGCCACTCTTCGGCACATCTTCACAAGTCCATTGACACCACAATGGATGGCAAGCTTCAAGCACTTGATCTCTTCGTGATTTTCCACTTGAACTTGCACACGGCAATCTTGATGACGATCACCACTTGATGTCATCCTCTTGACGCAAGCCCATGGACACGTACCTAACCCTACATAGACTCTCACATAGACCATGGGTTAGTACATAGAGTGCAATGGACAATGCTTACCATACCATGGGATCACTTGATCCCTCTCGGTACATCTTCTACTCTTTGTGAGTTGATCAACTTGATTCACTCTTGACTTAGTCTTGATCAACCTTGAATCTTTCCAACTCTCTTCGTTTGGATGATGTCTTGAAGGTAAACATGAATGATCACACAATCTTCTTCTTCAAGACATGCTTGCAATAAGCTCAACTCTCACATGACAAATATTTGGATAATTCCTTAATAGCACCTTGGTCAACCCATAAACTCCTTGAAACCAACACATGGACTTCAAGAAATGCCTATGGAAAAATCCTTCAAATATAACTCAATGCAACCATTAGTCCATAGGGAATGTCATCAATTACCAAAACCACACATGGGGGCACCGCATGTCCTTTCAATCTCCCCCATTTTGGTAATTGATGACAATCACGTTCAAGAGAGTTTATATAAGGAATTATGCATCACCATGCAATGCAACAACCAATAATGCATGCGTAGGAGATGTGTATGCTTAGTGTTGGAAATATGCCCTAGAGGCAATAATAAAAGCATTATTATTATATTTCCTTGTTCATGATAATTGTCTTTATTCATGCTATAATTGTGTTATCCGGAAATCGTAATACATGTGTGAATAACAGACACCAACATGTCCCAAGTATGCCTCTAGTTGACTAGCTCGTTGATCAAAAAATAGTCATGGTTTCCTGACTATGGACATTGGATGTCATTTGATAACGAGATCACATCATTAGGAGAATGATGTGATGGACAAGACCCAATCCTAAACATAGCACAAGATCGTATAGTTCGTTTGCTAGAGTTTTCCAATGTCAAAGTATCTTTTCCTTAGACCATGAGATCGTGTAACTCCCGGATACCGTAGGAGTGCTTTGGGTATACCAAACGTCACAACGTAACTGGGTGACTATAAAGGTAGACTACGGGTATCTCTGAAAGTGTCTGTTGGGTTGACATGGATCAAGACTGGGATTTGTCACTCCGTATGACGGAGAGGTATCACTGGGCCCACTCGGTAATGCATCATCATAATGAGCTCAAAGTGACCAAGTGTCTGGTCACGGGATCATGCATTACGGTACGAGTAAAGTGACTTGCCGGTAACGGGATTGAACGAGGTATTGGGATACCGACGATCGAATCTCGGGCAAGTAACATATCGATTGACAAAGGGAATTGCATACGGGGTTGATTGAATCCTCGACATCGTGGTTCATCCGATGAGATCATCGTGGAGCATGTGGGAGCCAACATGGGTATCCAGATCCCGCTGTTGGTTATTGACCGGAGAGTCGTCTCGGTCATGTCTGCTTGTCTCCCGAACCCGTAGGGTCTACACACTTAAGGTTCGGTGACGCTAGGGTTGTGAAGATATGTATATGCAGTAACCCGAATGTTGTTCGGAGTCCCGGATGAGATCTCGGACGTCACGAGGAGTTCCGGAATGGTCCGGAGGTAAAGAATTATATATAGGAAGTGCTATTTCGGCCATCGGGACAAGTTTCGGGGTCACCGGTATTGTACCGGGACCACCGGAAGGGTCTCGGGGGTCCACCGAGTGGGGCCACCTATCCCGGGGGGCCCCATGGGCTGAAGTAGGAGGGAACCCAGCCCAAAGTGGGCTGGGGCGCCACTCCCCTAGGGCCCATGCGGCTAGGGTTGAGGGGAAACCCTAGAGGGGGCGCCCCCTTGCTTGGGGTGCAAGCCCCCCACCCTTGGCCGCCGCCCCCCTAGTAGATCCATCTACTAGGGCCGGCGCCCCCCCCCCTTGGCACCCCTATATATAGTGGGGGAGAGGAGGGACTTCATACCCCAGCCCCTGGCGCCTCCCTCTCTCCCTGTTACATCTCTCTCTCTCTCGTAGTATAGGCGAAGCCCTGCTACTGTGACGCCCTGCATCCACCACCACGCCGTCGTGCTGCTGGATCTTCATCAACCTCTCCTTCCCCCTTGCTGGATCAAGAAGAAGGAGACGTCTCCCGTCCCGTACGTGTGTTGAACGCGGAGGTGCCGTCCGTTCGGCGCTTGGTCATCGGTGATTTGAATCACGTCGTGTTCGACTACATCATCACCGTTCTTTGAACGCTTCCGCACGCGATCTACAAAGGTATGTAGATGCATCTGATGACTCGTTGCTAGATGAACTCCTAGATGGATCTTGGTGAAACGAGTAGGAAAAATTTTGTTTTCTGCAACGTTCCCCAACAGTGGCATCATGAGCTAGGTCTATGCGTAGTTCTTCTTGCGCGAGTAGAACACAATTTGTTGTGGGCGTAGATTTGTCAACTTTCTTGCCGCTACTAGTCTTTTCTTGCTTCAGCGGTATTGTGGGATGAAGCGGCCCGGACCAACCTTACACGTACGCTTACGTGAGACCGGTTCCACCGACTAACATGCACTAGTTGCATAAGGTGGCTGGCGGGTGTCTGTCTCTCCCACTTTAGTTGGAGCGGATTCGATGAACAGGGTCCTTATGAAGGGTAAATAGAAGTTGACAAATCACGTTGTGGCTTTAACGTAGGTAAGAAGACGTTCTTGCTAGAACCCTAATTCAGCCACGTAAAACTTGCAACAACAATTGGAGGACGTCTAACTTGTTTTTGCAGCAAGTGGTTTGTGATATGATATGGCCAAAGTTGTGATGAATGATGAATGATCTATATGTGATGTATGAGATGTTCATGCTATTGTAATAGGAATCACGACTTGCATGTCGATGAGTATGACAACCGGCAGGAGCCATAGGAGTTGTCTTTATTCTTTTATATGACCTGCGTGTCATTGAGAAACGCCATGTAAATTACTTTACTTTATTGCTAAACACGTTAGCCATAGTAGTAGAAGTAAAAGTTGGCGAGCAACTACATGGAGACACGATGATGGAGATCATGATGATGGAGATCATGGTGTCAAGCCGGTGACAAGATGATCATGGAGCCCCAAGATGGAGATCAAAGGAGCTATGTGATATTGGCCATATCATGTCACGTTTATTATTTGATTGCATGTGATGTTTATCATGTTTTGCATCTTGTTTACTTAGAACGACGGTAGTAAATAAGATGATCCCTCATAATAATTTCAAGAAGTGTTCCCCCTAACTGTGCACCGTTGCGACAGTTCGCTGTTTCAAAACACCACGTGATGATCGGGTGTTTTATTCAGACGTTCACATACAACGGGTGTAAGACAGATTTACACATGCAAACACTTAGGTTGACTTGACGAGCCTAGCATGTACAGACATGGCCTCGGAACACAGAAGACCGAAAGGTCGAGCATGAGTCGTATAGAAGATACGATCAACATGAAGATGTTCACCGATGTTGACTAGTCCGTCTCACGTGATGATCGGACACGGCCTAGTTAACTCGGATCATGTAATACTTAGATGACCAGAGGGATGTCTAATCTAAGTGGGAGTTCATTAATTATTTGATTAGATGAACTTAATTATCATGAACTTAGTCTAAAACATTTA
Organism: Triticum urartu; assembly: GCF_056163025.1. Taxonomy (NCBI): domain Eukaryota; kingdom Viridiplantae; phylum Streptophyta; class Magnoliopsida; order Poales; family Poaceae; genus Triticum; species Triticum urartu. The sequence continues at coordinate 582,272,682 of NC_141878.1, read as the reverse complement.
CAATATGTCTTGTAGATCAAATGGCCAACGTAGTCCTCAACTTCAACGCGTTCCTAGAGAAAACCAAGCTAAAATACGATGGCAGCAACTATACGGACTGGGTCCGGAACCTGAGGATCATCCTCATAGCTGCCAAGAAAGATTATGTCCTACAAGCACCGCTAGGTGATCCACCGGTCCCACAGAACCAAGACGTTATGAACGCTTGGCAGACACGTGTTGACGACTACTCCCTCGTTCAGTGCGGCATGCTTTACAGCTTAGAGCCGGGGCTCCAAAAGCGTTTTGAGAGACATGGAGCATATGAGATGTTCGAAGAGCTGAAAATGGTTTTTCAAGCTCATGCCCGGATCGAGAGATATGAAGTCTCCGATAAGTTCTTCAGCTGTAAGATGGAGGAAATAGTTCTGTCAGTGAGCACATACTCACTATGTCTGGGTTACATAACCGCTTGTCTCAGCTGGGAGTTAATCTCCCGGATGATGCGGTCATTGACAGAATCCTCCAGTCGCTTCCACCAAGCTACAAGAGCTTTGTGATGAACTTCAACATGCAGGGGATGCAAAAGACCATTCCTGAGTTGTTCTCAATGCTGAAATCAGCGGAGGTAGAAGTCAAGAAGGAACATCAAGTGTTGATGGTCAATAAAACCACTAAGTTCAAGAAGGGCAAGGGTAAAAAGAACTCCAAGAAGGACGGCAAGGAAGTTGCCGCGCCCGGCAAGCAAGCTGCTGGGAAGAAGCCAAAGAATGGACCCAAGCCCGAGACTGAGTGCTTTTATTGCAAGGGAAGCGGTCACTGGAAGCGGAATTGCCCTAAATACTTAGCAGACAAGAAGGCCGGCAAAACAAAAGGTATATGTGATATACATGTAATTGATGTGTACCTTACTAGTGTCCGTAGTAGCTCCTGGGTATTTGATACCGGTGCAGTTGCTCACATTTGTAACTCAAAGCAGGGGCTGCGGAATAAGCGGAAACTGGCAAAGGACAAGGTGACGATGCGCGTCGGGAATGGTTGCAAGGTCAATGTGATCGCCGTCGGCACGCTACCTCTATATCTACCTTCGGGATTAGTTTTAAACCTTAATAATTGTTATTTAGTGCCAGCTTTGAGCATGAACATTGTATCGGGATCTCGTTTAATTCGAGATGGCTACTCATTTAAATCCGAGAATAATGGTTGTTCTATTTATATGAAAGATATGTTTTATGGTCATGCTCCTATGGCGAATGGTTTATTCTTAATGAATCTCGAGCGTAATGCTACACATATTCATAGTGTGAGTACCAAAAGATGTAAGGTTGATAATGATAGTCCCACATATTTGTGGCACTGCCGCCTTGGTCACATAGGTGTCAAACGCATGAAGAAGCTCCATGCAGATGGACTTTTAGAGTCTCTTGATTATGAATCATTTGACACGTGCGAACCATGCCTCATGGGTAAGATGACCAAGACTCCGTTCTCAGGAACAATGGAGCGAGCAACCAACTTATTGGAAATCATACATACTGATGTGTGCGGTCCAATGAGTGTTGAGGCTCGCGGTGGCTATCGTTATATTCTCACCCTAACTGATGACTTGAGTAGATATGGGTATGTCTACTTAATGAAACACAAGTCTGAAACCTTTGAAAAGTTCAAGGATTTTCAGAGTGAGGTTGAGAATCAACGTGACAGGAAAATCAAGTTCCTACGATCAGATCGAGGAGGAGAATACTTGAGTCACGAGTTTGGCACACACTTAAGAAAATGTGGAATAGTTTCACAACTCACGCCGCCTGGAACACCTCAGCGTAATGGTGTGTCCGAATGTCGTAATCGCACTCTATTAGATATGGTGCGATCTATGATGTCTCTTGCCGATTTACCGCTATCTTTTTGGGGCTATGCTTTAGAGACTGCCGCATTCACTTTAAATAGGGCTCCGTCGAAATCCGTTGAGACGACACCGTATGAATTATGGTTTGGGAAGAAACCTAAGCTGTCGTTTCTAAAAGTTTGGGGATGCGATGCTTATGTCAAGAAACTTCAACCTGAAAAGCTCGAACCCAAGTCGGAAAAATGCGTCTTCATAGGATACCCAAAAGAAACTATTGGGTATACCTTCTACCTCAGATCCGAAGGCAAGATCTTTGTTGCAAAGAATGGGTCGTTTCTAGAGAAAGAGTTTCTCTCGAAAGAAGTAAGTGGGAGGAAAGTAGAACTTGATGAAGTATTACCTCTTGAACCGGGAAATGGCGCAACTCAAGAAAATGTTCCTGAGGTGCCAGCACCGACTAGAGAGGAAGTTAATGATAATGATCAAGATACTTCTGATCAAGCTCCTACTGAAATTCGAAGGTCCACAAGGACACGTTCTGCACCAGAGTGGTACGGCAACCCTGTCTTGGAAATCATGTTGTTGGACAACGGTGAACCTTCGAACTATGAAGAAGCGATGGCGGGCCCGGATTCCAACAAATGGCTAGAAGCCATGAAATTCGAGATAGGATCCATGTATGAAAACGAAGTATGGACTTTGACTGACTTGCCCGTTGAATGGTGAGCCATAGAAAATAAATGGATCTTTAAGGGGAAGACTGACGCGGATGGTAATGTGACCATCTATAAAGCTAGGCTTGTCGCTAAGGTTTATCGACAAGTTCAAGGGGTTGACTACGATGAGACTTTCTCACCGGTAGCGAAGCTGAAGTCCGTCCAAATCATGTTAGCAATTGCCGCATTTTATGATTATGAAATTTGGCAAATGGACGTCAAAACGGCATTCCTTAATGGTTTCCTTAAGGAAGAATTGTATATGATGCAGCCGGAAGGTTTTGTCGATCCTAAGAATGCTGACAAGGTGTGCAAGCTCCAACGCTCGATTTATGGGCTGGTGCAAGCATCTCGGAGTTGGAACATTCGCTTTGATGAGATGATCAAAGCGTTTGGGTTTACGCAGACTTATGGAGAAGCCTACGTTTACAAGAAAGTGAGTGGGAGCTCTATAGCATTTCTCATATTATATGTAGATGACATACTATTGATGGGAAATGATATAGAACTCTTGGACAGCATCAAGGCCTACTTGAATAAGAGTTTTTCAATGAAGGACCTTGGAGAAGCTGCTTACATATTAGGCATCAAAATCTATAGAGATAGATCGAGACGCCTCATAGGTCTTTCACAAAGCACATACCTTGATAAGATATTGAAGAAGTTCAATATGGATCAATCTAAGAAGGGGTTCTTGCCTGTGTTACAAGGTGTGAAATTGAGCTCAGCTCAATGTCCGACCACGGCAGAAGATATAGAAGAGATGAGCGTCATCCCCTATGCATCAGCCATAGGTTCTATTATGTATGCCATGCTGTGTACCAGACCTGATGTAAACCTTGCCGTAAGTTTGGTAGGAAGATACCAAAGTAATCCCGGCAAGGAACACTGGACAGCGGTCAAGAATATCCTGAAGTACCTGAAAAGGACTAAGGAAATGTTTCTCGTTTATGGAGGTGACGAAGAGCTCGTCGTAAAGGGTTACGTCGACGCTAGCTTCGACACAGATCTGGATGACTCTAAGTCACAAACCGGATACGTGTATATTCTGAATGGTGGGGCAGTAAGCTGGTGCAGTTGCAAGCAAAGCGTCGTGGCGGGATCTACATGTGAAGCGGAGTACATGGCAGCCTCGGAGGCAGCACATGAAGCAATATGGGTGAAGGAGTTCATCACCGACCTAGGAGTCATACCCAATGCGTCGGGGCCGATCAAACTCTTCTGTGACAACACTGGAGCTATTGCACTTGCCAAGGAGCCCAGGTTTCACAAGAAGACAAGGCACATCAAGTGTCGCTTCAACTCCATTCGTGAAAATGTTCAAGATGGAGACATAGAGATTTGTAAAGTACATACGGACCTGAATGTAGCAGATCCGTTGACTAAACCTCTGCCTAGGGCAAAACATGATCAACACCAGTATTCCATGGGTGTTCGATTTATCACAATGTAACTAGATTATTGACTCTAGTGCAAGTGGGAGACTGTTGGAAATATGCCCTAGAGGCAATAATAAAAGCATTATTATTATATTTCCTTGTTCATGATAATTGTCTTTATTCATGCTATAATTGTGTTATCCGGAAATCGTAATACATGTGTGAATAACAGACACCAACATGTCCCTAGTATGCCTCTAGTTGACTAGCTCGTTGATCAACAGATAGTCATGGTTTCCTGACTATGGACATTGGATGTCATTTGATAACGAGATCACATCATTAGGATAATGATGTGATGGACAAGACCCAATCCTAAACATAGCACAAGATCGTATAGTTCGTTTGCTAGAGTTTTCCAATGTCAAAGTATCTTTTCCTTAGACCATGAGATCGTGTAACTCCCGGATACCGTAGGAGTGCTTTGGGTATACCAAACGTCACAACGTAACTGGGTGACTATAAAGGTAGACTACGGGTATCTCTGAAAGTGTCTGTTGGGTTGACATGGATCAAGACTGGGATTTGTCACTCCGTATGACGGAGAGGTATCACTGGGCCCACTCGGTAATGCATCATCATAATGAGCTCAAAGTGACCAAGTGTCTGGTCACGGGATCATGCATTACAGTACGAGTAAAGTGACTTGCCGGTAACGGGATTGAACGAGGTATTGGGATACCGACGATCGAATCTCGGGCAAGTAACATATCGATTGACAAAGGGAATTGCATACGGGGTTGATTGAATCCTCGACATCGTGGTTCATCCGATAAGATCATCGTGGAGCATGTGGGAGCCAACATGGGTATCCAGATCCCGCTGTTGGTTATTGACCGGAGAGTCGTCTCGGTCATGTCTGCTTGTCTCCCGAACCCGTAGGGTCTACACACTTAAGGTTCGGTGACGCTAGGGTTGTGAAGATATGTATATGCAGTAACCCGAATGTTGTTAGGAGTCCCGGATGAGATCCCGGACGTCACGAGGAGTTCCGGAATGGTCCGGAGGTAAAGAATTATATATAGGAAGTGCTATTTCGGCCATCGGGACAAGTTTCGGGGTCACCGGTATTGTACCGGGACCACCGGAAGGGTCCCGGGGGTCCACCGGGTGGGGCACCTATCCCGGGGGGCCCCATGGGCTGAAGTAGGAGGGAACCCAGCCCAAAGTGGGCTGGGGCGCCACTCCCCTAGGGCCCATGCGGCTAGGGTTGAGGGGAAACCCTAGAGGGGGCGCCCCCTTGCTTGGGGGGCAAGCCCCCCACCCTTGGCCGCCCCCCCCCCTAGTAGATCCATCTACTAGGGCCGGCGCCCCCCCTGGCACCCCTATATATAGTGGGGGAGAGGAGGGACTTCATACCCCAGCCCCTGGCGCCTCCCTCTCTCCCTGTTACATCTCTCTCTCGTAGTATAGGCGAAGCCCTGCTACTGTGACGCCCTGCATCCACCACCACGCCGTCGTGCTGCTGGATCTTCATCAACCTCTCCTTCCCCCTTGCTGGATCAAGAAGAAGGAGACGTCTCCCGTCCCGTACGTGTGTTGAACGCGGAGGTGCCGTCCGTTCGGCGCTTGGTCATCGGTGATTTGCATCACGTCGTGTTCGACTACATCATCACCGTTCTTTGAACGCTTCCGCACGCGATCTACAAAGGTATGTAGATGGATCCGATGACTCGTTGCTAGATGAACTCCTAGATGGATCTTGGTGAAACGAGTAGGAAAAAATTTGTTTTCTGCAACGTTCCCCAACACTTAGGAACAAACCAAAGCCAGAAGAGACAACTCTCTAAACTTCTCCACAAAACTCTCTGAAACTTCTCCCCCATTGGCATCGATTGCCAAAATGGGCTAAAAGCTTAGAAGGCCAATATAAAATGTGTTCCTCCATAAATTGTGTATTTCACAACAAGAGAGTGGAATGCCATTCACATATCCAACGGTAAATACTTGGAAGAAGACAAACTATATTGAGGCCCAAAGATTGCAAACGGAAGATATGCCACAAAGACATAATCAAAGAGAGAAACAAGCAATCAAGTAATCAAAAGATACCAATTGAAGCAAGCTATCAAAAGATACCAATTGAACCAACTAGGCCAATGATCCTACGAGCCACATGAATAAAGGATATTATGATAAGAGCGGAGCAGTGTTCTAAAGAAACTAGAGAAGCTCCCCATGATTTGTGCACATCAAGAATTTTTGTATTTGGATACAAAATGCACAAAATAGGATCATAGCTCCCCCAAAATCAATAGAAACTTACAACAAGTGCAAGACAACATATAGAAACTAAGCCTAGTACTTGCAACAAACACATGGTTGAGCAACAAGTAAGAGAGGCAACTTAAGAGTGGGCTCAACCAAAAAGATGTGTGTGAGTCAAGGCAATGCACTTGAGAAGACTAATGTACAGAAGAGCATTAAGCATCAATAAAGTCTTCAAAGAATGAGGCACACGGTGCCAGGCCTATCATTCCCACACACAACTAGTAAATGGGTTCACAAGCTTACTAATAAGCATACAGAGAACCTATGCTTGTGACAACCCGCGGTGAAGATAGAAGATGAAAGGCGCATCAAGACGAGGGATGCCAATTAAGATGGCAAAAACCTCGTAAAGATAAGCATGAGGAAAATAATCGTCACCACAAAAGAGCGCATCAAGATGCAACGATAGAAGACACACACTCAAGGAAAAAGCTTTCACGGAGCCACCAAAGAAATAACATAAGAAAGACAAGATGGACGTGAAAGAAAGGATATCATCTAGATATGCAACTTCTCTCAAGTGTATAAGATTCTAGGTAGATGAAATCATGATGATATATATATCTACAAAGAAGGATGTACACCCGAAATAGTTACAACACGAAGGAACAAGATATCCAAAAGGAAGTCATACATATACCAATAAGATATTTACTTGAGAGCATAGTACGGCTATCGATCCTATAACCCGGTCTCCCAACTACCACCATGAAACCGGTAAAATAGAAAACCTATCAAGGGCAAACCTTTGCCTTGCACATGATTCACTTGAGCTAGATGATGACGATCTTGTCCTCCTCAAGATGGACCACCTTTCTTGATTGCGTTGGGTCGATGGAGACTAGATGATTGCTCCCCCATACTCCACTATGGGTGAGCCACTCTTCGGCACATGTTCACAAGTCCATTGACACCACAATGGATGGCAAGCTTCAAGCACTTGATCTCTTCATGATTCTCCACTTGAACTTGCACACGACAATCTTGATGACGATCACCACTTGATGTCATCCTTCCAGCCAGCACATGGACAATGCATAAAACCATCCGCTCGCTTGTTTGCCTCAGCCGCAAGCAGAAAAGTACGCACGCCATTAATGAACTCGGGAGAGCATCGGTCATCGTACATACATTGCCGGCTCATCTTCAATACACAGCACCGAAAACATCAAATTAATACAATACATAAAGTTCATACATAAAGAGCATACAACACTTCAATGCAACAAACAAATAACTCTCTAGCTAAAGAATTTGAATGCAACAACAAATGCGATCAAGATCGCAACTAAGGTAACAATTGATCCAACAACATAATGATACCAAGCCTCACTATGAATGGCATATTTTCTAATCTTTCAAATCTTCAAGCGCATTTTCTTCATCTTAATCTTGTGATCATCGACGACATCGGCAACATACAACTCCAATTCCATCTTCTCCCCCTCAATTCTTTTCAATTTTTCCTTCAAATCCTCGTTTTCTCTTTCAACTAAATTTAACCTCTCGACAATAGGGTCGGTTGGAATTTCGGGTTCAACTACCTCCTACATACAAATATCTATGTCAACTTGATGGGCATAATTTGTCATGAACACGAAATGCAATGAATAGTTTTAAAAGAGAATATACCACATCCGAATCATAACCCGGACGAGGGCCGACGGGGACGAATATCAAAACCATGGCACTATGCATAACAAACAACGTATGGGTAAGATAATTATACGAGTAACTATATATCCAAATCACACAAACATCATTTTTTATATAAAACTTCATGAACAAGAGGCTCACCACAAGGTGGTGCCGATGACGGGACGTTGCGAGCGATCGACGGTGGTTACGACGGAGATTTAAAAGGTACTAAGTAAACCACACCTACATATGCAAAACTAAGTGTTATTTTTGACCTCAAATTTCATATAAATCAAATACTAGCACATATATATAATTCCTCCCAAATTACTAAACTCAAAAATCAATTACTATATAAAGCATTGCACGAGCTAATCTAGCAATGAGAGATGAAAGGAAAGAGTTGCTAACCTTTGTGATCATTTGAATGGATGGGGGCCTTCAAATCTTGAGCAAAATATGTGATGAGCTTGAGAGGAAGAGGGAAAAGAACAGAGAGGAGAGGGGAAAGGGGAAGAACAGAGCGAGCTCGGGTGGACGAAGGGTCTATGTAGGATGACCTTTAGTACCGGTTCGTGATACGACCCGGTACTAAAGGTGCTGGAGGGGCCCCGGACTGACAACATCCTGCCACCACTCACTTTAGTACCGGTTCGTGGCACGGACCGGTGCTAAAGGTTCACCACGAACCGGTACTAATGAGAGCGGCCCGGCTAGCTGTTGGAACCGGCACTAATGTACACATTAGTGCCGGCTCAAATTCAAACCAGCACTAATGTGCTTCACGTTTGACCCTTTTTCTACTAGTGCCCATGGGTTGTATGATATCATCCTCTTGATGCAAGCCCATGGACATGTACCTAACCCTACATAGACTCTCACATAGACCATGGGTTAGTACACAAAGTGCAATGGACAATGCTTACCATACCATGGGATCATTTGATCCCTCTCGGTACATCTTCTACTCTTTGTGAGTTGATCAACTTGATTCACTCTTGACTTAGTCTTGATCAACCTTGAGTCTTTCCAACTCTCTTCGTTTGGATGATGTCTTGAAGGTAAACATGAATGATCACACAATCTTCTTCTTCAAGACATGCTTGCAATAAGCTCAACACTCACATGACCAATCTTTGGATAATTCCTTAATAGCACCTTGATCAACCCATAAACTCCTTGAAACCAACACATGGACTTCAAGAAATGCCTATGGAAAAATCCTTCAAATATAACTCAATGCAATCATTAGTCCATAGAGAATGTCATCAATTACCAAAACCACACATGGGGGCACCGCATGTCCTTTCAGGAGGCAATAAAATCCACCCTTTGTCGAGAAGAACACCGAAAATTTTAGTGACCACAAGAATCTTAGAAACATAGATGTCGTATCGGTGATGGCGAAAGCACAGATATTTGGGATGACCCTTGGCTACCCCGGGATGACTGCAGAAAGGTGGTTACACAAAGGGGACAGGTTGTGCTCCAGAAGGTTTCGGAACTGATCAGTCTAGTGACAGGTGGTTGGGATGAAAATCTAGTAAATGGAATCTTCTGCCCCAGGATGCTAGAGCAATTCTTGCCTTACCGGCACTCTATGAAGATTTTGAAGATTTCTAGGCATGGCATTTTGATTCGCATGGAAAGTTTTCAGTTAAAACTGCATACCACATGCTCCGTGATATATGGGCAAGCAAATGTCCTCCGAAACTGAAGCACTTCCTATGGCGGCTTGCTCACAACAGTCTCCCGCATAAGCTTAGTATTGATCATCGACTTTGCCCAGTATGTTCGAGGCAGGACGAGGATGGGGCACACATTTTCTTGAAATGTAAGTTTGTCAAGCCGCTGTGGAGAGAACTACAACTGGAGCAGATTAGAGTAGGGCTACTGCACAATCAAGGGCCAAAGGATTTGGTCAGTAAAATATTAGCTCAACTAGAAGAGAACAAACTTGAATGTATTACTATGTTGTGGGTGTGGTGGGATGTAAGAAATAAAAAGAACACAAGAGAGCCAATGAGAATACCAGTTCTGTCAATCAGTGGCGGAGCTTGACTGCAATGTCAGGGGGGCAAAAAGCAAAGTATACATGTTTGGGGGGCTCATAAAAATACTTTGTCCTAATTATATCCACCTAAAAGTAATTCCTTCAAGGATTTGTGTTGGGCTGGGGGGGGGGGGGGGGGGGCACAGGCGCACAGCCCCCTGAGAGCGGCGTTGCAGCACCCGAGCACCGGTGCTCTCTATATTTGACTTTTTCAAATTCGTATTTTTGAAGTTTCAAAAAAATGTGAAATTATTTCCCGGGATGCATATACACATTCCGAATACCCGTTGCAAGTTTCGGTACAAATCTCTTTTCTTGGACTATAGAAAAAAAACAAATTTCTGACAGTATATAGGAGAAAAAAGGTGCCATTTCGGTCGGAAATTTCTCTTTTTTGTATTTCCCAAAATACAAAGTATTTCATCTCTAGATTTCTACCAGTCTTTAGGAATATGTGTACGTATTCACATATTTGTTTTAAGATTTTTTTTGAGCATCGAAAGTGTGTTTTTCAAAAAATTCAAATATCAAAGAGCAATGAAGCTCGGGAGCTGCAGGCACTTTTCGACAGCCCCCTCAGCTATACATATAGCTCCACCATTGTCTGTCATGAAGAGAGTACGAGTCTGGGTGCAAGATTACAAGCTATTTGGGGATAAGAAGGAGGTCCAGAGCGTGTCAGAAACTAGGTGGAAACTGCTAGGTGAGAACGCCCTTAAAATTAATATTTGATGGAAGTATGTCTGAAGAACAGGGAACTGGTGGCTGGGGCTTTCACTATCACAGATGCACAAGGTCAAGCAATAGGTGCGGGAGCGGGATTCATGCAGCATGTACAAGACCCTCTGAATGCGGAAGCGATGGCATGCTTTCAAAGCCTACAGGCTGCCCAGTCGTGGGGATTATCAGAGGTCCATGTGCAAACTGATGCGTCAACGCTGGTGCAAGCTCTGACCACCACTGATCATGATATGGGAGTGAATGGAATTCTCTTCAGAGAGATTAAGTGTTTTGCACGTTTGAATTTCAATTTCTTTCGCACTTCTTTTTGCCCGCGGGCTTATAATAAAGTTGCAGACGCTCTTGCGATGTTCGTTGCAGGCTCGGGACTCCCTTCCCCAGCCGGATGGAGCTCCTGATTTCGTGCACAACTTGATTGCCAACGATCTTGCTGAGCTATTTGGTTAATGGAATAAATATGGTTCCATCTCAAAAAGAAAAGCACCTAATCCCACTTTGCCTAGCAATTTTCAATTCCGACTGCTAATCCCGATTCCAGTCCTACGTATGCTGTGCTACGCTCGAACTGGCACATAACACAAGTACACAACGACATAGGATTTGCTTGTTCTCGGTCCCGTTCAAGACGCAGACACAGTTTTTTAGCTCGGGGCTCCGAGTTTGAATTTCTGAGGAGGTGCCAAATTGGGAACGGAACTTTGTATTCGGAACAAAACAATACCCTGCTTATTCATTCCCATCACAGATAATTATTCAGCTTACAACACATGGCGTCGTCATCGTCCCGAGTCAGATAGACGATAATGTAGCAAATTTAGCCCACAGGGCCGCAGGGAGACGTTGACAGTTACTGCTAAAAAAAAGCTAACCAACGGTTGAAATGATAGGAAAAAGGAAGAAAAATAGACCGGATTAGGATCGGGGGTATTGAACCCGACGTGAATCGAACACGCAACCTTCTGATCTGGAGTCAGACGCGCTACCATTGCGCCACGGATCCGGTGTGCTGTTGCTCGCTAATCAAGCTACAAGACCGCGCCCTTCACCTTTGCTAGATGGAGATTGACAGAAGCAATGATTTTATTTTTTTTCTCTTCTCCTTTTCTAGTTGTAGCTGAGGATTTTTTGGCCCACTGCCTTCATGGCCATCTGACTTGCTGAAGTTCCGCAGCAGTATCTCCCAATCCATGGGAACTTTACATGAATTAGCACGATTGCTTGCACTATCTATGATCTCTTTCATATATCATATGGAACATCCCTTGAAGTCAGTGAACATTGTCATAGTTTCCAGTCATTCTTGTGCAAGTAAACCTTCATAGTTGATACTACTGTTTTCGATGAGAAATATTCCTGAGATTTCCACCCAGCCATCTACATCTACAATGGTTCAAATTCAATCAACAAATCATATGGATGAGATGATGTGTTCCCCCTAGGATATCAATCACTTGGTACTTGGTACAAGTAGCAACTCAACACATTCTACAGTCAAGCAGGGGAGAGCAGAGCGGCTGCCCCTATAATGAAGCTTAACTTTGGCTCGCTTGACGCAGCTGTTTCTGAATTGCTTTCGGAACCTGATTTTTGTTGGCTTGCAGGGTTTGAATTCTGCGGAGGTGCCAAATGCTTCCAAATTAATTAAGATTCAGAGATTAAATTTTAATTAAGGACAAAACGATGGTCTGCTTATTCAGTCGTTGGAGCAACTTCTTGACAAGCATCTTCCTTCCCGTTTGCCGAGCAACTTCTTGACAAGCAATTATAAGTGAGATTTGTATGGTTCTGTATGGATTATAAGAGAGGTTTGGACTTTGGAGAGCCGTATTTCTGTGTTGGCGGCAAACAATTGAGACTCGTTTATTTTCCCTTGAGATTTAATGTTGCCAGAGTGTTACATAAGTATTGCGGATCATCTGTTCGGTGATCTCCCACGGCACCACCCCGTGCATAGTTCTCCATTTTTAACCAATGAGAGGGGGGATGGCGCACCAGGCACATCCAGTTTGGGCTCGCGCTGTACGGTATTTATTGTTTTAAACAAAAACACTTTTTATAAAAATGTCAACAAAAAAATCTAGTTATATGGTTTTAAAGTGTGTGGAAATTTTATAAAATTATGAACTTTCTTTCAAAAATCATCATGCATATATAAAATGTTGACGGTATGTGCAAAAATATCAATGTGTATAAAAAAGTTCATCATGTATTGAAAAGGATTCTTCGTGTATCTAAAAATTGTTCATCATGTTTTTAAAATATTCAACATGTATTAAAAACTATTGCCATTTTACACAAAATGTTTACAATGTATTTGAAAATGTTTATATATAAAATTTTGGCTCATTAGTAAAAACAGGCAAAAATAAAAATAAATTAAATAAATTTTAAAAAAGAGAAAACATAAAAATTCAATCAATAAACCAAAAAAAGCTGACAAGAATCAATAGAGAATAGACTGAGAAAAACCAAAAAATAAGCGAGTGAAAAACAAAGACCACAAAAAAACAGTTGAAATTGGCGAGACCAGAATGTACAGATCATCTGTGTTCAATGACTTTTTTCTTTCTTAGTAAAGGCATCCAAAGGCATCTTAAATCAGATTAATATCAAGGAAAACAAAAACTAGTACAATGTAAAGACAACTCAATGTAGAACGAGCAGTAAAAAATAAATTACATCGAAAATCATAATAACCTTCTTCTTCCTCGATTGTACGGTGTCCGATGCAGACTAAAAATTACAATAAACTAATAGTAAAGGACATGTTTACCTACAAATGCTATCACTGTACCAGGCTTTGAAGACCGCAATAGCCACTCGACCCTTGAGGCGAGATTTATAAATCACTGAAGCAATGTTGGTTGGAGCATCACCCCACGTAGTTCACAGGGTTGAAGAATGAAGAATCCGGACCATGTCATAGAACAACATGGAGGAAGATGTCAAAACCGCTGCACCAATAGCCAGCCATAACTCTCCTTGAAAAGCACATACAACTGCTAATATCTGATGGGAACCAACAGATCCGAGGACACAAACTCTCACAGGGCCTCCGTCGATGCCGGATCAGATGCCGTCGAGTTAGGGAGAGATCGAAGAAACCTTATTCCAACATGTTATGCCACCAACAACTCGTCGATGTTGCTAGTGGGAACAAAAACCTAAGGACAAGAAAATGAGACATGTGAGCACCACTCCTCTTGCCGCCAATGAGGGCACCAGACAAGGAAGAGAAGGGGGGTTGAGGCCGCAATGTGTAGAGAAGCTATGGCGGCAACCGCTAGGATTGGCAAAAGCTGATAGTTGTTGATGACCAGAAGTGACTATTCGAAGCTATTAGCATCGGATAGGATTTTGCCGATGAATTCTTGTTAAGTTCAACGTCTTGGTGGAGGTTGTGTGACGGCGGCGATACCCTTTAGTAGGAATGATGTCTCCCACGTTTAATCCCTGTTCTGGTGGTGTGTCCAATGTTATTGGAGGGTGTGTGAAGATGTGTCTTCGTCCGATTTTCCAGGATTCGGTCGGTGTTGATCTTCGGTGGATCTCTTTTGGATGCAGTCTTCGTTTTATGTGTTTATATATTTGATCTTTTCAATCTGCGGGTCACTTCAACGGTGCTAGTTCGCTGGTCCTTGAGGCCTTAGCACAATGACTTTGAACTGTCTACTACAACAAAGTTTGCTAAGCTCCAGTGAGGGAAGAGCGATGATGGTGGCACATCTTCGACTCGCTTCAGCACTTTTATTCATTGCTACGTGGTCCATGGACCTTATTGTAAAATTATTATAGTTGGCGTTCATGATTGATTATGAATGTGTTTAAAGTTTCTTGAAAAACAAAATTAGAATTTCCCCGAAGAATGACAATGGGAAGAAAGGAAGAAGACGACGAGTTAAACTGGGCCAAAAGAAAATCATTTTGGCCCATTATACAGCAGGGCTATGCATTTTTCGCAGTGTGGATGGGCCTTCTCTTGCTGCTGCTCCTCTTGGGGAGGAGGTTCCGTGTCGTCTCGTACTGCTAAGCAAACCCCTCTTCCCGTCTCTCCCCACCCGCCGCCGCCGCCATGGACGCCGGCGACCCCTCCACCTCGCTCGCCGTCACCGCGGTGGACGCGCTCCAGAGCAGCGCCAAGAAGAAGCCGGCCCCCAAGCGCTTCATCCACACCCCGATTCCGGTCTCCATCCTCAACGACCCCACCCTCGCCGCCGCCGCCACCTCGCTCCTCCCGGCCGCCTACAACTTCGAGCTCCACAAGACGGCGCACCGCATCCGCTCCTCGGGCGCGCGCCGCGCCGCGCTGCAGCTCCCGGAGGGCCTGCTCCTCTTCTCGCTGCCCCTCTCCCACCTCCTCGGCCCCTTCCTCGCCGAGGACCCCTCCAACGACGTCCTCATCCTCGCCGACCCCACCTACGGCGCCTGCTGCCTCGGCGACCGCCCCGCCAAGGCCCTCGCCGCCGACCTCCTCGTCCACTACGGCCACTCCTGCCTCGTCCCCGTCACATCCTCACTCCTCCCCGTGCTCTACGTCTTCGTCGAGATCCGCGTCGACGCGCTCCGCCTCGCCGCCGCCGTCCGGGGCGCCTTCCCGGACCCTGACGCCGCGCCCCGCCTCGCTCTCGCCGGCACCGTGCAGTTCATCGCCGCGGTGCACGCGGCGCGCGAGATGCTCACGCGGGACGGCTACCGCGACATCGTTGTGCCGCAGGCCAAGCCGCTCTCTGCCGGCGAGATCCTCGGGTGCACGGCGCCTACGCTGAAGAAGGCGGAGGGGGTGGGCGTGGTGGTGTTCGTCGCCGATGGCAGGTTCCACCTCGAGGCCTTCATGATTGCCAACCCTGCGGTGAAGGCCTACCGGTTCGATCCCTTTCTTGGTGTGCTTGTGCTGGAGGAGTATGACCATGTTGGGATGAAGCAGGCGAGGAAGGAGGCGGTGCTGGCGGCGAGGAAGGCCAAGAGCTGGGGGGTTGTGCTCGGCACGCTGGGCCGCCAGGGGAGCTTGAAGGTTCTTGACCGGGTGGTGGAGCATCTGGAGGAGAAAGGTTTGGAACACACGGTGGTGCTCATGTCGGAGCTCTCCCCGACGAGGATGGAGCTATTCGGGGATTCTGTGGATGCATGGGTGCAGATTGCGTGCCCTCGGTTGTCGATCGATTGGGGGGAGGGGTTCAAGAGGCCGGTGCTGACAACATTTGAGTTTGATGTTGCACTGGGGTATGTTCCTGGGTGGTGGGAGAAGGGGAGTAGGCAAAATGGCGGTGGTGGAGGTGGCAGTGGGTGCTGTTCAGGATCAGGAACTTGTGGAAATGGTGATTGTAGTAGTGGTGATTGTGGTGGAGATGATTTTGGAGGGGAATACCCGATGGATTACTACTCGCAGGACGGGGGTGATTGGAATGGCTGCTACATGAAGAAGAAGCCCTCCACTGGCGAGAGAAAGTCGCGAGTTCGAATCGGTAATTGCTTGAAAAAATCATAGTAGCTTACTTACAATTCGGTTCTGTTCTTTCCTTGCACATTATGGCACTGATTCTTTGTATTATTAACACACGTCTTGCATTTAGCATTTGTCAGTTTCAGTGACATTTCCATAGGTTTAAGTAACCAGTTTAAATTGACAAGCTATGAATAGATACACATCTTGCCATAGAGCGGATTTTTGCATGGTAATTTCAGTGAATTGTCGTGTTCTTTTGCAGAAAGGCATAAGTGAAATGAAAGAGAAATATTTCAAGAAAACCTAGGCTTCTCTGAACTGTGCTCATATCTAACACTAACAGTATACTGTAAGTCTGTAAAGATTTCTCTTGATGTTATTGTTTAGCATAGTCGGTATAGAGAGAAATAGGAACGTTAGTTAGTTTCCGAAGAGGATTGGAGGGGAATGAGGAGGATTTTGACTTATCATGGATTTAATACCCCTCGATCCTCACCAAACCGAATAAGGCCTCATGTGCATAACTCTGATTGTTTATGAACCCATGTTTGAGAATTAAGATTCTGTCCTAACTATTGTGTGTACTTTCTTAGGGACGTAGGGTAATATTTGCAAGTATTTGTACACATCTTGCATGAATTGGTCTGGCGCAACTTTGCTCTGGTTTATTCATTAACAAAATCCTGCATGATCAGTCGTGTCGACACAAAATTTCTACTATGTGTTATATTGGTCTATGGTCATTTATATTCATCAATTCCAATTAGCAGGCAGCAGTGTCCAAGTCGAGGAGAAGCAATGAAATAAAATGTTGTTGAGGTCACGGAAGCCAACTGAGATATCTAAAACCTTCTTGGCTCCAGAATTTTTGACACCAGACTTCAATCTTGGCATCGTCATTCTTCACGCAACGCAACAGAGGACAAACTTAGCCAGTGCTGACAGGCCCTTTTATAAGCACCAAAATACTCGGAGCTCCTTTATCATCAAACAACCCAATGTACGATGTTGTTCGCTGCTGTGGTACCGTTGCTGTATACTGGGATGTAATGTATATTTATTTTCCCTGCATCATTACTGTATACTTGTGTATCGTTTACTGCTGAATCTTTGGCCCAGGTTATCAGACTATTAAGTTTTGATACTGCAAAATCTTCGCATCATCGTTCTATAAGCATCAGAATACTATATGCTTCTTTTTATCAAACAACCCAGATACGCAGACCTGTTTATTTAGATTTCTATAGAACTTCAAGCTGATATTCGACTAGGATAAAAGCCAATGCCAATTTTTGTTGGTGGCGTGGTGCAGGGACGCTTATGAGTGGCTCTCGCCCTACCCAGCTTTAGCTTATTTTGACAGCCCAACCTAAAATTTTATTCTAAAAATAATAATGAAGGATTAGCTAGTACAACCTCCATCTGGAATTAAACGTCTGAAATTAGTGTATCAAGAGCCTGTTCGGTTTCTATCCGCTCCCGTGACTCACCTCCCGGGGCGGAGCAGACTACTGCAGTTTTTTATGGAGCTGCTCAAACCGAGCTCCGCAGCTCCGGGGAGTGGAGCAGAGAGATTCCAAACAGGGCCCTAGACGCATAGGAGTAGGCTTTAGAATGAAAGTTTACGTTGGTCTGCTAGAATAAAACGGGTAGGGGGTAGCTTATTTTGACAGCCACCCATAATCCCCAAAATAAATGGCCCTAAGTTGCAGTTGCAGTGTCGGAGTACTGGGCCACGGGTAGGCCAATCCGAGCCCCAGAACCTTTCAAGATATCGGGGGAGGCTGCGCCCCTCAAGATCCCAGGATAAGGAACCGCCTTCAAGAAGTCAACGGCAAGATGGCCGACTGATCACTCACGGCCGAGTCCCAGGAACGACTTCAAGGAGAGCCGACTTCCAGAGAAGCCGGCTTCGGGGAGTCGGCCTGCGACTCCAATAAACCCCATAACTTCATCAAAGGGGATGGGGCATGGACGTGGCTACAGCGAAGCCCACCTCCGCCCCTTACCAAGGGCAGGCATGGCCACAACACGCCGTACCCCGGAATAGGGGTGGGCATATAAACCGATGACCGAAATACCGACCCGAAATAACCGGGACCGAACCCGAACGCACCGAAACCGATTCGTTCGCTCGTAACTTCGGTCAGCCAATCTGGAGAACCGAACTTTCTTCGGTTGATTCGGGTGCATGTATCAAGTAACCGAACACACTGAAGTATCGAAGCAATTTTCAACTCACGAGATATCTACGTAGCCCACGGCCCACAGCCCAACTACTGAACCTGGATAGAGCGAGTCGTACATTCACATCAGCAGCATCTCGAGCCCTAAACGCTCGACCGCGCCCTAGCCGCCGCCCGCGAGTGCCTGTGCCTCGACCACCGCAACCTAGTTGCCACTGCCTTTGACTTCTATCCATCCCTGCGTCCAGCGGCGGCGGCGGCTCCACTTCCACCTCTCATCCATGTCCCTCTGCTTATATCCATCCCCGGTATGACGGCGTCAGTGCAGGTGCTCATGGAGGCGAGGCGGCGACCATCTCTCTTCGACCTACCGAGCGCAGATCCGTGCTGCAGATCTTCGATTTTTGGTTCTGTTTTTGCGCACGGATCTGAGGATTTGATTTTTGATTTGATTTTTGCCACAACTGATCTTCGTCGCTGTCATATTTCCTCTATCTTCGTTGCCTGCTCAGTTTTGTTTTCGTCAGTTGTTCGGTCTCAACCGAGACCCGAACCGAAGCATCGGTACACCGAACTCTCGGTTAGTATTTTTATAGGAAACCGATCGGTCTGCCAAATCTCAAAACCGAAATTCATTAAAACCCGAAGCACCGAACCGTTCGGTTCGGGGGAACCGAACGCCCAGCCCTACCCCGGAAGATCTCCGTGCGGCGTGGCACTATTGCCATGCCGGCTCTGACATCAGCACCACAGGGCCGAATCCTGCACCCACGACGGCTTGTCTGTACGGCCTAGAGGTAGCAGGTCCCACCAGTCAGTGAGACCTCGGGGACGGCAGGAGAACCACCAGTCGGACCCGTCGGGAGTCGGCCCGGGGAGGTCGGCCGAGCCCTCCCCCGAGGCCCACGCGCCATTAATCAAGATGTGATGGGGAGTGGCAACAGTGATCGCCCGTCAGGCGGCGGGGCTGTTGCCACGACCTCATGATCAAGCCCGCGCCATCAGAAGCACGGCTACAGTAATCAGCAACTGGCAAGACCCACCCACGACGGACGCGGCCTGTCGGCTCCGTACCAGACCAGCCGGCGGGCCCCAGCGGTCGGCAGAGAAGACGGAGGCCAGAGGCACTGACGGCTGGGCCCGCGACCAGCCGAATTACTATTGTACCCCTGGGGGTAGGCCTATATAAACCCCCCAGGGCACCCATGCAAAGGGTTGGAACCCATTAGCTCTAGACCAGATCATATAGAAGGGAGAGAGCTAGCCTTGCCCTCTCCTACCTCCAAGAAATAGCTCAAGGAGCAACCGTGTAAACACCTGGCCATAGTGATCATGCGGAGACCCCGCAGAGCAGCAGTAGGGGTATTATCTCCTCGGAGAGCCCCGAAGCTGGGTAAGATTCGCCGGCGTGCATGTCTTCGCCTCATCACGTTTCCAGGCACCGGCGACGTTCTACTCGCCCCACCATGATAAGCCATCCTTTGGCATATGTCGCACCAAACTCCCGACATTTGGCGCCCACCGTGGGGCGTGGTGCACCGCCGTCCGGAGATCTGTTTTGGACGGGAACCCTTTTCCTCCCTGGCGAGCGCAGCCAGCCAGGCACGCCAGACGGAGTTTGCACCGACGCGCTAAGCGGCGTTGAGATCGCCTGCGCGGCCAGCTCCTTGGCCGAACTTGTCAGCAAGGTCCCCCTCTCTGATGAACCTGCATCCGACGCAGGCACGGGCGGCCCCGAGAACCTCCTCGCGGGCCTCCTCGACCAACTCCACGTTTCCGGCGAGCCTGCCGTAGACTTGGAGTCCGTAGGCTCCACCGACCCGATGCTGGTCGACTCCGACACCGCGTCGCTCGACGCGTTCCCCACCAATGTGGTGGTCTACGACAAACCTCTCCCTCGCGCGGAGAGCAACGGAAGCACTGTCACCGAGGTGCTAGTCATCAGTCATGACGAGCTTCCCGGCGGAGGAGCGCACGACTCACTCGGCATGGCGCTGCAAGACCTAACTGCGCCCATTCCGGAAGACGCTGACGCAGAGACGTTGGAGGCGCGCCGCCTTCAGCTCGTTGAAGGCGCGAAGAAGCTGGCCAGCATGAGGCGCTTGTCAGAAGCCTACCAGCGGGAGATGGATCGCCCCGTCGGCGGCTCGCCGGCCCCGGCGGGGCCCAGCCGCCTTGGCGCGGTCCAGCAGCGCGGCGTAGCCATCGCCAACCTGTTTGGGGCAGGCCGCCTTGTGTACATCCGAGCCGCCCAGGCAGCGGCGAATGAGCTGGACAATTTCGAGGGCGAAGAATGCCGCCTCATGATGGAGCGAGTCCAGCGGCTCCTCGACGCGGCCGCCGCGTAGAACGAGGCCGGCTGCCGCACGGAAGCGCCTCAACGGCCCAACGACGACCTTCACCGAGATCAAGGCGCGACGTCTCGGACGCCGACTGGCGGCGCCCGAGGAAGAAGAGACAAGGAGCCGGCTGTCAGCCACAGTCGGACTCGCATCACCATAGAGCGTGACCGAGACGGCCGCCCAAGAGCAGTGGAACGACGGGATGACTGTCCGCCTCCCCCTCCCCGCAAGGAGAGGCGAGTCTCCCCACCGCCTGTTGACCATCCGACTCTCGATGATCGCCTTGGCCGCCGAGAAGGAGTTGGAGAGAATGACGCCCGCCACCGGATCGATCGAGCTGGGTCCGCCTTGTTTCGGGCCCCGCATTCGGGACGAGCCCTTTCCCAGAGGGTTCACGCTCCCAAGAGACACGCCCAAGTATACCGGCTCCGTGAAGCCGGAAGACTGACTAGTCGACTACTCCACGTCTGTCAGCATAGCAAACGGCAACAAGCGTGTCGCCGTAAAGTATGTTCCGCTCATGCTCCAGGGCACGGCCCGGACATGGCTGAATAGCCTAAAGCCCCGCAGCATCAACAGCTGGGTCGACTTCACCGAAGCATTCGTCCGCAACTTCACCAGCACGTACAAGCGCACTCCCAAACCTCGTCAGCTCTCCTTGTGCGTGCAAGGCCCCGACGAGTCGACTCGTGACTACCTCACGCATTGGGCCGAGCTTCGGAACTCCTGCGAGGGCGTGCACGAGGTGCAGGCCATCGAGTACTTCACAGCTGGGTGCAGAGAAGGCACCTTCCTCAAGCACAAACTCCTTTGCGACGAGTCAGAAACCCTCGACGAGCTGCTGATCATAGCGGACAAGTACGCCACGGCCGACTCCTCCATGAAGGCGGAGATTCAAATTAGCACAACTGGCAAAGTGGTCCCTCAAGCTCCAAGAACTCCAGCGGCAGACGCCGGCCGGCGACAACAGCAGGGCGACCACAAGCGCAAGGCCCCGGAGCCGGCTTCCAGCAGCCGGCAGGTCGCGACCGTTGAAGCCCAACAGCCAGATGAGCAGCCCCCGCCCAAGCGACAGAAAGGCGGCAAGCCAAACTGGTTGCCGGCCTTCTCCTATGAGCAGACCTTGGATGGACCTTGCAAGTTCCACAGTGGCACAAAGCCGTCGAATCACACCACCCGGAAGTGCCACTGGCTCACCAGGATCGCTAAGGGAGACGGCCTCCTGCCTCCCCCGCCTGCTGGGCAGCCGCCTCCGCCGCTGCCCCAGTAGCCGGCTGTCAGGCCAGTCGGCGCAGTACAAGACGAATACCTTGAAGAGCACGGAGCCTACGTGGTGTTTACCAGTGTGGCTGATGATCGACGCAGCAGGCGGCTGCAGCGACAAGAGGTGAACGCAGTAGCGTCGGAGACGCCAGGTTTCATGCACTGGTCTGAGAAGCCCATCAGCTGGAGCAGGGCTGACCACCTAGAAGTGATGCCGAGTCCGGGCTCCTATGCCTTGGTCCTGGACGCCACCTTTGCTACAGACAGACGAGCCGCGTGTTTCTCGCGAGTTCTGATAGACGGGGGCAGCAACATCAATATCCTGTACAAGGACACCATGGAGAAGTTAGGAATCAAGCAAAGACAGCTTCAGAACAGCCGAACTGTGTTCCATGGCATAGTTCCTGGGCTTTCCTGCTCGCCGATCGGCAAGATCCTGATGGACGTCCTCTTTGGGGACAAAGATCACTTCCGTAGAGAGTCTGTTTGGTTTGAGGTGGTGGACCTTGAGAGCCCATACCATGCGCTGCTTGGCCGACCCGCCTTGGCCAAGTTGATGGCGGTCCCCCACTACGCCTACCTCAAGATGAAGATGCCCAGTTCCAGGGTAATTCTGACTGTGGTTGGCGACTACCGGAAGTCGTCTGCTTGCGCGACTGAGAGCAGTCGGCTGGCCGAGTCCCTGGTAATCGTGGCCGAGAAGCGGCTCCTCGAGCGAGTTGTGGCGATGGCCGGCAAACAGCCTGAGGTATCGCCCAACCCAAAAGAGTCGGAGGCTAAGGGTTCGTTCAAGCCGGCCAAAGAGACAAAGAAGATACCCTTGGATCCGGACCACCCAGAGAGGTACGCCGTCGTAGGTGCAAACCTCGACGGCAAATAGGAAGGCGAGCTCGTCGATTTCCTCCGTGAGAATCGGGACATCTTCGCATGGTCCCCCAAAGACATGCCAGGTGTACCGATGGAATTTGCCGAGCACAAGTTACATGTCCGGTCTGATGCAAAGCCGGTCAGGCAGCCCCTGCGCCGCCTATCAGAAGAGAAGAGAAGAGTTGTCGGGGAAGAGATAGCCCGACTCTTAGCAGCCGGCTTCATTATGGAAGTGTTCTTTCCAGAATGGCTAGCAAATCCGGTCCTGGTACTGAAGAAGAACAAGCAGTGGCGAATGTGTATTGACTACACAAGCCTCAACAAGGCCTGCCCCAAGGACCCATTTGCTCTACCAAGAATCGATCAGGTGATAGACTCCACAGCCGGATGCGAGCTGTTGAGTTTTTTGGATGCATACTCAGGATATCACCAGATCAAGCTGAACCCGGCTGACAGACTGAAGACCGCCTTCATCACGCCGTTTGGAGCCTTCTGCTACCTCACCATGACGTTCGGCTTAAGGAATGCCGGCGCCACCTTTCAGCGTTGCATGCAGAAGTGCCTCCTCAAGAAGCTCGGTAGGAACGCCCACGTCTACGTAGACGACGTGGTGGTGAAGACGGAAAAGCGTGGAACACTGCTGGAAGACCTCAAGGAGACCTTTGAGAACCTGCGCCGATTCCAGATCAAGCTCAACCCCGAGAAGTGTGTCTTCGGAGTACCAGCCGGCCAGCTCCTAGGCTTCCTGGTCTCTAAACGCGGCATAGAATGCAACCTAGTAAAAATCAAGGCCATTGAGAGAATGGAGGTACCCAGCCGACTGCTGGATGTGCAGAAGTTCACCGGCTGCTTGGCGTCCATCAGCCGATTCATCAGTCAGCTGGGTGAGAAAGTGTTGGGTTTCGTAGTAATTTCAAAATTTTCCTACGCACACGCAAGATCATGGTGATGCATAGCAACGAGAGGGGGAGAGTGTGATCTACGTACCCTTGTAGATCGACAACGGAAGCGTTAACTTAGTTGATGTAGTCGTATGTCTTCACGGCCCGACCGATCAAGCACCGAAACTACGGCACCTCCGAGTTCTAGCACACGTTCAGCTCGATGATGATCCCCGGACTCCGATCCAGCAAAGTGTCGGGGAAGAGTTCCGTCAGCACGACGGCGTGGTGACGATCTTGATGTACTACTGTTGCAGGGCTTCGCCTAAGCACCGCTACAATATTATCGAGGACTATGGTGGAAGGGGGCACCGCACACGGCTAAGAATATGATCACGTGGATCAACTTGTGTCTCTAGGGGGTGCCCCTGCCTCCGTATATAAAGGTTCAAGGGAGGGGGGCTGGCCGGCCAGGAGAGGCGCGCCAGGAGGAGTCCTACTCCCCCCCTTTCCTAGTTGGAATAGGATTCGTGGAGGGGGGGAAAGGAGAGAGAGGAGGAAGGGGGCCGGCCCCCTCTCCTTGTCCAATTCGGACCAAAGGGGGGAGGGGCGCGCGACCCATCTCTGGCCACCTATCCTCTCTTCCACTAAGGCCCACTAAGGCCCATATACCTCCCGGGGGGTTCCGGTAACCTCCCGGTACTCCGGTAAAATCCCGATTTCACTCGGAACACTTCCGATATCCAAACATAGGCTTCCAATATATCAATCTTTATGTCTCGACCATTTCGAGACTCCTCGTCATGTTCGTGATCACATCCGGGACTTCGAACAACCTTCGGTACATCAAAATGCATAAACTCATAATATAACTGTCATCGTAACCTTAAGCGTGCGGACCCTACGGGTTCAAGAACAATGTAGACATGACCGAGACACGTCTCCGGCCAATAACCAATAGCGGAACCTGGATGCTCATATTGGCTCCTACATATTCTACGAAGATCTTTTATCGGTCAGACCGCATAACAACATACGTTGTTCCCTTTGTCATCGGTATGTTACTTGCCCGAGATTCGATCGTCGGTATCCCATACCTAGTTCAATCTCGTTACCGGCAAGTCTCTTTACTCGTTCTGTAATACATCATCCCGCAACTAACTCATTAGTTGCAATGCTTGCAAGGCTTAAGTGATGTGCATTACCGAGAGGGCCCAGAGATACCTCTCCGACAATCGGAGTGACAAATCTTAATCTCGAAATACGCCAACCCAACATGTACCTTTGGAGACACCTGTAGAGCTCCTTTATAATCACCCAGTTACGTTGTGACGTTTGGTAGCACACAAAGTGTTCCTCTGGCAAACGGGAGTTGCATAATCTCATAGTCATAGGAACATGTATAAGTCATGAAGAAAGCAATAGCAACATACTAAACGATCGGGTGCTAAGCTAATGGAATGGGTCATGTCAATCAGATCATTCAACTAATGATGTGATCCCGTTAATCAAATAACAACTCTTTGTCCATGGTTAGGAAACATAACCATCTTTGATTAACGAGCTAGTCAAGTAGAGGCATACTAGTGACACTATGTTTGTCTATGTATTCACACATGTATTATGTTTTCGGTTAATACAATTCTAGCATGAATAAATAAACTTTTATCATGATATAAGGAAATAAATAATAACTTTATTATTGCCTCTAGGGCATATTTCCTTCAGTCTCCCACTTGCACTAGAGTCAATAATCTAGATTACACTGTAATGATTCTAACACCCATGGAGCCTTGGTGCTGATCATGTTTTGCTCGTGGAAGATGCTTAGTCAACGGGTCTGCAACATTCAGATCCGTATGTATCTTGCAAATCTCTATGTCTCCCACCTGGACTAGATCCCGGACGGAATTGAAGCGTCTCTTGATGTGCTTGGTTCTCTTGTGAAATCTGGATTCCTTCGCCAAGGCAATTGCACCAGTATTGTCACAAAAGATTTTCATTGGACCCGATGCACTAGGTATGACACCTAGATCAGATATGAACTCCTTCATCCAGACTCCTTCATTCGCTGCTTCCGAAGCAGCTTTGTATTCCGCTTCACACGTAGATCCTGCCACGACGCTCTGTTTAGAACTGCACCAACTGACAGCTCCACCGTTTAATGTAAACACGTATCCGGTTTGCGATTTAGAATCGTCCGGATCAGTGTCAAAGCTTGCATCAACGTAACCGTTTACGATTAGCTCTTTGTCACCTCCATATACGAGAAACATATCCTTAGTCCTTTTCAGGTACTTCAGGATGTTCTTGACCGCTGTCCAGTGATCCACTCCTGGATTACTTTGGTACCTCCCTGCTAGACTTATAGCAAGGCACACATCAGGTCTGGTACATAGCATTGCATACATGATAGAGCCTATGGCTGAAGCATAGGGAACATCTTTCATTTTATCTCTATCTTCTGCAGTGGTCGGGCATTGAGTCTGACTCAACTTCACACCTTGTAACACAGGCAAGAACCCTTTCTTTGCTTTATCCATTTTGAACTTCTTCAAAATCTTGTCAAGGTATGTGCTTTGTGAAAGTCCAATTAAACGTCTTGATCTATCTCTATAGATCTTTATGCCTAATATGTAAGCAGCTTCACCGAGGTCTTTCATTGAAAAACTCTTATTCAAGTATCCCTTTATGCTATCCAGAAATTCTATATCATTTCCAATCAGTAATATGTCATCCACATATAATATCAGAAATGCTATAGAGCTCCCACTCACTTTCTTGTAAATACAGGCTTCTCCAAAAGTCTGTATAAAACCAAATGCTTTGATCACACTATCAAAGCGTTTATTCCAACTCCGAGAGGCTTGCACCAGTCCATAAATGGATCGCTGGAGCTTGCACACTTTGTTAGCTCCCTTTGGATCGACAAAACCTTCCGGTTGCATCATATACAACTCTTCTTCCAGAAATCCATTCAGGAATGCAGTTTTGACATCCATCTGCCAAATTTCATAATCATAAAATGCGGCAATTGCTAACATGATTCGGACAGACTTAAGCATCGCTACGGGTGAGAAGGTCTCATCGTAGTCAATCCCTTGAACTTGCCGAAACCCTTTTGCGACAAGTCGAGCTTTGTAGACAGTAATATTACCGTCGGCGTCAGTCTTCTTCTTGAAGATCCATTTATTCTCAATTGCTTGCCGATCATTGGGCAAGTCAACCAAAGTCCATACTTTGTTCTCATACATGGATCCCATCTCAGATTTCATGGCTTCAAGCCATTTTGCGGAATCTGGGCTCACCATCGCTTCTTCATAGTTTGTAGGTTCATCATGATCTAGTAGCATGACTTCCAGAACAGGATTACCGTACCACTCTGGTGCGGATCTCACTCTGGTTGATCTACGAGGTTTAGTAGTATCTTGTTCTGAAGTTTCATGATCATTATCATTAGCTTCCTCACTAATTGGTGTAGGTGTCACAGAAACAGTTTTCTGTGATGCACTACTTTCCAATAAGGGAGCAGGTACAGTTACCCCGTCAAGTTCTACTTTCCTCCCACTCACTTCTTTCGAGAGAAACTCCTTCTCTAGAAAGTTTCCGAACTTAGCAACAAAAGTCTTGCCTTTGGATCTGTGATAGAAGGTGTGTCCAATAGTCTCCTTTGGATATCCTATGAAGACACATTTCTCCGATTTGGGTTCGAGCTTATCAGGTTGAAGCTTTTTCACATAAGCATCGCAGCCCCAAACTTTCAGAAATGACAACTTTGGTTTCTTGCCAAACCATAGTTCATAAGGCGTCGTCTCAACGGATTTTGATGGTGCTCTATTTAACGTGAATGCGGCCGTCTCCAAAGCATAACCCCAAAACGATAACCGTAAATCAGTAAGAGACATCATAGATCGCACCATATCTAGTAAAGTACGATTACGATGTTCGGACACACCATTACGCTGTGGTGTTCCGGGTGGCGTGAGTTGCGAAACTATTCCGCATTGTTTCAAATGTACACCAAACTCGTAACTCAAATATTCTCCTCCACGATCAGATCGTAGAAACTTTATTTTCTTGTTACGATGATTTTCAACTTCACTCTGAAATTCTTTGAACTTCTCAAACGTTTCAGACTTATGTTTCATTAAGTAGATATACCCATATCTGCTTAAGTCATCTGGGAAGGTGAGAAAATAACGATATCCGCCACGAGCCTCAATATTCATCGGACCACATACATCTGTATGTATGATTTCCAACAAATCTGTTGCTCTCTCCATAGTACCGGAGAACGGCGTTTTAGTCATCTTGCCCATGAGGCACGGTTCGCAAGTACCAAGTGATTCATAATCAAGTGGTTCCAAAAGTCCATCAGTATGGAGTTTCTTCATGCGCTTTACACCGATATGACCTAAACGGCAGTGCCACAAATAGGTTGCACTATCATTATCAACTCTGCATCTTTTGGCTTCAACATTATGAATATGTGTGTTACTACTGTCGAGATTCAATAAGAATAGACCACTCTTCAAGGGTGCATGACCATAAAAGATATTACTCATATAAATAGAACAACCATTATTCTCTGATTTAAATGAATAACCGTCTCGCATCAAACAAGATCCAGATATAATGTTCATGCTTAACGCTGGCACCAAATAACAATTATTTAGGTCTAATATTAATCCCGAAGGTAGATGTAGAGGTAGCGTGCCGACTGCGATCACATCGACTTTGGAACCGTTTCCCACGCGCATCGTCACCTCGTCCTTAGCCAATCTTCGCTTAATCCGTAGTCCCTGTTTTGAGTTGCAAATATTAGCAACAGAACCAGTATCAAATACCCAGGTGCTACTGCGAGCATTAGTAAGGTACACATCAATAACATGTATATCACATATACCTTTGTTCACCTTGCCATCCTTCTTATCCGCCAAATACTTGGGGCAGTTCCGCTTCCAGTGACCAGTCTGCTTGCAGTAGAAGCACTCAATTTCAGGCTTAGGTCCAGACTTGGGTTTCTTCTCTTGAGCAGCAACTTGCTTGCTGTTCTTCTTGAAGTTCCCTTTCTTCTTCCCTTTGCCCTTTTTCTTGAAATTAGTGGTCTTGTTGACCATCAACACTTGATGCTCCTTTTTGATTTCTACCTCCACAGCTTTCAGCATTGCGAAGAGCTCGGGAATAGTCTTATTCATCCCTTGCATATTATAGTTCATCACGAAGCTCTTGTAGCTTGGTGGCAGTGATTGGAGAATTCTGTCAATGACGCAATCATCTCGAAGATTAACTCCCATTTGAATCAAGTGATTATTATACCCAGACATTTTGAGTATATGCTCACTGACAGAACTGTTCTCCTCCATCTTGCAGCTATAGAACTTATTGGAGACTTCATATCTCTCAATCCGGGCATTTGCTTGAAATATTAACTTCAACTCCTGGAACATCTCATATGCTCCATGACGTTCAAAACGTCGTTGAAGTCCCGGTTCTAAGCCGTAAAGCATGGCACATTGAACTATCGAGTAGTCATCAGCTTTGCTCTGCCAGACGTTCACAACATCTGGTGTTGCTCCAGCAGCAGGCCTGGCACCCAACGGTGCTTTCAGGACGTAATTCTTCTGTGCAGCAATGAGGATAATCCTCAAGTTACGGACCCAGTCCGTGTAATTGCTACCATCATCTTTCAACTTTGCTTTCTCAAGGAACGCATTAAAATTCAACGGAACAACAGCACGGGCCATTTATCTACAATGATACATAAACAAGAAAGATACTATCAGGTACTAAGTTCATGATAAATTTAGGTTTAATTAATCATATTACTTAAGGAACTCCCACTTAGATAGACATCCCTCTAATCCTCTAAGTGATTACGTGATCCAAATCAACTAAACCATGTCCGATCATCACGTGAGATAGAGTAGTTTCATTGGTGAACATCACTATGTTGATCATATCTACTATATGATTCACGCTCGACCTTTCGGTCTCCGTGTTCCGAGGCCATATCTGTATATGCTTGGCTCGTCAAGTAACCTGAGTATTCCGCGTGTGCAACTGTTTTGCACCCGTTGTATTTGAACGTAGAGCCTATCACACTCGATCATCACGTGGTGTCTCAGCACGAAGAACTTTTGCAACGGTGCATACTCAGGGAGAACACTTCTTGATAATTTAGTGAGAGATCATCTTATAATGCTACCGTCAATCAAAGCAAGATAAGATGCATAAAAGATAAACATCACATGCAATCAATATAAGTGATATGATATGGCCATCATTATCTTGTGCTTGTGATCTCCATCTCCGAAGCACCGTCATGATCACCATCGTCGCCGGCGCGACACCTTGATCTCCATCGTAGCATCGTTGTCGTCTCGCCAATCTTATGCTTCCACGACTATCGCTACCGCTTAGTGATAAAGTAAAGCATTACAGCGCGATTGCATTGCATACAATAAAGTGACAACCATATGGCTCCTGCCAGTTGCCGATAACTCGGTTACAAAACATGATCATCTCATACAATAAAATTTAGCATCATGTCTTGACCATATCACATCACAACATGCCCTGCAAAAACAAGTTAGACGTCCTCTACTTTGTTGTTGCATGTTTTACGTGGCTGCTACGGGCTTAAGCAAGAACCAATCTTACCTACGCATCAAAACCACAATGATAATTTGTCAAGTTGGTGCTGTTTTAACCTTCACAAGGACCGGGCGTAGCCACACTTGGTTCAACTAAAGTTGGAGAAACTGTCACCCGCAAGCCACCTATGTGCAAAGCACGTCGGGAGAACCGGTCTCGCGTAAGCGTACGCGTAATGTCGGTCCGGGCCGCTTCGTCCAACAATACCGCCAAACCAAAGTATGACATGCTGGTAAGCAGTATGACTTATATCGCCCACAACTCACTTGTGTTCTACTCGTGCATATAACATCAACATATAAAACCTACGCTCGGATGCCACTGTTGGGTTTTGTAGTAATTTCAAAATTTTCCTACGCACACGCAAGATCATGGTGATGCATAGCAACGAGAGGGGGAGAATGTGATCTACGTACCCTTGTAGATCGACAACGGAAGCGTTAACTTGGTTGATGTAGTCGTACGTCTTCACGGCCCGACCGATCAAGCACCGAAACTACGGCACCTCCGAGTTCTAGCACAAGTTCAGCTCGATGACGATCCCCGGACTCCGATCCAGCAAAGTGTCGGGGAAGAGTTCCGTCAGCACGACGGCGTGGTGACGATCTTGATGTACTACTATCGCAGGGCTTCGCCTAAGCACCGCTACAATATTATCGAGGACTATGGTGGAAGGGGGCACCGCACACGGCTAAGAATATGATCACGTGGATCAACTTGTGTCTCTAGGGGGTGCCCCTGCCTCCGTATATAAAGGTTCAAGGGAGGGGGGCCGGCCGGCCAGGATAGGCGTGCCAGGAGGAGTCCTACTCCCTTTGGGAGTAGGACTCCCCCCTTTCCTAGTTGGAATAGGATTCGTGGAGGGGGGGAGAGAAGAGGAAGGGGGGCCGGCCCCCTCTCCTTGTCCAATTCGGACCAAAGGGGGGAAGGGGCGCGCGGCCCATCTCTGGCCACCTCTCCTCTCTTCCACTAAGGCCCACTAAGGCCCATATACCTCCCGGGGGGTTCCGGTAACCTCCCGGTACTCCGGTAAAATCCTGATTTCACCCGGAACACTTCCGATATCCAAACATAGGCTTCCAATATATCAATATTTATGTCTCGACCATTTCGAGACTCCTCGTCATGTCCGTGATCACATCCGGGACTCCGAACAACCTTCGGTACATCAAAATGCATAAACTCATAATATAATTGTCATCGTAACCTTAAGCGTGTGGACCCTACGGGTTCGAGAACTATGTAGACATGACCGAGACACGTCTCCGGTCAATAACCAATAGCGGAACCTGGATGCTCATATTGGCTCCTAAATATTCTACGAAGATCTTTTATCGGTCAGACCGCATAACAACATACGTTGTTCCCTTTGTCATCGGTATGTTACTTGCCCGAGATTCGATCGTCGGTATCCCATACCTAGTTCAATCTCTTTACCGGCAAGTCTCTTTACTCGTTCTGTAATACATCATCCCGCAACTAACTCATTAGTTGCAATGCTTGCAAGGCTTAAGTGATGTGCATTACCGAGAGGGCCCAGAGACACCTCTCCGACAATCGGAGTGACAAATCCTAATCTCGAAATATGCCAACCCAACATGTACCTTTGGAGACACCTGTAGAGCTCCTTTATAATCACCCAGTTACGTTGTGACGTTTGGTAGCACACAAAGTGTTCCTCTGGCAAAGGGGAGTTGCATAATCTCATAGTCATAGGAACATGTATAAGTCATGAAGAAAGCAATAGCAACATACTAAACGATCGGGTGCTAAGCTAATGGAATGGGTCATGTCAATCAGATCATTCAACTAATGATGTGATCCCGTTAATCAAATAACAACTCTTTGTTCATGGTTAGGAAACATAACCATCTTTGATTAACGAGCTAATCAAGTAGAGGCATACTAGTGACACTCTGTTTGTCTATGTATTCACACATGTATTATGTTTCCGGTTAATACAATTCTAGCATGAATAAATAAACTTTTATCATGATATAAGGAAATAAATAATAACTTTATTATTGCCTCTAGGGCATATTTCCTTCAGAAAGCTCTCCCCTTATACCAACTCATGAAGAAGACCACTTTTTTCGAGTGGAACCATAAGGCGGACGAAGCTTTTCTCCAGTTGAAGAAGATGCTGACTACTCCACCGGTCCTGGCGGCTCTGACTCCAAAGGAACCTATACTCCTGTACATCGCCGCCACCATCCGAGTAGTCAGCACGGTCATTGTAGTGGAACGCAAGGAGGAAGGCAAGGCGCTACCTGTCCAGAGACCGGTATATTACCTGAGCAAGGTACTGTAGACCTCCAAGCAGAACTACCCCCACTACCAGAAGATGTGCTATGGCGTACACTTTGCTGCCAAGAAATTGAAGCCTTACTTTCAAGAGCATCCAATCACGGTGGTCTGCACGGCCCCACTTGCCGAGATCATCAGTAGCCAAGATGCTTCTGGTCGAGTGGCCAAGTGGGCCATAGAGCTGGCTCCTTACACCATCCACTACCAGCCCCACACCGCTATCAAGTCACAAGCACTGGCTGACTTCCTTGTTGACTGGGCCGAGACCCAGTACCTTCCTCCAGCACCTGACTCCACCCATTGGCGGATGCATTTCGATGGCCCCAAGATGCGCACCGGCTTGGGAGCCGGCGTCGTCCTCACCTCTCCCAAAGGGGATAAGCTCAAATACACGCTGCAAATCCACTTTGCCGCCTCCAACAATGTCGCCGAGTACGAGCCGCTCATTCATGGGCTCCGGCTTGCCAAAGAACTTGGCATCCGCCGGATCTTGTGTTATGGCGACTCGGATTTAGTGGTCCAGCAATCATCTGGCAACTGGGACGCTAAAGATGCAAACATGGCGAGTTACCGTTTCCTCGTGCAGCAACTCAGCGGGTACTTCGAAGGGTGCGAGTTTCTCCATGTGCCAAGAAACGACAACGACCAAGCAGATGCCTTGGCGCGAATCGGCTCTACCCGCCAAGCAATACCATCTGGCGTCGCCCTTCAACGCCTCCTCAATCTTTCTGTCAAGCCTTCATCAGAATTAGACTCCATTTTTGTGCCGGCTCCTCCCGAAGATGTCGGATCCGACTCCAGAGCTCCGACAGTCGGTACGGGGATTTTGGTAGATGAGTCCAAAGCCGCCACAGTCGAACCCGGCCCGGGGACTGCGGTGGCGGACTTGAAGACTCCAGAACTTGGCCCAAGGACCGCGCCAGTCGGCCTGGGGACTTCATCAACCCAGCAAGCGGCTGTTGAATCCAACCCGGCGCCTCCCAGCCCAACCGCCCTCGTCCAAGTCGTAGTTTTGGCAGTCGAAGAAATAGCAGCACCCTCATGGGCCCAGCCCATCCTCAAATTCCTGGTGAACAAAGAGCTGCCGACTGATGAAACCTCAGCTCGGCAAATACAATGCCGGGTGGCAGCCTACACCATGGTCAACAGAGAGCTGGTCAGGCGCAGCGTCACTGGTGTCTACCAGCGCTGCGTAGAGCCAGAGCAAGGCCAAGCGATTCTCAAAGACATCCATCAAGGCGAGTGCAGCCACCATGCGGCTTCAGGAGCACTCGTCGCCAAAGCCCTTCGACACAGTTTCTTCTGGCCAACTGCCTTGGAAGAGGCCAAGGAGTTGGTCCAAAAATGCAAAGGCTGCCAGAAGTTCAGCTCCAAGCCGCACCAGCCAGCTTCTGCACTCAAGACCATCCCCATTGCCTGGCCTTTCGCAGTTTGGGGTCTAGACATGGTGGGACCATTCAAGACAGCACAAGGTGGTTTAACTCACTTACTTGTCGCAGTGGACAAGTTCACCAAGTGGATAGAAGCAAAGCCAATCAAGAAGCTAAACGGTTCAACTGTCGTGACTTTCATCGCCGATATCACAATTCGGTACGGCATACCACACAGCATCATCACCGACAACGGCACAAATTTCGCCAAAGGCGCCTTGGCCCGTTTCTGCGCAACACAGGGCATCCGACTGGACCTACCGTCCGTCGCCCATCCGTAGTCAAACGGCCAAGTGGAGCGAGCAAACGGCCTCATCCTGTCCGGCATCAAGCCTCGGCTGATCGAGCCTCTGGAGCGCTCGGCTGGCTGCTGGCTCGACGAGCTGCCAGCCGTCCTCTGGAGTCTGCGCATGACTCCAAACAAGTCAACTGGCTTCACGCCCTTCTTCCTCATCTACGGTGCCGAAGCCGTCATCCCAACGGACATAGAGTTTGACTCCCCACGAGTCACCATGTACACCGAGGAGGAAGCAGAAGAAGCACGACAAGACGGCGTCGATCTGCTGGAAGAGGGACAGCTGTTGGCACTCAGCCGGTCCAGCATCTACCAGCAGAGCCTGCGCCGATACCACAACAGGAAGGTCAGGCCAAGATCTTTCCAAGAAGGAGACCTTGTGCTCCGGCTGATCCAGCGAACAGCCGGCCAGCACAAGCTGTCGGCGCCTTGGGAAGGCCCTTTCATCATCAGCAAAGTACTGGGCAACGACTCCTACTACCTGATTGACGCTCAGAAGCCCCGAGCACGCAAGAGGGACGACTCCGGCAAGGAGACAGAGCGGCCATGGAATGCAAATCTCCTCCGAAGATTTTACAGTTGATGCAGTATGTACCACGCTACCTTTTGTATTAAAGTACCAAGACTTCGGGCCCCCCGAGACGAGCTCGGGGACTGCTCTTTTTTGTCTGTATGATAAAAATTATGCCTACAAGTATGTTACTCTTTGTCATGCCGTTTGGCACCGGGCTCGACAAGTCGGCCCGGGGACTTGCCGCCTTGCACTATGAAATGCTTCCTGCAGTCGGACAAGTAGTGTGTAAACGCCTAAACCGTCTCCTGTCAGAAGCCGCAGCTCGCAGAGCGACTGTACGGTGGGCAGCAGTAAGGTAGAATGGGCATTCGCATGAAAAATGGCTAAGGACTCAAAGCATAAAACATAGCTCAAGACAGCTTCTAGCCTTTTTCGCAAAACCGACTCTCGAATAGTCGGATTGCCGTCTTCTATCCAACTTGCTCAAAAAACTCTTGAAAACGGCTAAGTACTTGCTTTCCCAAAGTAGCCAAGCACTTGATCCAGCGACAGTCCGTAGAGCGGCTGTCCGATTGACAAGGCAGGCAACTAAGAGAAAGCAGCAAAGGAAAAAAGCCAAAAGAGCAATGAGCACGAAAAAGATAGAACTCGGATAAATATATTTACATAACATAGGCCCTTGGCCGAAATTTCGAGCAGAGGTTCAAAATACACCCCGCGGGTGGAATTGTGTGAATTAACAAGTTCTTCAAAGACTACTGAAGCAGACAAAACAAAGATACAACGGTAGCTTAGGAAGCAGCAGACGGATTCGGAGGGTCAGAGGAGGCGCCAGCGCCAGGCATCGGGGCAGCCAGCTGGCTAGTCTCGGTTTGATCGCCTCCGGCGGCAGTCGGGTCGGTCGCACGCGGCTCGTTGCTGGAGGCACGATCGAGCTGAGGCTGGCCGTCTGCTCCGTCTTCTGGTGCCTCCGCCTCGCCTCCGTCCTCCGCCTCGCCCTCTTCCTCGACGCTGGAGCCAATCACCTCCGCCGAGTCCTCGTCGTAGTCTGGGTTCATCCCAAACCACTCCGGCGGTACCTCCTCGCCGTCTTCAGACCGCTCGGGGACGAAGATGCTGGTGTCGGTGTACTCAGCGATCGCCGTAGCACGCTTGACGAGGGCGTCTTCCGCGGCTGCCAGCTCCGGCTGGGCTCCTGACCGAAGCATGGCCAGCCGGTCTAGGTCCAGCCCCGGATACCATGCCTTGACGAACTCCAAGGCTCGGCGCGCTCCAGCTCGGGCCGAAGAGCCCTTCCAGGCCTCAAGACGACCAGCCGCGACCTCCAGCCAGTCGGCCGTCAGGCTGGGGGTGCGCGGAGCCTGCATATCCGGCCACAGGGCAGCAATCGCCTGGGCACCGACACGCTGAAGCCGGCCGAAGGCGAGCCTCGATGCTCAGGATGTGCTCGTCAAGAGTTCGGGGGGCGTCAGCGGCAATCTCTGCGCCCTCCGCCCTCCGACCTTCACGGTCAGCCTCGATGGCTTAGATGGCGGCCTGCGACTGCCCAGGAAAGAAGTCTGCAAAGACAGGAAGAAACAAAGAAGCAAGTCAAAAACTGGGAGTCGGCACGACTTAAATCAACAACCCGAAGAAAGAAAGTAAAGAAACTCACCATCAACGATGTCTTCAATCTCGTGGAAGCCGGAGGCCAGCAGCGCCTCCTTGTCGGACCAGGAGGAACGCTCGCTCGCGAATTCGGCCAGGAGGGTGGTCTCCGTGTCCTCCGCCTCCCTCTGCGTCTTCAGAAGCAGCTCCTTCTGCTATGCCAATTGAGTGACCAGCAGATCGCGCTCCATGGCGAGCTTGCTGCACTCCTCCTCTTTGGCGCGCAAAGTGGAGTTGGCGTCGCTCAGCTGCTGCTGAAGAGCAGTGTTGGCCCCTGAGAAGAAGAACGAAAGAAGGCGTCAAGTCATCAGTAAAGAAGGTTGCCAGGGAGATCCAGCCCGACTGCTCAGCAGTAGACCCGAATCTCGGGGACTACACCCCGCGGGTGCGCCAGCGCGCCTCCACGAAGAAGGAAAAAGACTTACTCCAGCTCTCCGACAAATCGGCGGTCCGCTTGCCCAGCTCTTCAATGTTACGGTTGAAGTCAGTGACGCGGAGGTTGCGATAATCCTGTGACAAGCATTTCAGACAAAAAGTCAATACCGAGAGTTCGTCAATTGGAGTTCCGGGCCGCCTGCTCAGCAGCCCGCCCGAAACTCAGGGACTACACCCAGTGGGTGCGCTGGCGCGCCCCCACAGAGAGGAACAAGAAAACAAAGGCCAAAGGAAAAAACATACCCGGACGACTGCCCGTGACGGCAAGTACGCCTTGGTGCAATTCTGGAGAGCGTCGCCCTCGGCACGAAGCTTCGCCTGGACGTCCAGAAGCGCCTGGTTCAACGGCCCTGTGCCGCCTCCTCGCACCCACCCAATGGGCGCGGCGCTTGTCGCTTTGGCGTCTGGGATCGCCGAGCTGGCGGTGCCGGCTTCCAGGGGGCGGGGTGTCGAAGTCGCCTTCTCCAGACGGTGGCGCGTTGGCGAGCCGACTTGGAGGAGTAGCCTCGCCACGGCCTCGTCTTCGGTCGGCGGCACCGTAGGGTCCGCTGGCTGCCTGCCTTGCGCACCTTCAGACAGCGGCGGAGGTGGCGGCGGAACGTTCACGTCCGGCGTGGAGGGGTCGCCGCCTTCCTTCTCCACGACGGGGTTCTCCCCGCCGGCCTCCCCAGTCTGCCCCGTGAACTCCGGAGGCGGCGGCGCAGAGTTCAGCGGGGTGACGAACACCGCCGACTGGCGGCGCGCGGCTTCCTCAGCCTTCCGCTTCGTCGCGGCGGCGGCTTCGGCCTCCGCCAGTTTTTTCTTGGCGGAGGCCTCCGCCTTCTCCAGGCGGAGGGCCTCTTCTTCGTTGCGCTTCTCCTGCGCATTCCGCTCTGTCGCCTCCCGGAGGTCAGCAGCGGGGTCAATCCGCCGAGTGGTGGCGGACGTCTCCGCTGACCCCATAACGGAGGCGGTGGTGACCCTCTCAAGAGAGAGGGGAGCCTGAAGCAAGAGGGGCAAGCAGAGACTCAGACAAAGTCACAAAGAAAGAACAAAGTGTTAAGACAGAATACTTACGCGGAGACCAATGGCGGCTTCTTCACTTCCTTACGGAAGCGGATGGCCTTCGCGGCCGCCTCGTCCCGCCGGGTCGCCGCAGCCGAACCCTTGGGCTTCTTCGGCCGACTGCCGAACAAGGTCGGCACGGCCCTGCGCTTCTTCCCGCCGCCTGGAGCGTCCGGCGCGGTAGAAGAGCCCGCGCCAGGCTGGCTGGCTCCTGGCCGATGGCGAGGGGCGACTTCTCCCTCGGCATCGTCGTCAGGCCAGTCGGCGAAAGTGGCCGAAGGCCTGAAGTCGCCTGCTGTTCCTCCTCCTCCCTCGGCGTCGTCTTCCAGACCCGCCGCCCCCAGATCGGGGTCGTCGACGTCGCTCTCCGCCCGGTCGGCGAGGAACTTGCGAGCCGGCCCCGAGGTGCCGGCTGGCGGGTGGAGGAGGGGATTCTAACCAAAGCCAACTTGTCAAAACAAAACTCGACAAGAAAGAAGACAATCCAAAGAAAGAAAGGAAAGGCGACTCACCACGGGCGGGGGGTTGGCGCGGGAGTACGGCTCTTTGCCGAACCGCCAATCCTCCAGAAGCTTACTGTCCGAGAGGTAGTTCACCATGAAGGCCACCTTTTCGTGAGGCATGTCCTTGGTGCACATCCGACTCGGGTCGCGGTGCCCGCTCATCTGGCATATCATATGGGGGCGGCCTTGGAGTGGGAGAACTCGGCGCGCCACGAAGACGGCCAGCAGGTCCGGACCGGTCAGACCCTCCGACTGCGTCAGCACTCGGAGTCGCGTGATGGCGCCGGCTCCCGCAGGCGTCAGCGACTTGGCCCGGTACGACCAGTTGGGCAGTCGCCCAGCCGGCGGGACGGCTTCGAAAACCGGCAGGTTGACCCAGTCCCCCCTCGCGGAGGCGTTCCTGACGTAGAAGTAGGATCTCTGCCACATCTTCACCAACTTTATCAGCGAGATGGAGGGAAAGGGATTGTCGGCCCCCGACCTTCGCACGACGATGAAGGCGCCGCACTGAGGCGGCACGCCCGCAGCCTGGGTGCCGAGCTTGGATAAAAAGAACTCCCCCCAGAGCTCGAGGGTGGGGAAGACTCCGAGGAAGCCTTCGCACGTGGCCATGAAGGCGGACAGCAGCACCACTGCGTTGGGGGTGAGGTGGTGCGGCTGGAGGCCATAGAACTCCAGGAAGGATCGAAAGAAACTGCTCGCCGGCAGCCCCAGCCCGTGCAGGCAGTGCGAGCGGAAGATAACCCGCTCGCCCTCCTGCGACGCGGGAGAAATCTCCCCCTTCGGCGCAAGACGCACCTGCACGCGGTCCTCGCCGGGGAGCCGACGAGTCCGGCGGAGGAACTCGATGTGGTCTTCATGAACTTCAGAGCCGTCCCAGGTGCCGGAGTGCACCGAGGGAGGCGCGGCGGCGGAGGAAGAGCTCATCACGAGCTGTCGCCGCGGCGTTCGCCGGAGCTTGGGCGCGCGGCGGAGCGAAGAAGAAGAAGAAGGAGGAGAGCGAGGAGAAGAGGAAGGAAGAGAGCGAGGAGTAGTGGGAAGGAGGGGCGCGCATGCCCCCCTCTTCCCCCTACTTATAGCCTCGTGGGCTGCGAAGCCGAGGGGCGGACGTGGGGATTTACTGCGCCCACGGCCCCACGGCCCCCACGTTCCACGATAAAGTTACTGCGCGCAGTAACTCCACGGGAATCCCAACCGTCCACCGGGGCCGTAGCGGATCCGCTCGGGCGCCGAGGCGCGGTAGTGGCGGGCCCCGCCTATGGGCCTGTCCCGTCGCGCGCGTAGGCTGGCAGGACGGCCCAGCCACGTGCCATCGCGTGACAGGCCTAGAACGGGCGGCGGCCTAGAGGCTTAGCTAGCACGCCACTTAAATCCCGCCGCGGCGTTTGAAATACTGAGCGAGTGGGAATTGAGTGAGTCCGAATCAAGCGAGTCCGACTCCTTCTAGTCGGCCCGGCAGAAGTCCATCAAAGACCATGTGTTGAGCACCCGGAAAAAGAAACTGCTGAGGCTTCTCGGCCGATCGTCTGTGGCGCCTCACCAGCTTCGGGGACTACTGTCGGAGTACTGGGCCACGGGTAGGCCAACCCGAGCCCCAGAACCTTTCAAGACATCGGGGCAGGCTGCGCCCCTCAAGATCCCAGGACGAGGAACCGCCTTCAAGAAGTCAACGGCAAGATGGCCGACTGACCACTCACGGCCGAGTCCCAGGGACGACTTCAAGGAGAGCCGACTTCCAGAGAAGCCGGCTTCGGGGAGTCGGCCTGCGACTCCAACAAACCCCATGACTTTATCAAAGGGGACGGGGCATGGGCGTGGCTACAGCGAAGCCCACCCCCGCCCCTTACCAAGGGCAGGCATGGCCACAGCACGCCGTACCCCGGAAGATCTCCGTGCGGCGTGGCACTGTTGCCATGCCGGCCCTGACATCAGCATCACAGGGCCGAATCCTGCACCCACGACGGCTTGTCTGTACGACCTAGAGGTAGCAGGCCCCACCAGTCAGTGAGACCTCGGGGACGGCAGGAGAACCACCAGTCGGACCCGTCGGGAGTCGGTCCAGGGAGGTCGGCCGAGCCCTCCCTCGGGGCCCACGCGCCATTAATCAAGATGTGATGGGGAGTGGCAACAGTGATCGCCCGCCAGGCGGCGGGGCTGTTGCCACGACCTCATGATCAAGCCTGCGTCATCAAAAGCACGGCTACAGTAATCAGCAGCCGGCAAGACCCGTCCGCGGCGGACGCGGCCTGTCGGCTCCGTACCAGACCAGCCGGCGGGGCCCTTCAGTCGGCGGGCCCCAGCGGTCGGTAGAGAAGACGAAGGCCAGAGGCACTGACGGCTGGGCCAGTGACCAGCCGAATTACTATTGTACCCCTGGGGGTAGGCCTATATAAACCCCCAAGGCACCCATGCAAAGGGTTGAAACCCATTAGTTCTAGACCAGATCATATAGAAGGGAGAGAGCTAGCCTTGCCCTCTCCTACCTCCAAAAAACAGCTCAAGAAGCAAACGTGTAAACACTCGGCCATAGTGATCATGCGAAGACCCCGCAAAGCAGCAGTAAGGGTATTATCTTCTCGGAGAGCCTCGAAGCTGGGTAAGATTCGCCGGCGTGCATGTCTTCACCTCATCTTGTTTCCAGGCACCGACGACGTTCTACTTGCCCCCACCATGATAAGCCATCCTTTGGCATATGTCGCACCAAACCCCCGACATGCAGCACATATTTGTGGAGTCAACAAGTAAAACACACTAGCAGTAATGACCCCAACCAGAGGCAACCATCCAACACAACATATTATTATAGCAGCGGTTCGTGTTCAAGAGTTTCTAGGCCAAACGAGTTCTATAGTCCCAGGGCGGAGGATAGATCTGCATTACAACTTCACACGACACAAACCGCTCCGCTTCGAGGCAGGGCGAGACACATAGCAGGATCCTCAGTGCTCCATGGCCAGCACGCACCGCAGGCAGCCGCCTTCGTGCAGCAGGTCGAACGCCTTGTTGATATCGGTAAGGTTCATGTTGTGGGTGATGTACTCGTCCACCTTGATTTCCTGTGGATGTGAATGATATGTGGTCAGGTTTTGTTTCAGTTGGAAAAACTCCTCTTAGCTTGCGGATTATTTCTGTCCGAGAGAGCATGATTGATACCTTGTTCATGTACTTCTCGACGAGCCATGGAACCTGGCTCCGACTCTTGAAGCCACCAAAAGCTGTTCCCTTCCAGACACGGCCAGTGACAAGCTGGAATGGCCGTGTGGCAATCTCCTGGCCAGATGCAGCTACACCAACGACAACGGAGGTACCCCAGCCCTACAGTTAAGAACAAAAATCAGTCAAGGCAAGATATTGTACTTTGGGGTGCTGAAAATCATGAAAGGGATCTGTAAGAGAGAATTTTGAAACAGTAAGAAACATATTTCCATATAAAAACAGGTATATAACATATTACAACACATTTAAACTCTTTTCCCTTTTGGCTCAAACATCTTTCATTTATTTAGAAACAGATATTTGATGATAGCTTAAGTCAGGACTCTAAACTGGCCTAGGTAAGGTATCCTACGAAGAGTTGTGAATAATATGTGAGATGAGTCCACGAAGTTCATGAACATGCCATATACATAAGCTGCAACTCCAGCTTACCTTGTGGCAGCATTCGAGTGCAGCCCTCATGATAGAAACATTTCCGATGCACTCAAAACTGTAATCCACACCACCATCTGTAAGGTCAACTAGGACCTGCTGGATTGGTTTGTCATGGTCTTTTGGGTTCACAAACTCTGTGACTCCAAAGTTCTTAGCTGCAAACAGCAAGTAAAGAAGATAGAATTACAAATAGAAACTTCATTGCTAAATATTAACAAGTAGCATCCAGTTTGCAATCTGATCCAGTAATATTGTGATCAATATTTAACAAGTACAGCACATCAAGTTTGCAAGGATACATTTGTAATACATACTAGCATACTACCACGAGAGAACAAAAGTAGACTCATGGTATATAGATCTGAATGAGCCTAGAAGCCAGTGTTATTCGTTAAGGAGCCCTGTGCGGCATAAAAAAGTCTAGGAAACTTCTGGTTT
Source organism: Triticum urartu (assembly GCF_056163025.1). Lineage (NCBI taxonomy): Eukaryota > Viridiplantae > Streptophyta > Magnoliopsida > Poales > Poaceae > Triticum > Triticum urartu. Next base: position 582,230,096 of record NC_141878.1, on the reverse strand, counting down.
ATATTAACTGAATTCTAGATATTATATATGGGATTTAACCCAAGCAACAACTATATTAAAGATTTCCGTTCGCCACACTAGTCGCAGAAGAACAGTTTCAGTTTCTATTCAAAGCAAGCAGAAGTTTTAAAAAGGCTTCCACAAACAGCATGCACAGCACAAGAAACTTTGGTCTTATAGCAGAGACACGAATGTGAATTACTCTCTTTCAGCAATTGAACAAAAAAGCATGCAGCTTAAGAGGAAAATTACGATACTATTAGTAGTTTCTAAGCCTTCAGGGGGCGGAATTTACAATGAAGGAAAGGACAGAAACTATAATCATACCAACATCAAACTTCTTGGCATCAATGTCAATGCCAATAATCCGAGAAGCACCAGCTGATTTTGCCCCCTCAGCAACCTAAATTGGAAGTTCAGGTGTCAAAGCTTAGTTTACACACTCAGGTATATAAGTATATCCAGATATATTTTACTTACTGCAAGTCCAACTGTGCCAAGCCCAAAAACAGCAACAACTGAACCTGCTTCAACCTTTGCAGTATTCCATACTGCTCCAAGACCTACATGATTGTAATTTGTAAGATATAAAGAAACTGAGACAATAACTAATTTTGGAAATTATCAAGAGGATAATGTCAAAGGTGCTACACATATTGTTGTCAGCACATAATAGGTGTAAACAACAGTATGGAATCAAGAATCATGTATCAACTCTCAGAAAAAAAGTTTACCAATAAAAGAGTGTGACGGCTAAAAATTTGTTTGAAAGCAGAAATTTGTTTAAAAGCATGTAAAATTACAGAAAAATCTTGTGTGACGGCTAAACTAGACTGCTGATGAATAAAACATCAGATCTGTACAAGGAAAGTGCGGTTAGAACCTACCAGTGGAAACACCACAGCCGAGCAGGCAGACCTTATCCAGGGGCGCCTGCGGGTTGATCTTCGCAACACTGACGTCATGCACAACAGTGTACTGACTGAACGTCGACGTCCCCATGAAATGGTAGATGGGCTTCCCATTCACCGAGAAGCGGCTCTTGCGGTCGCTCATCATGACCCCTACCCCTGTGGCGCCACGAACTTTGCCGCAGAGGTTGGTCTTCCCGCTGTTGCACATCTTGCAGTTCTTGCATTCCGCTTGGTAGCAAGGGATGACATGGTCCCCAGGCTGCACGTCGGTCACCCCTTCGCCAACGCTCTCAACGATTCTATCAGCAGCGACAGAAGTAAACTTATCAGTGCACAGTTATCTTGGCTATGCTTGATGATACATGAAATCTGACAAATTTATAGGCTTACCCAGCAGCCTCATGACCGAGAATGCAAGGAAAGAGACCCTCAGGATCCTGCATAGCAAATTAATAAAATCCTTTCATGACACGACTACAAATTCTAGTAAATCTCTACAGCATGCAGTAGGCTTTCAGGTTTGTACAAACATTTTCTTCTGTACACCAGGTCATGTCACTCTACAGCAATTCCCACACGTTGAGGAACGAATGACCCGTACAATGCTACACATAATTCAATCAATCCCCAATTATTCGGTCTCATTGCGACAATTCATAATAATAATCTAGAAGAAGGAAAAAAAGCAACAGCCTCAGTTGTCCCAGTCTAACTCGTCAAGACGCTACACAAGCGCACCCAGTGGACTAACACTGACGGGAGGAAAAATCCAAGTACCAGCACTGGATAAGTCGCTGGGGTTGGGGGCGGCGGTGACTACCAGCAGTGCCAGCGCTGGCGACGGGTCACCGGGAAACTGCGGCCAGCGAAACCTAGATTCGAGGAAGCGCAGAGCGAGGGAGGGGGGGGGGGGGGGGGGGGGGGAAGAGGGGACGAGACCTTGCCGCTCCAGGTGTAGTAGTCGGTGTGGCAGAGCGCGGTGGAGAGGATCTTGATGCGGACCTCGCCGGCCTGCGGCGGCGCCACCTGCACGTCCTCCACCACCAGCGGCTTGTTCGCCTCGTACGCCACCGCCGCTGCGCGCAAACCACGAAACCCCAGATCAGACCAAACAACAATACCAGAATTCAAGACACACTCTACGCACAGCAGCCGGCGCGGAGTGGAGGGGAGTGGACGGGGTTACCTTTGCAGGTGATGACCTGGCCCTGGGTGGAGGACGCCATTGCCGATCGCTTCTTCCCCTGTGCTGTGCTTGGGGGGCGGAGGTGGATGCGAATGCGATGGGAGGGGCAGCGGAGGGGGGGTGGGGTTGTGGAGGCGGTGGGGATAGGGGGAGGTGGACTGGAAGAGGAGCAGCAGGAGGGCAAGCGGTGGTGGGGGTTTTCAGCTTTGTGAAATGGGCTGGGCCGGGCCGGGCGGGCTCGCTGTGGGTTTGGGATATCCAGAATTATTGCGAGGCCAGGCTGGCCGCTGGCGGATCGGCGGTCTGAGATCCTAACGGAAAATCCTCTGCAAAAACGGAGTAGAGGTCTCGTACCAAACAAAACAGAGCCAGGATTACAAAGCCGGCTGGAGCCTTGGAATTTCAGAGAAAAACTCATGTCCATTTCTTTCTTTTTTCCAAACAAAGAGCATTGGAATCTGGAATTACAGAGCGATGAAATCCCCCACTGGTCAGCTGATTTATCTAAGAAAAAAAAAGACTAGGGTTCGGCTCCTATGAACGCGCCATGTTTTCGGCCGCCCTCGCCAATTTCCTTGTAATGCATCATAATCTGACCATAATAACAGTCACACACAAAAAAATGCAGTAGAACAATTGATGGCATAAGCTGCAAGCAGCACAGTCCCAGGGTGTTTCACCCCCTTCACTTCAACAAGGCAACACTACCAGTCTACCAGTTTCACACGAACAAACGACACTTTAGCATTTGTACAAAATGCTCCATATGGCGACGAACGCAGCGAATCATTTGCCTTTTACACTCTGAGGGCAAACAGATTTTATAGTTAACTCAAGGTAGCATTGCAGGTTTTTACAGTCTTCCAGGGGGGGTTAAGACGCCGCGCGAGCTCAGCGGTTTTCAGGAACTGAAAAAGGCAGTTCCAGCTCAAGAAAAAGAGAAACTAAAAGACAGTTCAGTTAGTCCGATTTGTCCTCGGGGTTCATCTGCAGGGCCAGCACCACGAGCCCCACCGCCGCGGCCGCGGACAGGGCCGTCGAAGTGTAGCCGAGAAGCAGCAGCGGGACCTTGAGCGGCTGCATCAGAAAGAAAAAGAAGAACTTTCAGAGAAGGTGGCAGGATGGATGGTGAAGCATACATGATTCAAATGGAACCTATGTAGCCTTCAGTTACCTGGCTGTCGTCTGGACTGCTTTGCACGCCTTGGGCCAGCTGCCAGGAGAAAAACCTGCAGCGGGGCATAGACATGGGATCTCAAATAAGCATTCAGTTGAATATTCGTGCCACCGGGAAAGAGCGTGCATGGCCAGATTATGTAATGAACACGCTTGAGTATCGACCGGTTTAATATGTGAAGCATGATGTGCATGTATCCTTGATTAACTGGACGCCATTAGAATCATATCCGTAGAATGATACTGTTGACCAACAGCTTGTCTGTTGTTAACATAATACTATTGGAGTATTGGATAAGATAAGGAATCACTTACATGAAATCAAATCCAATATAAAAATGTAGTAGTATGAAATGCATGCAGCCCAAACATGAGAAGTATCCAGTAAAATATTCTGGGAAGCTGGTAACTATATTATTGATGTTGGTCAAAAGTGCACATGCGGCATGTTGCTTATGGAAATGTAGCACTATAATTCATGCACAACAGCTGACCAAGAAAATAAAACCAGTTATCTTTACAAGTTTTCTTAACTGAAAGAGATGCTGTACAGGCATAAGGGTCTGGAATTTACCCGAAAACCAGTCCAACTGCAGCACCGATGTATGCATTTTGCGCTGTCAATTCGAATTCAGCTCCTGCAAACTGAAAAAATAAGGGTATGAGATTAGACCGTGTCCGCAGTCCACCTGAAGGTGGATAGGTGATCAAGGTGCAGCAGAGAGGCAAATTTACCTTTAGCTTTCGTTTTTCTTTCGTGGCCTCTACTTCAGCTTGAATCACTGGGCGTTTCGATAGAACCTTACCGATCTTGATCATTGTTTCAGAAATCTACAGAAATACGATAAAAGAATGTTACGTACATTTGTAGATACGTGTGGATGAACTCAACCTTTTCGAAAACAAACCAGAACATGATGCAAGGTAATTTAGCAATGAGATAGAGCATGAAGCCATGCTGAAGCATCGTGACATGATGAATTTAAGAGTTTTCTTCTACCCAACAGGTTGGATTCCTGTCACTAATACACTAACATTCAGATGTTTTTATCCTGCTGCAACCAATCTTACACAAATGTTGGATATGAATTAGCCCGCTTACTGGCCCCAATTGTATGGTAACGACATGGACTCATGTTTGCCACATAATCAAATCGTAATCCAGCACTAAACAAATATACGTGTAACAATTTCAGAAGAACAGGATGGACAGACGGTCAGTGAGTTGCTAACCTTCTTGAACTCTCCATTGCCATACTGCCCCATGGTCTGAAACTTCTTTCCAGCTGATGCCAGCCGCTTGCCAAATGCTACGCTATGTAAGGAAAACAGCAAGCAACACAACCTTCAGTCAAGAAACCATGTCATGTAGAACACAAATCCTACCAAAATACAGATGAGATCCGTGCCTGATTTCGCGCTGGCAGTCAAGTAGGGCGCCATTGACGGCAGCTGCTTGGCAAGGTTATTTGATGCTTCTGTGTTAGCCATCTCCCATGCTTTTCCCAGGTCCAGCAGCAGATCACCGACTTCTTGGCCGCACTGTCTCCCAGCAAACAAACAACAACAGTTGGACACGGTTGCACCAAAATAGAGCTCTGATGTTTATTAGATTGAATCACTGAATTCTGAGGTACGTACCTCATTCAGAACAGGCCCGTTGGAGAGATCGAATGCCGCGTCATTCAGCTTCAAGAAAAATCAAGCAGAAATTGTTGGATGGATTAACCAGACTAGAAGTTGTAACTGCGGTTCAAACTCGCCATAGTGATGCAATTTCAGTATGTGTTGTTCAATAACTTGGCTAGGTATGTACCCAACCAAGTTCCACATTTGTTTAGCCACTAAGTAACAAAAGTAGTCAAAGAACAAATGGTGAGCCTCAACTTCAGCATAAGATAGGCAATTTTTTGCCAGCCACATTCTGACGCTTTACTGGGATTATCCTCAGTGAGTGTACATTTATTAACTGTGCAGAGGAGCTTGGATCGGAGCTGAGAAGGGGGTAGTGAATGCTTACATCGAGGCGAAGGTCGCGAGGCAGCAGGGACAGGAATTTGGGCGGGAGCACCAAGCAATCCTACCACCAGAACAACGGAATCAGAAGTTCAGAACCCATTGAATCCACAGGCTTCGCCAAAATTTAAACTGAATGTAGATACAAAGAGCAAGAGGAGAATAAGTGGCTTACTGCGAGTTCCTGGAGGAGGGGCAGGACGGGCTCCTCGTCGGGGTCGCCGCCGCCGCCGGTCGAGGAGGAGGCGAGGGGCTTGGAGGAGTCGGAGGAGACGGCGAGCAGGGGGCTCGGGCACCTTCGCCGCCGGAGAAGGAAGCGCGTGGGGCGGGAGGAGCCGGAGCACGAGGCGGCGGCGCCGCCGCCGGCCGGGAGAGGCGAGGCGAGCAGCGGGCAGCGGAGCACGGCGGTGGCCATTGGTTCTGAAACAGTATTGTTTTTTCTCACTTCTTTTTTTCGTTTTGTTTTACGCACGTCTTTGCCGACAAGGCTGTGGGCCCACGCTATCACTTCTCTTCCAATAGAGTTGGGCACAAATCTGCTTTCGTTTTTCTGAGTTGCCACGTCAGAAATATACGAGAGAATATGTGGTATACTGAACATGAATATTCGAGAGAAGAATGACGGAAAAACTATATACTCCCTCGGTTCACTTTGTTTTTTTTTCTGATTCAGATGTATATAGGTGCATTTTAATGTGTAGGTTCACACATTTTAGTTTGTTTGTAGTCCATATTAAAATATTAAAAAATATATTTTTGAACAAAGTGACATTAAACTGTGTTATGGTCTTTATCATGGTAAACACCGGACTGTATTTAACAAGTAAAGTAGTTTTGTGAATTCAAGACATAGATGATGGACAAGGTCTTTTAGAACACCTAATGTTATTGTGACGGTCAATATTCCTTTTAGGAGCTCACTCGACAATTAAAATACAAAGAAGGTACAATGCACCCTATTTGAAAGAAAAGCAAAAAAAAAGTATTTACCCACCCTGTGTTCGATTATGAGATGAGTTGAGGTTTTTTGGTAGCTACCAAATGAGGACCATGTTGTGTGTGTTAGGCTTCTACACTTCTTGAAGAAACCATAATTTCTTTACTAGGTTTAGAAAGAAGTGATCCATACATCTTTTACAAATACTACAAAAAAGGTAGTGGGGATACTACGGTTTATAAAACCATTATATTTGTTCATGTATGTTGGAGTTTTTTCTGGCAAATTCCTCGATAGGTTATATCGGCTAGGCGACTAGACCAGAGGGGAAACATGAGATGTGTTACACGATTCAGACCGTCAAGGTGGAGATAAAACCCTACTTCCTGCTCGTATTTATTAATTTTGGTCTATAGGTGTGTACAATGATGATCGAGGGATTGAAAATAATCTCTAAGGTTCTATCACTATCAACTAGTCCTACCCCATCTTATATGGATACCGGGCTCCAGGATTTACATGATCCTAGTTGGTTAGGCTTGCGGGAGGTCCTCCTGGATGCCAGCTTCCTTTTCGTACACTCCAAGCCTTTCGAATCCTTCTCTCCATGGGGCCCATGGGGTGGGGTGTTAACCCAGGGCCTAAACCGACCTAAGGAGCCTGGGCTAGCCTACTCAGGCCGTCTTTCGGTAGATGAGGCACCCCTAAACCGTAACACTGTCAACGGCCGTTGAACCGATCTTCGATCTTGGTTGCATTTCGGACGGGGCCAACATGTAGACGTCAATTTTGTAAGCTTGTTGAGGTCGCAACCAGTTCATGAAGCTCTGTTAAAAGTTGTTATGCGTGGCTCAGTTCTTTAAAACAAGCAGTGCTTCTCGGCCCATCTTATTCGGCTATTATGCTTCCTGAATTCAGTTGGCCCATCTGAACGACAGCCGCATCCGATCTTGAGTTTTTGGTGTAGATAGCCAATCCTCATGAAGAAGTTTCCCAGCGAAGCTAGTTTCTCGGGGGTCGATTTTCCACGAAACACTTACGAGGGTTAGGCTCCGGTCCAAGCTGGTTAAGCCAAATCAGTTCGGGCCTGCTGACTGCTGGTCAAGATGATGTGTGTGTCATGAGCCCCATCAAGGCCACATCCTGTCAGTCATGATGATGTGACTAGAATGCACGCCTCGGGCGCCAGCACCATTAACACATCAAATTATTTGAGACCATGCTTTCAAAAACACAATATTCTCCTAAAACTCCAGGAAAACTAAGTTTTTGAATGTAGCCTTAGACGTTTGAACCCAACGGGAATAAGTTCTATCAACCAGTTATCACCTTGTGAATCTTGTATCACACATGGTGGGGGACACAAAATCATGGCAAGTTAGTATGTTGGACACTACCCAAACTGAGTGCGCCAAGATAAATGTGGACAGGTCGTTCCTTCTATCTCCGGATGGACTGCTTTTAGAGGTGTGGGATAGGACGCATGTTCATCTTTGCGACTATTCATGATGCATGTTGTGATGCAGAAGAAGTGGAACTTCTCACTCGCCTGAAAGAGCCTTCGAAGGGTGAGAAATGTTATTGTTCTACCATTATCACCTATATGTTGGCATACCGAGCTCTTGATATGTAAGACCTTTCTGGATTGCGTCATGGTTTTCTTTTTTTCAACATGTTAAGAAGGCGGCATTTGAGCTAGAAGGGTTGCGATTACTCATTGTCAAAGAGATGGAAGATGGGCTAGCTAATTGTCATTTTGGAACGATGGTGTCCTACTCAATGCAGCAAATGTAGCATCTACTATCACTGTAAATTGTAAACCTATATGATTAATATATCCCACATTTTCCTCAAAAAAGCTCCACTTGGTTCATTTTCATTACAATTGTTATCAAACCATCACAAGTTGTTCTGTTTTCAGAGTGTCTAATCATACTTTTAGGACCTATTCGGCAACTGCCCATCTCCTGGCTTCTCTAAGTCAGCAGACGAAGCTGGGCCAAACAGGTCAGCTCCGTGAAGTTAGCTTTACAAATCTAAGATGGGTTGTAGTGCAAAAATGAGGAGCTGGTGTTTTGGCGATCCCGTGAGTTGCAAAACAAGGAATTCACATTATTTATGGAGAGCTACCACCGCGAAGTGAAAGAAAACGATTCGTACCAGGGAAGAAAAGAACGAAGCAAGTACCTTTCCTCCCTACCATGCTAGAATCGAGCTTAAGTGCTTAACATGTTAAGCAGCTACCAGCCCAAGACTAGCGATCGTGGATCTGGGAGTTCTGTTGCCGAATGGTTCTTTCGAACCACGAGTTTCGTCGGGAAGATGGAAGCGAATCGAGGAGCTGGATTTGAGGATTTCTGGCGTTGGGCAGTTGCCGAACAGGTACTTAGCATCATGAAACAATGTAAGTTTTATACATTAATGTAGCGCAAATTCCCTACAAAGCAAATTGTATGATCTTGTTGCATACTACATAACATTGTTGAACTATGAGCATCCATCACTCTATAAAATCATACTAAAATATACCACACCACAAAGTCATGAACAAATAATGATAGCCAGTTCCTTCTGTAAGCACTAAACCCAAACACCGGATGGGCCAGCAAAAACACTACGGGCCGAGCCGACCAACCCTCTAGGCCTCGGGCTTGAGGATGCCGTTGACGACGGACAAGCCGACGAGGACCCCGAGCGCCTCTGCGCCGGCGACCACGCCGGCCTGCACGAGCGCGTCGCCGGCGAGCCCCGCCTCGGCGGCCAGCTGCATGCCCTCCCCGGCGACCTCCTTCCCGGCCTCCGCCACCGCCTCCCCGCCGGCCTCCACGGCCTCCACCGCGGCCTCGCCCACCTCCCGCGCGGCCTCCTCCGCCCGCTCCAGCTTCTTCCGGATGCCGAAGAGCCCGATGCTGCCGGCAGCGTTCGCGGACGGCGCCACCGCCGCCAACGACGACCCGGCACCCGCGGCCGACAGCAGGAGGAGCACGGCCGAGCGCCGGTCGAACCGCGTTGCGGAGGCGACGACGCTGCGCATGCGGCGCCGGGCGGCGGACGGGGCCGCGTGGAGCGCGAGGCTGGAGGTGGCGGAGATGGCCATGGCCGGCGGCGAGGTGTGTGGGGCTCGCGCGCGTCTGCTCGATCGGCTCAGGCGTGCGTGCGTGCGGTGAGGAGTGGTGGTGTGTGGCAGGGAGGAGGCTGCCTCTCCTCTCGTAGTCGGGCTGGGAGGATGTGGTGGTCTGGTGGACACCGGTGGTTTGGTTGTCCCTCGTCGCGCCAACGAGGAGACATGTCACGCTCAAACCACACCAGTGGCTCCCGCTTGATTTGTTTTTATTTTTGTTTTTTTATGGACAAAAATAAAATATCTCTGTTTTCTTTCATGTTACCAACACTTTTTGTGGGAAATTCTCACGCTTTCTTTGTGCCACTTTGGATGTTGTGGGCAATGGTGGCTTTGGTTGCTCCTCGTCGCGCCAACGAAGAGGAGACATGTCACTCACACCAGTGGCTCCGGCTTGATTTGGTAATCTTTTAGTTGTTTTTCTTTTTTTTGATCTCTATTGTTGTATTTCTGTTACCAATACTTTTAGTAAAGAAAAAGCTTTTGTAGCTTCTCGATGACTCCTTTGGATTGTAGGATTTTTTATAAGGTTAGAATTAAAAAAACTATATAATATCCCTTGGGATTACAAGGCACAGGTTGAATTTATATAGATGGCCAAATATACATGGGCTCAAACAATATTTTCACTTCGTGAGTGTGACAGATTTTGCTCTATCACGATTCAGATCTTTTTGTTCCTCTAAAGTTCCTTATTTATCCCATGGGTACCATTCGAGTACACCATTTGAAGTATTCATACATTTTTAAACCATACGTTAATCCACACACATAAGCCCAGTCACATGTTTTGGATATTCTCATGTTTTGAAATTTAGCCATCCAAGATGACCTTAGCTTATGTGCATCTCTCGTGGCTTGGTGAGTATGGTCACCAACTCACCATCGTATTGGAAATAAAGTTTTGTTAAACATGTTTTCTTTAGTTTTCACCGAACGGAAGATCGTTCGTTATGATGTATATCACACAATCAAGATCTAAGCTAGTCATGTTTATGTCCTGATTGTTCGTGCCATCTATCTACTCCATGAAGCGTGCGCACACTAACTCATGGAATTGACACCCAATTTTGTAGGTTTTCCATGAAAAAAATGTAAATTTTAACATTTTGATAAAAGATATGACTAGCAAAACACCGGTAGGCGTGACCCTCATGGATAATAAATAAAATTTTAAAATGTCATATGATGATGTGCGAGTAGTTAAAAGAATTGTTTTATTTGCTTTTTGATGTAATATGATATATTAAAAGTTTAGTATCACAATGGCATAAGCAATCTGTGAACATTATTGTGTTTAGTAATTTAACAAATAATAGTTTAAATTTTGTAAAATTATGAAATGATTGGAGTATATTGAGTAAAGTCTTGATTCATCATGTCCACTCAATATAGTGTATGTTTAGCCAACCCATCGTTTAACAAGAACAAAATAAGTTGTAAGGAGATCAAAACAATGTCGTACAGAGAGAATGAGGCAATAGAATCTAATTCCGCAGCATTAGACATATATCAATTGGTACATCCGTTGACCATGTTATAACTTTGAATAAACATATCGTCCCCGTTGTGGCTCTTGCAGTGTGCTCAAACAAGAAATGAATGTCTAGTCTAATGGTCTGTAATTCACAAGAATAATTGTATCACCTAAGTTGTGATTTTTATGGTATAAAAGCATCGCAGAAACCTTTTGAAAGGTTTTTCTATGTGAAGAAACAACTAATCTCTAATGTCTTTTTTTTATCAAAGACTAAGTTGTGCCGGATATCCCTAACTATGATTTCCTACAACATGTGTTATTTAGTTATGTTCTTATTTTGTCTGTGAGATGTGATATTACTAGTTCAGAAAGTATATTTCAACTTGGAAAATAGATCCAAAATTGTCCATTGCTGCATTTTTTTGCATTAGAAAAGGTTTGAATATGCACGGTTGTTATGTTAATGTTAGTAGTATAAAAGAAATTTAGAAGTTTTGCATCTAGCTTGCACATATGTAGTTTCTCATGTAGCAAACGAAATAGATATGGTAAGAATGTAGGACTGGTTTACCGTTCATTTGAGCGTGTCGATATCATTCGTTTAAATTCTATGGCACACCATCTTAATTCATAGGGGTTCTGTCGGCGGATCATTTGATGGCCTCCAGCACTACATTTCTCAACTATGGATACATGTATGCACAACATAAATTATGCATTGACAAGCTGACAAGGCATAGCGACGGGACTGGTCGGTCTTACCGTCAGAGCACTCGGACACCAATTATGTTTTTGGCACCATTGGAACTCAATGGTGAGCATCTCCAGGGAAACCGTCTTGGACAGATTGGCTACTAAGGCCTTCCACTATGTATCTGGTGCCAAAACTCTGAAAAGTATGCCACATACACATAGATGTCAGATGAAAATAATTTAGCACCGATCACACAATGTCGAAGAATCTAGCATCGATTGGAACTCAAGCCCACTCATATAAATTAGTATAAATCAGCCTTGGCCACCCCACTGCCAGCGTCCCTTCCTGGCTGTTGCATGGGCTGACATGGTTTACTTTATTGCATGGAAGGATTTGGCATCAAAGCAAGTAGGTGCTCCGGTGCCCAGAAATTTTTGTTTGGCATCGCTTGGGCAATGTAGGGCATCGGTGCCAAATACCCAAAAAACAAATTTAGCACCGCTTTTGGCCTACATAGTGGAAGGCCTAAGAGCTTGTGTCCCATCTGTTGGGGCGGCATCGTCTTTGACTTGTCGCTGATGTTCACCCCCGTCGTGCATGCATTGTACAACACCAACGACAAAAAACAATCAAAACATAAAAGCAGCTATGAGCTAATTTCACTTCATTTGTTCTTTTATTTCTTTCCTTTTTGTGAAGTTGTCTTTTCCCCCAAATTCCCCTTAATACGCCAATGAAAAGAAAACTTTGCTACTTTGTTAGCCTCTATCCGCGTGGTGTGGTCGCCATCAAACCAAGAAAAGGTGGAAGAAAATTGTCACCGTCATAAATGATCTGTCACAATACTTACAACTTACGAGCTTCATGGTGCTCTGATGTTTGTGTATGTGTCTTTGTACTCTTGCCTCTAATGTATTATATCATCTCTCAGAAAATTAGTATTGCAGTGTATATTACATTTGCAGTTGCAATATGCATTGACAATGTTGAATTGGAAAAAAAAGTCTGAGTTGATTCTCCAAACAACAGCTTAGTGTTCACATGAATCTGGCATAACTGCTAGTAGAAAGAATGGTAACGGATCCATCTCGGACAAATATGTACACTTAATTAGGTACTCTATCATCCTCAGCCCAATAATTTGTGAGAAAAACATAAAACCAAGTTGCAAGCGGATCTAAAAGAATGCGGTTCCAAGATCATGGAACCATGGAAATATATGCTCACCAGCAACCCCAATAATTTTCAGTCACAATTTCACATCATTAAGTACATATCAATCTTCCCTCGCAAAAAATACATATCAAATTTTCTTTTAGAAAAGTAAGGCTTTCCCCCGCTCCATCTCGACGAACGAAGCCACCAAATATACACCATGTTGGCATATCAGATCAGGCGATGCAAGAACCATGTGTTACTGCTCTTGGAATGCGCTCCCACGAGCAATCGATGGCTTATTTGCTGCTCCGTGATCTGCATTGCGAGGAAGCATTGCATAAACCCCGATGCGAGTTTCTCCAATGTGAAGAAACAATCCAGCTCTCTAGTATCTCTTCCCCAGGGCCAAGTTGACCCGGATCTCCCTGCCTTCGATTTCCTGCAAGACGCGTTGTTATTCAGTTAACTTCAGTTATGTCATGAAATCTGATTATTTTTATTGGACCTGTGAAAAATGAATTTCCAAGCAGAACCAAGTTAGTTAACAAAACAGAGTTCATCTTGCCACATTCTGCATTTGATGGGTTTGCAGGTACTAGTGTCAGGTTAGTGATCATCACCACATTAGGAAACAATTCAGTAGCTTGTACCAAGACATGCACATCTGCAGCTTCTCATGTACCAAACATGAAGGGAGATGGTGTCAGGCAGTGTTTCTTACCGTTCCGTTGAGCGTCTCGATGGCCTGGTCCATCTCCTCCTTGGTGGAGTAGCAGACGAAGCCGTAGCCGCGGGAGCGGCCGGTCTCGCCGTCGTAGAGCACCCGGGCGCCGACCACGTTGCCGCAGCGCTGGAACGCGTCGGTCAGCATCTCCGGGGTGACCGTCCACGACAGGTTGCCCACGAAGAGCTTGTGCTCCGTCTCCGGGTACAGCGGCGCCTTCGGCTTCGGCCTGTCGGCCATGTTCACCCTCATCGTGCGCCCGCTGTACAGCTGAAAGAACAACCGAAACGTAAAATCGATCATGAATTCCATTGCAGCACTGTGCGGAGTGATGGTAGATAGATTGAGCAGAGTGCTCACGGTGCCGTCGAGGTTCTTGATGACCCGCTCGCAGTCCTCGAGCGTGCTCATCGTCACGAAGGCGAAGCCCCGGCTCCTCCCCGTCGTCCGGTCGTACAGCACCTGAAAAATGCAATGCAGGCGTTTGAGATCAAGATCGATCATGCAGGTTAAGTAGGATGCCGGATGAGCTCTAGTCAAAATAGTGATCTGATCATGTATGTGGAATTAAGGTAACCATTTCAGCAAACAGCGTGCGTGCGCGCGCGTACCTCGACCATCTCCGGGACGGCGTGGTCCTGCACGATGCCGGCGAGCAGCGCGCTGTCGCAGTTGTACGGCAGGTTCCCGAAGTAGAGCTTGGTGGCGCTGCTCCCGGTGCCGGTGCTTCCATCGCCGCCGTCCGAGCTCGCCTCCGCGGCCGCACCCTGCTCCGCCTCCTCCGGCTGCGGCTCCTCGACCTCCCCTGCTGGCTCATCCTCTTCCAGCTGCCCCGGGGCTTCCTGTACTACTTCTTCTTCCTGCGCCTCCTCGACAGCCGTGGCCTCCTCCTGCGACGCCAACGCGACGACGGCGAGCGCGCGCCTGCTCCCCCGCGGCACCGGCACGACGGGCGCGGCGGCAATGAGCCGGTGCGCGTGCGGACGGGACGACGACGCGCGCGCCGGGCGGGGGAACGCGGACGCGGCGTGGTCGGCCTGGAACGGGAGGCGCAGCGCCGCCGCCGTGCGCGCCGCGGAGAGGCAGGAGTGCGCCATGGCGCCCGGCCGCGAGTTTAGCGCTTGCGAGGGGGAGGTACGAAGCAAAAGCTCGAGGTGGTGATGTGGAGCGGCACAGGGCCAAGCAGCAGGGGACGGTGGAAGAGGGGATAAGGGGAGGTGGTTTAGTACGGGCCGCTGACACGTGGGCCCTTCGGCGTGGTTCCTGCTCTCCTTTCCACCTTTTTGAACTACCACTTGCATTTTTCTCTAGCAGAGGTGAAACAGACCATACACATCTAGAGCGAGAATTGGAATGAAAAGTATCTTGGCCTCCTGGTCCATATGGGTAAATCAAAGAAGAAAGCCTTCGCTTATGTCAAAGGTTCAATGGCGGGGAAGGTTTATGGATGGCAAGAGCGGCTCATAGCGAAAGTAGGGAAGGAGACTCTAGTGAAAGCAGTTGCGCAGGCCATACCAACCTTCGTTATGTGGTGCTTCTATCTGACAAAGTCATTCTGCCAAGAATTAAGTTCGCCTATGGGGAAGTATTGGTGGAGCCAGCAAGAGAAGGAAAACACGCTTCACTGGATCAGTTGGGAAAAATTGACACGGTCTAAAGCTCAAGGGGGACTCGAGTTCAGGGATATGCATAGCTTCAACCTAGCTATGCTTTCTCGGCAGATCTGGCGTTTGATCCAAAACCAGGAGTCCCTATGCGCTCAAATTCTAAAGGCCCGATACTTTCCAAACACTCATGTTCTAGATGCCGTGGCTAAGGATGGAATCTCTTATTCATGGAGAAGTCTCCTTCATGGGCTGGATCTGTTTAAGGAGGGGTACGTTTGGCGTATTGGGGAGGGCACACAGGTGCGGATATGGTCTGATCCGTGGCTTCCTAGGCCTTGGTCACGAAAGGTTTTAACTCCAAGGGGGCCCAGCCTGCTTGAGTTTGTTTCTGACCTCATTAGTCCCATAACGGGGAGTTGGGATGAACAACTCGTCCGGGATACCTTTTGGCCAGTTGATGCAGCCTCTATTATGCAAATCCCTCTTCGCGAAGGAGTTGTTGATTTTATTGCCTGGCAATTCGAAGCAAAGGGAAACCACACAGTCAGGAGTGCATACAAATTGCATGTTCAGTTGGAGAAGAACGAGCGTGATGGCAATGCGGGCAGTAGCACGGGCCTACCGGGGAATCTCGATAACTGTCATGATGATTCATGGAAGAGACTCTGGAAGCTACCCTGCCCGAGAAATATTCAGATGTTTGCATGGCACATAAAGCATGAGTCTCTGGCCTTGCGGACTAACCTTGTGAGAAGAGGTGTGCAAGTTGAGGATAAAACATGCCTATTCTGTGGAAGAGTGGAGGAGGACGGGGCACACTTGTTCGTCAAATGCAAGGCAGTCAAGGAAGTCTGGAGGGACCTGTCGCTAGAGAAGGAAAGAATGGAGCTGGAACGTATCACGTCTGTGCATGTGATGTTGGACTTTCTTTGGGGGCTAGATGAGAAAAAGCGCATCCTAATCCTTACCTTCTGGTGGCTGTGGTGGAGCAACCGGAATAAGGTGAGGGAAGGAGAGATGCCGGAGTCGTCCGCGGACGTGGCGTGGAGGACGAGGAGCTGCGCTATGGAATATTACCAGGTCTATGCACAAGCAGGGGCTGCTCCAGTCAAATCTGCGTGGATACCCCCACCGAATGACAAGATTAAGCTCAACATCGAGGAGTCGCACATGCCAGGCGAGTCACATGCTGGATGTGGTGTGGTGGCGAGAGATGCGGCGGGTACTATCCTGGGAGCACGAGCTGGCAGGAAGGAACTTGTGGCTGATGCCTTTGCGGCTGAGGTTCATGCTATGGCCGAAGCCGTCTCTTTTGCTGCGGATATGGGTATGTTACGGGTGATCTTCGAAACGGACTGCCAATTGCTAGCGGAAGCCATGGACTTGGGGAAAGTAGACTCCTCGGCATACTCTGCAATCATTGAAGATACTAAGCTTCAACTTAAGTTGTGGTTCTCACACCATGAAATAATACTCTGTAAGAGACATGTAAACTCTGTAGCTGACGCGCTTGCCAAACTTGGGCGCTTATGTGATGTACACCACTCTGTGGAGTGGGAGTCGGATGTTCCATCCAACGTGGCTGTTTGTGCTTTGGGTGATCTGCCCGGGCACCAGTAATATACAAGCTATGCTTGACCCTAAAAAAAAGAGGTCGTCCAGATTCTCTTAAACAAGGTGTCATGCAAAGTCTAAATGTCCACAATGAATCCTTGAGTGACAGATATTTAGGGTTGCCAACGGATGTTGGTCACTCCAAGAACGGCACGTTCAAGTACCTTCGTGACAGAGTGTGGGAGAAAGTAAGAGGATGGATGCGAAAAATGCTTTCAGTTGGTGGAAAGGAAGTCCTCATCAAACCGGTCGCACAAGCGATCCCAGTTTTTTCAATGTCTTGCTTTCGGCTTCCTAGACGAGTTTGTGAGAGTGTAACCTCCATCATACGGCAATTTTGATGGGGAAGTAAACAAGGAAGAAGGAATCCATGTTGGGTCTCGTGGGATGTCATGACGAGGCCGAAGGACCTAGGAGGGCTGGGTTTTCATGATCTTGAGATCTTCAATGTTGCCCTACTGTCAAGGCAGGCTTGGCGACTTTTACAAGAACCGGACTCCCTAAGTGCTCGCATTCTTAAGTCCGTCTACTACCCAACGACGACCTTATTGGAGGCGGAGTTAGGCCCCCATCCATCGTAGGTCTGGCGAGCCATTATTGATGGAAGAAATGTTTTGAACCATGGGATCATCAGGCGCATTGGGGATGGCGCAACGACCAGAATTTGGCATCATAACTGGCTCCCAAGAAGTGGCCTCATGAAACCTTTTCCGCCTAGGGTGGCTGATCCTCCGCTGATGGTGAGCGATCTCATCGAACCAACCATGGTATGCTGGCGAGAGGAGGTAGTTCGTCAAGTTTTTGTTTCAGCCGATGCGGAGGCAATCCTGAAGATCCCCCTCTGTACAAGACATGTGGATGACGTTTGGGCATGGTCGGGCGATCCAAAGAGGCGTTTCTCAGTAAAATCAGCCTACAATTTGATCCACAAGATGAAGACGGGAAGGGAAGATTGGCTAGATGAGGCCGAGGAGATGTCCAGCGGTGAATCAAAAGGATGGTCATCAATTTGGGGCTTGCAAGTTCCTTCAAAACTGAAAATTTTCACATGAAGGCTGGCTCGTCACTCACTTCCTACTAGTGATGTTCTGCATCGTCGAAACATGTCACCGTCGCATGTGTGTGCGTTATGCGGAGCAGCGGACAACTGGCACCATTTTCTTATTGATTGCAACTACGCCCGGTGTGTGTGGGCTCTATCAAATGAGGATATGGTGCAACATATGTGTATGCAGAGAGATGATCAAGCAAAGAGATGGCTCTTTCTGATGAGCGAATCGCTTTCTCAAGAGGAGTTTACTACCATGATTGTCACACTTTGGGCCATATGGGCGGCGAGGAGGAAAATAATCCATGAAGGAATTTACAGAACTCCATTCTCAACTCATGGTTTTGTCACCAGCTACTTGGCTGATTTGAAGCAGATACAGAAACCTGTTGACAGGTCACCGACAACTCCAAGAGCCCGCCCTACTACTTGGCAGCCACCACCTGATGATCATGTCAAAATTAATGTTGATGTGGCTGTGCCACGTGCTGGTGGAAGGGGGCTGTGGGAGCCGTTTGCCGCGATGCATCGGGTGTGTTTTGGAGGGCCTCGGCAGTTATCTTCAACAACATTGAGGACCCGGAGATGCTTGAAGTTCTAGCTACCAGGGAAGCTCTGGCCTTGCCGACGATCTATATGAGCATAAAGTTTTCATCGCCTCGAACTGCATGGCTGCGGTGGAGGCGATCAGAGGAGGAACGGCAGCAGCATACGGAGCAGTGGTACATGAAATAACAGATAGAGCTCATTTTTCTTCTCTTGTACCTTTAGTCATGAATTTCGGACCTCGAACTTTGAGGCCCACAACCTCGCGAAGCATGCATTAATGTTGGGGACCGGCCGCCATGTTTGGTTAGGCCACCCCGGCGATCTTTTGTTCGTCCCTATAAACATTGTGACAGTTGAATAAAAGCTTCGCGAGTTTGTCTCAAAAAAAACTTGCATTTTCTCTCTCAAAACAAAACTACAACTTGCATATTCCAAAAAGGTGAGCAAAAAACAAAAGATTTATTGTGAGTTTGGTTTTGGTTGTAGATCGATCTTATGCAATATTCCCTCCGTAAACTAGTATGCGACATTTTAGATATATTAGTTTATAGAGGTAGTACTCGTTTTGATTCAGAACAGGGTGTCCGTTTATATGAAAAAACACCAACATGTGTCTTGCATAGACTTTTGGCAATGTCTTGAACTGAATTTGGTTTGATATGTACACTGAGCAAATGATAAAATACGGTAAATCATATCGATGATCAGACACGTACTTCAAACTTATGGAATAACTAAGTTTATGAATACCCCGCAAAAAAAACTGAGTTTACGGATGGGCCTAGTGCCTCGTAAAAGGCCAATTTTCAAACCCTAAATTACACAAGGAGAAAATAAGTATAGCTTATCGACCCCTCCCCCCCCCCCACCAAGGGCTCATGGCAGCAAACCACCAAGGGCATGATGAAACTTAGTTGAAGAGAACAACATTAAAACGAGATGCCATAGTTGTTGTTGTGGCCATCATGTGTGGCATCACCTTAGATCGTATCCCATTGAAATCTAACATCAAGACACCAAGAATATAGCACTGTACAATCTGATACCGCACCCAGTCCTGATATTCATGAATTGGAGAGATAACTGACGATGCCTACTAAAAAATGAGATTCAGTGACACATAGCCTTTGGAGATATAACTCAAGTATCAATACACTCTAGATTGAAACCAAAATCCACTACACCTGGTTCGTTGATTTTCACGATACAAGAGGAAGTTTCAACAAGGAAGATTCTTATTTTGAGGATGTCTTGAATCAACTCCTCGCGGAAGGGCTTGGTCTTGAGAGGAGGATGTGCATAAACTCTATTGATGCTACTACGTAGGATCGATAGGGCTTTTGTGCGAGACCCATTTAGGGAGAGATTCTCTCCACCATACAAGGCCTTCTTGCTTGGGTTTTGTGCTTCTTTGGTCCTTTGTGTTGATCTTTCACTTATTCTTTCATATGGTCTTTTTTTTTTGCTTTCACTTATTCTTTTACGCGGTCTTCCTTTTTTGGGACTTGTTGACCATGAAGGCTTGACTGGACTTTCATCGACTGGGGTGGCTTGCTCGGACCCACGGAAGCTTTCTTGGATTATTATTGATTGGGCTTGCTTTTTGTTAACTCATCTTGACTTGCGTTGACCATCCTACGTGGTATGCCCCATAGGATAGGGGATGTGATCTCAAGTAGGGTCATAGTCATTTGTACAACACAATATGGGTGTTGTACTAGTATATAAAATGAACAATGCCGGTAAGGTTCATCACGGTCACGCCTGTAACATCGAAGATTCCAATTTACATAGTCCCCGACAAAAGTCACCAACAGAAATCATGAAGCTGACCCCCCTGACAGTGCTTGTCGAGCCATGGATGGATTTAGAGGTCAAAGGCAACGCACATTATCTATCAGACTTAGTGAGCAACTTGACAACCGGACAAATGTACTTGGATATGAATAAGACAATGATTACATCGTACTCCCTCCATCCCACACTGTAAGGCGTTTTTGTGAGCTAACATTATGGGACCGGGGAGGGGGGGGGGGGGTATTTGTGAACGAAAATCATCTTATTCCCAACTCATACACCTACAACAACACATAATGTTCCATTGCACACTATCCTGATCTACCCTGCCTTTCGGAAACTGAGTGTACAAGACATGCACGTGTAAACACCACACCGACATTATTGGGTACAAACAACACATTAATTGAAATGCATACATAGATAGCACTAGCGGGAGTAGGAAAATTACCACGTACTGTACGATTGCAAGCAATTTAGCAGCCGGGTACGGACGATGACCTCACAGCGATCAGAAGGCCAGTTCCGCGTTGGCAAACTCCTCTCTCTTCTGGGTCACGTCCGCCACCATCTCGCCGAACCTGCAGGGCGGGCTGACCACCGGCACCGTGCCCCGCGCGTACCGTCCACCACGCCCGTTGCCAAGTCCATACTCATGCACGTCGTTGGTCTTTTGCGCGATGATGACGGAGTTCACCACGTCGTCGTCTGGGTGACACACGGCGAGCACCTCGAACCCGCCTCGGCCGATGTCCTGGGGATCGACGATCGGGTACAGGAACCCACGCGCCCCGTGCGCGCTGCGCACGACGAGGGCCGCCCCGTCCGCCATGTGCGCGCCAAGGTGCGCGATCACCTTGGCCTTGTCCTCGGCCGCCATGCCCACGAGCGCGGCCAGGAAGACGACATCATACGTAGCGAGCACGTCGGTGAGGTCCGCGACGTCGGCGGTGTGGAACGACATGCGGGCGCCCACGTCCCTGTCCGCGCGGAACAACCTGCTCGCGCGGGCGTTGGCCGCGCCGCACAGGTCGTAGTTGTCGAACACCGTGTCGGGCAGGTGGCGCGCGGCGAGGACGTAGGAGCTGAACGGCAGCGGGCCGGAGCCGATGAAGGCGACACGGGCCGGGGCGATGCCGCCGGGCACGTAGCGCGACAGGAGCTCGTACTCCAGCTTGCTGAGGTTGATGTAGTTGCTGTAGTAGGGGAAGACGCCGAGGTGGTCGAGCGGGTTGTCGAAGGCGGCGAGCATGTCGGAGTAGTGCGCCTCCAGCTTCCCCTCGGCCTCGGAGCAGAGGCGGATGAGGCCCTCGCGCATCGCTTGCGCCTCCGGGCCGAGCTCGGTCACGTCCACGGGGCTCGGGGGGACGCACGCGGTGACGAGGTCGGTGAAGAGCGCGTCGACGGCGGGGCACGGGCTGAGCGAGGGCAGCTTGGCGATGGCGGCGTGGAGGCCGGTGATCTTCTGGACCAGGGCGTCCACCTCCTTGTTCTGGGCGTCCATTTTAATGTGTTCTTAGTGGAGTGGCCGATCGAGTTGCTTGATGAGCTATGGAACGAGCGGTACGGGGTATATGTAGTGTAGCTGCCGTTAGAGCACTCATCGACGGAGGTGGAAAAGTTGTGCATGCATGCAAGCTTCACGCGTCCCTGCCCAATATGGCTGGTTTCATGCCTCTGCTCTGACGTGCTCACGTCCGGCTGATGACGTGGACAGCGTTTTCTATGCCCTTTTCCTCTAGATCGTTTTTTTCCGGAAAATATAAAGAGTGTACACAAATTAAGGAGGATATTTTTCTTTTTAGACCTCAACGCGGATCTTTGGAACATGGGACCAATGCACTCGAAATGGAAAAACAGTTATAGAAAAATCAAAAAGAGTCAGGAATTTCTAGAACTTTATTGCAATGAACATGATCTAGTGCAATACCCGTGTGAAAAGTTTCATAGAGGAATGACTATTGTGGTATTCTGGGAGAACAAACAAACAAACTCGACACTATACATAAGTTACTATTCATGCCTTTTGTAATCTCAGATTTGTTTTCTTGGCCGTGGAGTCGATCGAAGCTAGTCCTTCACAAAAAATTTCACGAGTGTAATGCTTGATCATGTTTGATTCCAAAAAGATTAAGGAATTTTTGACTCTTTTTGAACTTTCTAATATTTTCTTTCATTTTGGGTGTAATGGGACCCGAGGCCCATTGTCTATTTCCGATACATAAATTGCTTTAACTAGATAATGCCCCACGCGTTGTTGCGGTAACTTTATTAAAAAATGTGTAAATAGTTGCTAAAAATAACTATATCTAATGAAAAGAAAGTATAAGCTTGAAAATCAATAGAAGAAAGAGTCTAAAAGTAAAATAAAAACTTTTGAATTACAGTTAAAAATGTCATTAAAAAAATGTGAAGAATGACTAATATGAATGTATGACGTGGCAGTGTTACATGCATAGACTAATGCAATTGAAAACAATTGTAATTTATAAGTTAATGCATGACTTGCTTATGTGGTTGATTTTGCATGACTTAGTGGGGGAGAAGACTTAAATGCATGACTTAGTAGGACGTTGAAGTGAGCTTAAAAATTAATAAAAAAAGTGTTTAAAAGTAGAATAAAAACTTCGGAGTTACATGATAACATGAATGTAAGATGTGGCAGCTTACATGCATAGACTAATGCAATTAAAAATAATTGTAATTTATAAGTTAAATGCATGACTCGCTTATGTGGCTGATTTTAATTGGCTTAGTGGGACATAAGACTTAAATGCATGGCTTAGTGGGATGTTGAGGTGGACACTTTGCATGTTAAAAGAATTGGGATCAACTTTTTAAGAATGCACGATTATGATGATTACTACCCGCCAGATTGATCGATATTGCCGCCAAAGCTAAGCTCATATGTAACAAGAAAAATGCCGCTGTTAGAAACCAAATTCACTTCATTCTTTCAATATGCAATCGAACTTACTTCAAGCCAATGGTTGCGACCTCCGGATGTGACTTTAGGTGGCCTAGCCCACGTGGCGCTGATCTTGGGCATGGGATGTACGTAACTAAATGGTCCTATCATTTTATTTTACCGGGGAATTAAGAGACGAAAAGTATACTTTTCTCAGATATATAGGTACAATATTTTATAAAACCAGATGGTGCTCCGCACGTTGTTGCAGGAATGTTTTGCAATATTTCAATGAAGTTTTGGTTATATGGAACATGAATATTTGAAATAATAGTTTTTGAAAGTATATAATAATTTGATTTAAATATCATAATAGAATGGAATTGTACATGCATGCATGTTTGCATGTTGAAGTGGATTTTTAATATACATAGTTGCATGTTTTGTGAGCCTTTTTCTATGCATGTTGAATGATGAGATGACATGTTGTATGTTGAGAGAAATATGTTAGTGGGGGCTAGCTATTTAGATATGAAAGATATACATGTGCAAATTAAGATTCATTCTTTTTAAGTAAGAGGATAAGGGGCATCGTCACTATGCACACATCTGTGAAAGGTCGTTGACATAACAATTGTAGTGTACGTAATACTTGATGTGGTTATTGCGAATGTTATGTTTTATATATAACTACAGTGAGGTGGTTCAGAGCCTTGGCACAATCTCTATTCATCATTGCCTAAGGGAAGTCAATAAAGTGGCGTATAAACTAGCTAGAAATGCTTTTGATTCTAGTTCCTTTTATGTTTGGGATGGAGATCCTCCCGTTTTTAATTTAAATGACATTCTGAATGAAGGATTTTCATAAAAGAACTATAGTGGGTGGATGGGGTCGGGAGTCGTAAGGCTAGTGGTGGAAGTAATACAGGAACATGAATGCCACATAAGCAAAAAAAGTGATGTTGCAAGTAATTAAAGAGGATGGAGAGACAAATAGAGTAACATAAGGCTGGTCATAGTGGGGAGTAACATATATTAGTATCATGCATATGATACTAGTGTATGATACTATATCCATAGTGCATAGTATCATAAAGTAGTATCATAGATGGTCTCATTTATTGCCATGCAAGACACATAGTAACATCACATTTATTATGTTATGGTATCTATCTATGTTACTATGATCTTCTCTCTCTTCTTTAATCCCCTGCCACGTAAGCATGTTACGAGTCCCAAGTATATGATACTACTTATGTTACCCCCACTATGGCCAGCCTAATATGTTACCATCACATAGCGGTTCCCAATGTAAAATACTAATACAAAGTAATAAATGAAGTGGTGCATGACACTACATATATGTTACTACCCACTATAAAGGTAGTAACATAGACTAGTAACATACTAGTATAAGTTACTCCCCACTAATGTACCCACTTAAGTGCCTTGAGCATCCAACTCCAATCTGATGGGCTTGTTTTCTCTCTATTTTTTGAACCATAGGCTCAACTTCTATCGTAGTCATCACTCTATGTACAGAGCAAAGAAGATATCTGCACGTAGTCTCACTAGCACAAGCATTGTTAATAAACATATAAGTATCACCATGTGCAATTGATTACCAGGTGCATTCACAACATGATAACAGACACATGGTTTGGTTTGGTGCTATTCCATCAACAGTGACCTCACACCTGAATAGCTTCTACAGTCAACTACATGTACAATGAACCACACAAAAATGATGATAGGCAATACTATAAAATGTAAATTTACCAAAATCTTGTGCAAAAGCAGCATGCACAATTTCTAAAACAATGAGACTAGGACACACATTCCTAAGATCAAGCATATTACAACCTTATTATATCAAAAGGGAGAAGACAATAAAACATGCACACGATTACCTTTGTCTTTATCTGATTCCCTCGACGGATAACAAATAATCCAAACTAAGATGAAGGATATTCAATTTCTAGCTCGCTGCAATCATCCAAGAATGGAGGCAGGCATACAAATGAATACATTGTTGGCTAAAGACAGGTGCAAGGTCAACATCTAATAATTGGTGGATGTTGATGTTGTTCCCTTGATCCTATGGAGCGTTTAGAGGCCCTTCCCGTCCACGTAGAAGCATCTACTAGGGGGTACCCATCACGAGAACAATAGCTGGACAACACACTGAATGTGACACCACAGTTCGTGAGGTACCAAGGTCCCATGTTAATGATTATCGGCAGAGGAAGGAGTTTGACATTGAGGGAGAAAAGGGATGTGGTTGAATTGAATACCCAAGTCGCAATTGGTGGTGACGCAAGGCTGGGTTGGGCCGCCATGGTCAGTGAGCAGGACCAAGCTGCCTCCGTCTTCAGCCACTGATCGCCCTCCTCCGGCCTCACGTGCCACAAGCTGCACTTGGGAGGCCCTCATCGTGTGGAGATCCTCCATGGCAGGGGATAAGAGATGGATATAACACAAGTCCTTCCCTTTCTGGTTGCTGACAACAACAAAGAGCAAAGCGAGCAATGATTGATAGAATAGGGGGGCCATGGTGTAGAAGCAAAGCATTGAGGGCACGCGCCGACTCATAGACCGCGGGAATTCAGTTGACAATGACGCGGGCTCTGCGATAGAAAAACAAAGGAGCAAGAACCATGAGTGGTAGCAAGGTCAAGCACATCATGCGTGCCCAGTGTGTAGAAGCGTGTGGTGGCCTCGAGAGAAGCTAGTAGTCAGAATGACATAAAGTCCAGAGCGGCGGCGACATATCAAGGGCTAGCTAGATGAGGGTGGTGGGCCGATGGCGTGCAACAGGCAGATGCAACGAAGCACGGGTGCGCCATCCTCCTCGCTATTCGTGTAGCCGCCGCTGTCGTTGGTTATAGGAAGCTATTGGAGAGGATCGGATGGATAAGGCAATGTGCGCACAAGAGTGTTTCAACCAGCATTTAGATGGGCCCATGATGTAGTCACCCACTCGTGGGAAAGGGCCTCAGACTGCTCCCAGCGAGCACCGCATAAACTTGGAGGAGATAATCATGGTCTAATCCTAAGGATGGGATGAAGGGGTATTTATTGTCTATATCCTCATAACCTACGTTTAGTATGCCAAAGGCAACTTACAATCCAGTGGAGCCACATGGTGGTCGTACGCAGGCAACGAAGTCTGGTACTACCGAATGGTTAACCCCGATAGTCCTCAACGCATGTAGTCTCCGAGGCATGTTTTGTGTTTGGTAGTGTCAAGGATATGGTTCTTTCAAGTTCTAGAAGTAGCTTGCCATCGAGAGCACACTCTGCCCGGCTCAATGGTTTCGGGGGTGGGTCTTGTTGTTCTTGAGGCTTTGTTCGATAGTATCAAATGTGCTTGGCGCTTGAGAAGCATTGTGCCAAGTCTGGTAGTTCTGGACGCTTGATTGTGCATCTACTTGCCACCTCTATCATGCTTACTCCTATACACCTAAGCAAGAAAGGGTCCATGCATTTGGTAGCAAACTATCCTTGGTAATGTCAAGTGGAGAGGTCTAAGGAAAATAGGTGTTGGCAGGTTCATCGTGGGAGAACTTAGGGATTTGCATTGATATGGTGGGGCAGAGTCATATCACATCCACATCATATTTAAAACGTGAAGGAGTTCGTCCATCATGAGTAAGGCCCTATAATGGACAAATTTGCAAAAAATAAAAGAAAGGAGGCACCAACAAACATAGCTAAAAGAACCATGTTATTGGCATTCTCAACAAGAACCTCAAATGAATGTTAATGGAGCATAAGAACACAAGTCATGAATTTTTAATGGAAAAGATGGAATGGGTAGAGATGATGGCAATGGATGGTACCAAATCACCCCTATGAGTTAGAGAACTCACCACCATAATGGGCACAAGCTACCGGAATGGACGGCCGGATGTGCCTGAGCTCTGAGAGGGCTAGGAAGTTGTTGCGGTTCTTGTTTCAGGATTGTGAAGTTTCGGCGCCAGAACCTACTAAATTCTCATCTAATATGTAAGGCTAACGAAGGAGAGAGGAAAAGGGACATATTATGTGGGAGGCTGAAGGGAGATGACCGAAACGGGTGGAAGGACTATAATCTAGTGTACCTTTCTAATTATTAGAGAACCAATATCAATTAAATAAACATATTAGCTTCTATAAGTTGGAGCCTACCTACAACGATCATGTCTTTCCCTGAACTATGTTGGCATGCATCAATCGATTCCGATTCGGAGAAGGGATGTGGGTGGTTTACTTTCTTTGTGGTCGAAAGTTAATTTGAAGTAATTCGAGGGTCTAAAATAAATTTCTTCCTCTTGCTATTTGTGCTACACGATGTGATAAGAATAAAACAACAAATTAAACTGTTCATAGCGAGCAAAAAAGAACTTATTTGGCAAGCAATCGACCTCTCTTGTACTACCCACATCCTGCCAGCTATGCCACCCGGCCGCTTTGATTGATTGATCACCGGTTACCTTTCCCAGCTCTCCTGGCGGCCGAAGCAGGAGGTCCGGCGCAGCCACCTCCCTGACTTGCCGCCGCCGCGACCGTCATGATCCCCGTGGTCCGGGGACAGATCCACCCTCCACTTCTCCAGCTTCATGGCCAGCTTGCTCTGCTCGATGGCGGCGCCCCTCGGGTCCAGCGGCCCGGAGTGCTCAACCAACGGCCGCTGGCGGCGCGCGTAGTACTCCAGACCCCTCTCCTCGGCCGCGCCCTCCTCCGTGATCTCGGACAGGAACGGCGCCGGCCTCATCGCCACGAGGTCCTTCATGGCGAACGCGTCCGGCGACCCCGGCATGTGGTAGATGGGCGCCACGGCGCGCGCCTGGGCGGCGCCCAGCAGCGTCACCGCCACGTTGAGCACGCCCTGCGGCCGGAGCGACCGCGGGCGCCTGAGCTGCAGCGCCGCCACCTGCCGGCCGGTGGGCGCCACCGCCACCGCAGGAGCAGCAGTGAGCCTGGACGAGTGCACGCGCACGAAGGTGCTCACCACGATCCCCGTGCGTCCAAGGACAACATCAGAGCCAAACCTCCGGGTCGCGCGCACCTCGACGACGACGGCGGCGGTCTCCGACTTGAGGAACCCGGCGTCCACGCGGAAGAGGAACCGGTCGTTCCACGTCGGGTCGGCCCCGCCGGCGAGGTCGACCTCCGTGCGCAGCTTCCGCGTGCCGTCGATCCACGCCACGGCGTACGCGCGCACCCGGTGGCTGAGCCGGTGGCGCCGGTGCAGGTCCTGCGCGGAGATGACCGTGACCTCCAGCAGGTGGAGCGGGGACGGCGGCGAGCCGTCGTCGTGCCCCACTATCGCCGACATCGGGCAGGAGATATATCAGGACGCCCAGACTATCATGGGAGAAACAATGGCAACGAGCGGAGCGAGGCTGGTTGGTCGGTGTGGGTTGCGGAGAGGAGGACGCGAGATTTAAGGGAGACACGTCCAAGTTTAGGGTGGATCCGTCGCGGGCAAGGGTTGGCTACAGCTACGGCGTTTAAATTTCGCATATTTCTGGCGCGATCAAATTTGGAACGTGTGCTGTGATAGCGTTATTACCATTTAAAAATTTCCATTCCTATTTCTTTCTCTTTTTTTGAGTGGATTTCTATTTATTTTTCCTTCTCGGAGTGCCCGTTTCACGTTCGTCTATTTGGTGGCGTTTCAAAATTTCCAGGCCCATTGGATCGACAATCTGAGAAATGATAGTCTTTTTTCAGGGCAACAATAGGCACACGCGCCGGTGCGCCGGCCGAATCGTTCGGCCGGTCAGCCCCTAGCCGCACGATGCGCGCATCTACACCGCATGATTCCTCCCCTCGTCTTCTCGTACGCTCGTCTTCTTCTTCTCGACAGCTCCCCCAGGTCTCCCGCTTCCTCCCCTTGCTGACTAGCCATGACTCCGCGCTTGCCCTTGCGCCCGTGGCGCCGCGCTCCTGTCACCCTCGACTGGTTGCAGCTTTTTCGCCGGGCGTTTCCAGCATCCTTGATGGAAAGTTCCCGCACTACCGGTGGTGACCACCGCAACTCTGGGAAGTAGCGTCGCCGGCGCTCCATCGGACTGGTTCCAGCACCGATCTCGCTCCGCCGGTCCACGGGTGCATCATCCCAAAAATCAAGAGGTCGCCCCCTCCCTTTGCAGCTCCACTGCACCGCGGTTCCAGCTCGCCGGACAACGGCTGCAACATCCCAGCCGCAGGGGGGTCGCCTTGCAGCTCCACTGGACCGCCGTTGCAACTCCGCTAGGCTGCGGTTCCAGCTTTGTGGCCATGGTTTGCAGCTCCCCTTGCCTGGTTGCGGCACGCCATGCCGGCGGCCATGTCGTCTCGCTGTCACCGATGCAGCAAATTGGTCGCCCGTAGTAGCAAAACAAAACCACAGTTGCAGCTCCCGTGCATCGCCATTGTAGCTCTAGAATACTGCTGTAGCTTTTTCCTGTGGCCGCCGGTCGCAGCTCGCCTTCGCGCCCCCACCCATCACGGATGTAGCAAAATTGATCACTGGTTCCAGCAAATCTAGATGCCCGTTCCAGCAAAAATAGCTGCCACCATCGTTGCTCACACCGATTGTAGCAAAAAAGATGTCCGGTTCCAGCATCTGGTGTGGTCGGTTGTACAAAAGTTGCTGGTTGTAGCTCCAACCCTGGCCGGCTCCAGCATCTGGTGTGGTCGGTTGTAGCTTTTTGGTGGATGGTTGTAGCTTTATTGGTGGACGGTTGTAGCTTTTCTGTCCACCGTTTTCAGCTTCCCGGCGTGCTTCCTCCTTTGCCCCCGTCCTCCCGTGTTGTCCTCGTCGGAGAAGCCGCGGCCCTCGCCGAAGGCAGGACGAGGAGAGAGGCAGAGAGGTCCGCGGAGATAGAGACAGGGGAGAGAAATTGCAGCTCACGCGTAGCCGGATGTAGCTTTTCCATCCACCGATTTCAGCTCCCCAGCGTGCTACCTCCTTTGTCCCCGCTGTGCCGTATTATTCTCGCCAGAGAAGCCACGACGCTCGCCGGAGGCAGGACAAGGAGAAAGACAGAGAAGTCCGCGGAGATGGAGATGGGGAAGAGAAATCCAGAGACAAAGCGTGCGCGGATGAGATGTGTGTGGAGGAGAGGATAGGGGAAAGACGATTGTGTGCGGGCCCTTGTGCTGCGTGGCGTCCGCGTGGGCGAGCGACCGGCCGAATCGTTCGGCCGGCGCGCCGTTCTGAAACGTTTCCCTTTTTTAACACAGAAATGATAGTCTTATCATACGTGCATGAATCCACCATTCGTGGTTGCTTTACGATTCAACTTCTTTTTGTTAAATTTTGTCTTGATTTTAAATGTTACATTAGATTCGCCCCTCCCCCCTCCCCACTTGTTTCAAAGTGTAACATAATATTACATTGTGAATCAGCAACTCCGATCTGACACAAATGCATTGTTTTTCACCGGTACACAATGAAATATGACGATACACTTTAAAACCAGGAAAGAAAAACCCGAACAAAACAAATTTTTTTGCGAGGAACCCGAACAAAACATTATGAAACAAGATTAATTTTGACAACAACCGAAAAGTAATACCAATCTCAAAGCAACCACATGAGATGGATCCATGCACGAGATATGGTTGAAAAAACTATCTCTCGACAATTTAGATCTTGCTGGTTTTCTCTCCCTGCCTCTACCAAGGACCGCCTTGTTGCGAAACGCATCTCATGCACCACTCTTATGATGCAACAATTGGACCATGCTCAACGTGTCAGGTGTGCCACTCTTGATCAACAACTAGTTAAACAAAAAAGTCAAATCTTGTTAAGGATAGCATATTCCTATTGGACCATAACTTTAGCATATAAACATGATAATATTTTTAAACTAGCTTCAAAATTTTGGATTTGATATTTTTGAAGGAAATATGCCCTAGAGGCAACAATAAAGTTATTATTTATTTCCTTATATCATGATAAATGTTTATTATTCATGCTAGAATTGTATTAACCAGAAACATAATACTTGTGTGAATACATAGACAAACAGAGTGTCACTAGTATGCCTCTACTTGACTAGCTCGTTGATCAAAGATGGTTATGTTTCCTAGCCATTGACATGAGTTGTCATTTGATTAACGGGATCACATCATTAGGAGAATGATGTGATTGACTTGACCCATTCCGTTAGCTTAGCACTCGATCGTTTAGTATGTTGCTATTGCTTTCTTAATGACTTATACATGTTCCTATGACTATGAGATTATGCAACTCCCATTTACCGGAGGAACACTTTTTGTGCTACCAAACGTCACAACGTAACTGGGTGATTATAAAGGAGCTCTACAGGTGTCTCCAAAGGTACATGTTGGGTTGGCGTATTTCGAGATTAGGATTTGTCACTCCGATTGTCGGAGAGGTATCTCTGGGCCCTCTCGGTAATGCACATCACATAAGCCTTGCAAGCATTGCAACTAATGAGTTAGTTGTGAGATGATGTATTACGGAACGAGTAAAGAGACTTGTCGGTAATGAGATTGAACTAGGTATTGAAATACCGACGATCGAATCTCGGGCAAGTAACATACCGATGACAAAGGGAACAACGTATGTTGTTATGCGGTCTGACCGATAAAGATCTTCATAGAATATGTAGGAACCAATATGAGCATCCAGGTTCCGCTATTGGTTATTGACCGGAGACGTGTCTCGGTCATGTCTACATTGTTCTCGAACCGTAGGGTCCGCACGCTTAACGTTACGATGACAGTTTCATTATGAGTTTATGTATTTTGATGTACCGAAGGTTGTTCGGAGTCCCGGATGTGATCATGGACATGACGAGGAGTCTCGAAATGGTCGAGACATAAAGATCGATATATTGGATTTCCCCGAAGAGGAGACGATGATGCAACAAAGTAGCATAAGTATTTCCCTCAGTTTTTGAGAACCAAGGTATCAATTCAGTAGGAGGCTACGCGCGAGTCCCTCATACCTACACAAAAACAATAGCTCAATGCAACCAATGTGCTTAGGGGTTGTCAATCCCTTCACGGTCACTTACGAAAGTGAGATCTGATAGAGATGATAAATAATATTTTTGGTATTTTTGGTATAGAGATGCAAAGTGAAAAGTAAAAGCCAAAGTAAAAAAGCAAAGCAATAATAAAGTGATGGAGATTGATATGATGAGAAAGAGACCCCGGGGCCATAGGTTTCACTAGTGGCTTCTCTCAAGAGCATAAGTTCTACGGTGGGTGAACAAATTACTGTTGAGCAATTGACAGAGTTGAGCATAGTTATGAGAATATCTAGGTATGATCATGTATATAGGCATCACGTCCGAGACAAGTAGACCGACTCCTGCCTGCATCTACTACTATTACTCCACTCATCGACCACTATCCAGCATGCATCTAGAGTATTAAGTTAAAAACAGAGTAACACCTTAAGCAAGATGACATGATGTAGAGGGATAATTTCATGCAATATGATAAAAACCCCATCTTGTTATCCTCGATGGCAACAATACAATACGTGCCTTGCTGCCCCTTCTGTCACTGGGAAAGGACACCGCAAGATCGAACCCAAGCACTTCTCTCATAGCAAGAAAAACCAATCTAGTAGTCCAAACCAAACTGATAATTCGAAGAGACTTGCAAAGATAACCAATCATACATAAAAGAATTCAGAGAAGATTCAAATATTATTCATAGATAGACTAGATCATAAACCCACAATTCATCGGTCTCAACAAACACACCGCAAAAACAAGATTACATCAAATAGATCTCCATGAGAGAGGGGGAGAACATTGTATTGAGATCCAAAAAGAGAGAAGAAGCCATCTAGCTACTAACTATGGACCCGTAGGTCTGAAGTAAACTACTCACACTTCATCGGAGGGGCTTGGATGATGATGTAGAAGCCCTCCGTGATCGATGCCCCCTCCGGCAGAGCTCCGGAACAGGCCCCAAGATGTGATCTCGTGGATACAGAAAGTTGTGGCGGTGGAATTAGGTTTTTGGCTCCGTATCTGATGTTTGGGGGTACGTGGATATATATAGGAGGAAGAAGTACGTCGGTGGAGCAACAGGGGGCCCACGAGGATGGAGGGCGCGCCTGGGGGGGGGCAGGCGCGCCCCCTACCTCGTGGCCTCCTGTTAATTGGCTTGATGTAGGGTCCAAGTCTCCTGAGTTGTATTCAGTGAGAAAATCACGTTCCCGAAGGTTTCATTCCGTTTGGACTCCGTTTGATATTCCTTTTCTTCAAAACCCTAAAACAGGCAAAAAACAGCAATTCTGGGCTGGGCCTCCGGTTAATAGGTTAGTCCAAAAATAATATAAAAGTGGATAATAAAGCCCAATAATGTCCAAAACAGTAGATAATATAGCATGGAGCAATAAAAAATTATAGATACGTTGGAGACATATCAAGCATCCCCAAGCTTAATTCATGCTCGTCCTCGAGTAGGTAAATGATAAAAACAGAATTTTTGATGTGGAGTGCTACTTGGCATAGTTTCAATGTAAATCTTCTTAATTGTGATATGAATATTCAGATTCAAAATATTCAAGACAGAAGTTCATGTTGACATAAAAATAATAATACTTCAAGCATACTAACAAATCAATTATGTCTTCTCAAAATAACATGGCCAAAGAAAGCTATCCCTACAAAATCATATAGTTTGGCTATGCTCTATCTTCACCACACAAAGTATTTAAATCATGCACAACCCCGATGACAAGCCAAGCAATTGTTTCATACGTTTGACATTTTCAAAACTTTTTCGATCTTCACGCAATACATGAGCGTGAGCCATGGATATATCACTATATGTGGAATAGAATGGTGGTTGTGGAGAAGACAAAAAGAGGGGAAGATAGTCTCACATCAACTAGGCGTATCAACGAGCTATGGAGATTCCTATCAATAGATATCAATGTGAGTGAGTAGGGATTGCCATGGAACAGATGCACTAGATCTATAAGTATATGAAAGCTCAACAAAAGAAACTAAGTGGGTGTGCATCCAACTCGCTTGCTCACGAAGACCTAGGGCATTTTGAGGAAGTCCATCATTGGAATATACAAGCCAAGTTCTATAATGAAAAATTCCCACTAGTATATGAAAGTGACAGAATGAGAGACTCTCTATCATGAAGATCATGGTGCTACTTTGAAGCACAAGTGTGGTAAAAGGATAGTAACAATGTCCCTTCTCTCTTTTTCTCTCATTTTTTGGGCCTTCTCTTTTTTTATGGCCTCTTTTTCTTCTTTTTTTCGTCCGGAGTCTCATCCGACTTGTGGAGGAATCATAGTCTCCATCATCCTTTCCTCACTTGGGACAATGCTCTAAAAATGATGATCATCACACTTTTTATTTTTCTTACAACTCAACAATTACAACTCAATACTTAGAACAAAATATGACTCTATATGAATGCCTCCGGTGGTGTACCGGGATATGCAATGAATCAAGAGTGACATGTATGAAAGAATTATGAACGGTGGCTTTGCCACAAATACGATGTCAACTACATGATCATGCTAGCAATATGACAATGATGGAGCGTGTCATAATGAACGGGACGGTGGAAAGTTGCATGGCAATATATATCAGAATGGCTGGTATGGTGGCTGTTTTGAGGAAGGTATTTGGTGGGTGTATGATACCGGCGAAAGTGCGCGGTATTAGAGAGGCTAGCAATGGTGGAAGGAAGGAAAGTGTGTATAATCCATGGACTCAACATTAGTCATAAAGAACTCATATACTTATTGCAAAAATCTAGAAGTTATCAAAGCAAAGTATTACGCATGCTCCTAGGGGGGTATATTGGTAGGAAAAGACCATCGCTCGTCCCCGACCGCCACTCATAAGGAAGACAATCAATAAATAAATCATGCTCCGACTTCATCACATAACGGTTCACCATACGTGCATGCTACGGGAATCACAAACTTTAACACAAGCATTTTTCAAATTCACAACTACTCAACTAGCATGACTCTAATATCACCATCCTCATATCTCAAAACAATTATCAAGCATCAATTTTTTTCTTAGTATTCAACGCACTCAAAAGAAAGTTTTACAAATCTTGAATACCAAGCATATTATTATTAAGCAAATTACCATGCTATTAAGACTCTCAAAATAATCTAAGTGAAGCATGAGAGATCAATAGTTTCTATAAAACAAATCCACCACCATGCTCTAAAAGATATAAGTGAAGCACTAGAGCAAAATTATATAACTCAAAAGATATAAGTGAAGCACATAGAGTATTCTATCAAATTCCAAATTATGTATGGCTCTCTCAAAAGGTGTGTACAGCAAGGATTATTGTGGTAGACTAAAAAGCAAAGACTCAAATCATAAAAGACGCTCCAAGCAAAACACATATCATGTGGTGAATAAAAATATAGCTCCAAGTAAAGTTACCAATAGAAGTAGACGAAAGAGGGGATGCCTTCCGGGGCATCACCAAGCTTTGGCTTTTAGGTGTCCTTAGATTATCTTGGGGGTTCCATGGGCATCCCAAATCTTGGGATCTTGCCACTCCTTGTTCCATAATCCATCAAATCTTTACCCAAAACTTTAAAACTTCACAACACAAAACTTAAAGTAGAAAATCTCATGAGCTCCGTTAGCGAAAGAAAACAAAAGACCACTTCAAGGTACTGTAATGAACTCATTCTTTATTTATATGGGTGGTATACCTACTGTATTCCAACTTCTATATGGTTCATTAACTATTTTATTAGCCATAGATTCATCAAAATAAGCAAACAACACACGAAAAACAGAATCTGTCAAAAACAGAACAGTCTGTAGTAATCTGTAGCTAGCGCAAGATCTGGAACCCCAAAAATTCTAAAATAAATTGCTGGACGTGAGGAATTTATCTATTAATCATTTTCAAAAAGAATTAACTAAATATCACTCTCAAAATAAAAATGACAGCAGTTCTCGTGAGCGCTAAAGTTTCTGTTTTTTACAGCAAGTTCAACAAGATTTTCCCCAAGTCTTCCCAACGGTTCTACTTGGCACAAACACTAATTAAGCACAAAAAACACAACCAAAACAGAGGCTAAATAATTTATTAATTACTAAACAGGAGCAAAAAGCAAGGAATAAAAATAAAATTGGGTTGCCTCCCAACAAGCGATATCGTTTAACGCCCCTAGCTAGGCATAATAAGCAAGAATAGATCTAGGTATTGCCATCTTTGGTAGGCAATCCATAAGTGGCTCTCATGATAGATTCGTATGGTAATTTTATTTTCTTTCTAGGGAAGTGTTCCATGCCCTTTTTTAATGGAAATTGGAATCTAATATTCCCTTCCTTCACATCAATAATTGCACCAACCGTTCTAAGGAAAGGTCTACCGAGAATAATAGGGAAAGAAGGATTGCAATCTATATCAAGAACGATAAAATCTACGGGCACATAATTCCTATTTGCAACAATAAGAACATCATTAATTCTTCCCATATGTTTCTTAATAGTGCAATCCGCAAGATGCAAGTTTAGAGAGCAATCATCAAAATTACAGAAATCTAGCAAATCACACAAAGTTTTGGGAATAGTAGAGACACTAGCACCCAAATCACACAAAGCATAAAACTCATAATCTTTAATTTTAATTTTAATAGTAGGTTCCCACTCATCATAAAGTTTTCTAGGGATAGAAACTTTCAACTCAATTTTTTTTCATAAGATTGCATCAAGGCATCAACAATATGTTCGGTAAAGGCTTTATTTTGACTATAAGCATGAGGAGAATTTAGCACGGATTGCAACAAGGAAATACAAACAATAAAAGAGCAATTTTCATAATTAAATTCCTTGAAATCCAATATAGTGGGTCTAGCATCATCTAGGGTTTTATTTCTTTTAATCCCACTTTTATCAATTTCACCATCAAGATCTAAATACTCCGAATTTTTAGAACGCCTTCTAGGTGAAGGTGGATCATATTCAGTCCCATCATTATCAAGATTCATATTGCAAAACAAATATTCAATAGGGGACACATCAATAACTTTTAGATCTTCATCTTTATTTTCATAGGAACTAGAAGAACACGCTTTAATAAAGGCATCTTTCATAGCACGCGTCCTAGCGGTTCTTTCCTTGCACTCGTCAATGGAAATTATCATGGCTTTGAGAGACTCATTGATATCATGCTTAGGTGGAATAGATCTAAGTTTCAAAGAATCAATATCAAGAGCAATTCTATCAACGTTCCTAGCCAAATCATCAATCTTAAGCAATGTTTCTTCAATCAAAGCATTAAAATTCTTTTGCGAAGTAATAAATTCTTTAATATTAAATTAAAAATCAGAGGGCATCTTATTATAATTTCCAAAAGAATTTTTGTAGGAATTACCATAATTATTAGAGGGATTACTAGGATAAGGCCTAGGGTTGAAATTTCCTCTATACGAGTTGTTACCAAAATTGTTCCTACCAACAAAATTCACATCCATAGGTTCATTATTATTCTCAATCAAAGTAGACAAGGGCACATCATTAGGATCAGAAGAAACACTCTTATTAGCAAATAATTTCATAAGTTCATCCATCTTTCCATTCAAAACATTAATTTCTTCTATCGCATGCACCTTTTTAGTAGATCTTTCAGTATTCCATTGAGAATAATTAACCATAATATTATCTAGGAGTTTAGTAGCTTTTCCTAAAGTGATTTCCATAAAAGTGCCTCCCGCGGCCGAATCTAAAAGATTTCTAGAAGAAAAATTCAATCTGGCATAAATTTTTTGTATAATCATCCACAAATTTAAACCATGAGTAGGGCAAGTACGTATCATTAATTTCAGTCTCTCCCAAGCTTGTGCAACATGTTCATGATCAAGTTGCTTAAAATTCATAATATCGTTTCTAAGAGAGATGATCTTAGCAGGAGGAAAATACTTAGAGATAAAAGCATCTTTGCACTTGTTCCATGAATCAATACTATTTTTAGGCAAAGACGAAAACCAAGCTTTAGCACGATCTCTAAGCGAAAAAGGAAATAGCTTCAATTTAACAATATCATTATCCACATCTTTCTTATTTTGCATGTCACACAAATTAACGAAGCTATTTAGATGGGTAGCGGCATCTTCACTAGGAAGGCCGGAGAACGGATCTTTCATGACAAGATTCAGCAAAGCAGTATTAATTTCACAAGATTCAGCATCGGTAAGAGGAGCAATCGGAGTGCTAAGGAAATCATTGTTGTTGGTATTGGTGAAGTCACACAATTTAGTATTATCTTGAGCCATCGCGACAAACAAGCAATCCAACACACGAGCAAACAAAAGGCAAACGGGCAAAAAGAGGCAAATAGAGAAAGAGAGGGAGGATAGAGAGACAGAGAGGGCGAATAAAACGGCAAGGGTGAAGTGGGGGAGAGGAAAACGAGAGGCAAATGGCAAATAATGTAATGCGGGAGATAGGGATTGTGATGGGTACTTGGTATGTTGACTTTTGCGCAGACTCCCCAGCAACGGCGCCAGAAATTCTTCTTGCTACCTCGTGAGCACTGCGTTGGATTTCCCCGAAGAGGAGAGGATGATGCAGCAAAGTAGCGTAAGTATTTCCCACAGTTTTTGAGAACCAAGGTATCAATCCAGTAGGAGGCTACGC
This sequence comes from Triticum urartu, assembly GCF_056163025.1. NCBI lineage: Eukaryota > Viridiplantae > Streptophyta > Magnoliopsida > Poales > Poaceae > Triticum > Triticum urartu. The sequence continues at coordinate 582,191,547 of NC_141878.1, read as the reverse complement.
GCGAGTCCCTCTTACCTACACAAAAACAATAGCTCAACGCAAACAACGCGCTTAGGGGTATTTTTGGTAGAGATGATAGAGATGATAAATAATATTTGATAGAGATGATAAATAATATTTTTGGTATTTTTGGTATAGAGATGCAAAGTGAAAAGTAAAAGACAAAGTAAAAAAGCAAAGCAATAATAAAGTGATGGAGATTGATATGATGAGAAAGAGGCCCGGGGGCCATAGGTTTCACTAGTGGCTTCTCTCAAGAGCATAAGTATTCTACGGTGGGTGAACAAATTACTGTTGAGCAATTGACGGAATTGAGCATAGTTATGAGAATATCTAGGTATGATCATGTATATAGGCATCACGTCCGAGACAAGTAGACCGACTCCTGCCCGCATCAACTACTATTACTCCACTCATCGACCGCTATCCAGCATGCATCTAGAGTATTAAGTTAAAAACAGAGTAACGCCTTAAGCAAGATGACATGATGTAGAGGGATAGTTTCATGCAATATGATAAAAACCCCATCTTGTTATCCTCGATGCCAACAATACAATACGTGCCTTGCTGCCCCTTCTGTCACTGGGAAAGGACACCGCAACATCGAACCCAAAGCTAAGCACTTCTCCCATGGCAAGAAAAACCAATCTAGTAGGCCAAACCAAACTGATAATTCGAAGAGACTTGCAAAGATAACCAATCATACATAAAAGAATCCAGAGAATTATCTTTGCAAGTCTCTTCGAATTATCAGTTTGGTTTGGCCTACTAGATTGGTAGTTCTTGCCATGGGAGAAGTGCTTAGCTTTGGGTTCGATCTTGCAGTGTCCTTACCCAGTGACAGAAGGGGCAGCAAGGCACGTATTGTATCCTTGCCATCGAGGATAACAAGATGGGGTTTATTTCATATTGCATGAATTTATCTCTCTACATCATGTCATCTTGCTTAAGGCGTTACTCTGTTTTTAACTTAATACTCTAGATGCATGCTAGATAGCGGTCGATGAGTGGAGTAATAGTAGTAGATGCAGAATCGTTTCGATCTACTTGTCACGGACGTGATGCCTATATACATGATCATGCCTAGATATTCTCATAACTATGCTCAATTCCGTCAATTGCTCAACAGTAATTTGTTCACCCACCGTAGAATATTTATGCTCTTGAGAGAAGCCACTAGTGAAACCTATGGCCCCCGGGTCGATTCTCATCATATCAATCTCCATCACTTTAATCTTGCTTTGCTTTTTTACTTTGCTCTTACTTTTTACTTTGCATCTTTATACCAAAAATATTATATCTATCAGATCTCACTCTCGTAAGTGACCGTAAAGGATTGACAACCCCTAATCGCGTTGGTTGCGAGTAGGTATTATTTTGTGCGGGTACGAGGGACTTGAGCGTGGCCTCCTACTGGATTGATACCTTGGTTCTCAAAAACTGAGGGAAATACTTACGCTACTCTGCTGCATCATCCCTTCCTCTTCGGGGAAAACCAACGCAAGCTCAAGACGTAGCACGCCCCTCCTGGCCGGCCGCACCTCCCCCCTTGCTCCTTTATATACAGGGGCCGGGGCACCCTAGAGACAACAATTGATCGTTTGATCTTTTAGCCGTGTGTGGTGCCCCCCTCCACCATAGTCCACCTCGATAATACTGTAGCGGTGCTTAGGCGAAGCCTTGCGTCGGTAGAACATCATCATCGTCACCATGCCGTCGTGCTGACGAAACTCTCCCTCAACACTCGGCTGGATCGGAGTTTGAGGAACGTCATCGGGCTGAACATGTGCTGAACTCGGAGGTGCCGTGTGTTCGGTACTTGATCGGTCGGATCGTGAAGACGTATGACTACATCAACCACATTGTGCTGATAACCCACAAGTATAGGGGATCGCAACAGTTTTCGATAAGTAAGAGTGTCGAATCCAACGAGGAGCTAAAGGTAAAACAAATATTCCCTCAAGTTCTATCGACCACCGATACAACTCTACGCACGCTTGACGTTCGCTTTACCTAGAACAAGTATGAAACTAGAAGTACTTTGTGGGATTTGTTGGATAGGTTTGCAAGATAATAAAGAGTACGTAAATAAAAAGTAGGGGCTGGTTAGATAAAGAAACAATAAAGTAAATATAGCGGGTGTGGAAAAGTGGTGGTAGGAGTTGCGAAATTGCCCCTAAGCAATTGACTACTTTACTAGACCGGTAGCAAGTATTATGTGGGAGAGGCCTCTGCTAGCATGTCATCCCTGACTTGGAATTCTATGCGCTTATGATTGGAACTATTAGCAAGCATCCGCAGCTACTAATGTTCATTAAGGTAAAACCCAACCATAGCATTAAGGTATATTGGCCCCCCTCCAATCCCGTATGCATCAATTTCTATGCTAGGCTGAAGCTTCTGTCACTCTTGCCCTCCAATACATAGTCCTATCAACATACAACTAACCCTAGGGTGTGATCCACGCGCGCAATCATATGATGGGCACCAAAGGACAGCAACATAACCACAAGCAAATTAAATTAATCATAGCAATTCATCAACCACCGACAGGACAACGAAAATCTACTCAGACATCATAGGATGGCAACACATGATTGGATAATAATATGAAGCATAAATCACCATGTTCAAGTAGAGGGTATAGCGGGTTGCGGGAGAGTGGACCGTTGTATATAGAGGAGGGAAGGTGATGGAGATGTTGGTGAAGATGGCGGAGGTGTTGGTGTAGATTGCGGTGATGATGATGGCCCCCGGTGGCACTCCGGTGCCACCGGAAGCAAGGGGGAGAGAGCCCCCCTCCTTCTTCTTCCTTGACCTCCTCCCTAGATGGGAGAAGGGTTTCCCCTCTGGTCCATGGCCTCCATGGCACGGGAGGGGCGAGAGCCCCTCCGAGATTGGATCCGTCTCTTTGTCTCTCTCTGTTTCTGCGTTCTCTTCTAGCTCTGTTTCACCGTTTCGTATATATATGGAGATCCGTAACTCCGATTGACCTGAAACCTTCGCCGTGATTTTTTTCCGAATATTAGCTTTCTTGCGGCAAAAGAAGAGCGTCAACCGCCTTACGGTGGGCTCACGAGGGTAGGGGGCGCGCCCTGGGGGGGGCCTGTCTCATGACCACCTCGGGCACTGCTTCGCGTTGATTTTCCTTCCGAATTTTCCATATTTTCCAAAAATAAGCTCTGTCCATTTTATCCCGTTTGGACTCTGTTTGATATGGATATTCTGCGAAACCAAAAACATGCAACAGACAGGAACTGGCACTGGGCACCGGATCAATATATTAGTCCCATAAATAATATAAAAAGTTGCCAAAAAGTGTATGAAAGTTGAATAATATTGGCATGGAACAATCAAAAATTATAGATACGACGGAGACGTATCAGGATCCCCAAGCTTAATTCCTGCTCGTCCTCGAGTAGGTAAATGATAGAAAAGATAATTTTTGATGTGGAATGCTACCTAGCATAATCTTGATCATATGTCTAATCATGGCATGAATATTAAGACACGAGTGATTCAAAGCAATAGTCTATCATTTGACATAAAAACAATAATACTTCAAGCCCACTAATAAAGCAATCATGTATTTTCAAAATAACAAGGCCAAAGAAAGTTATCCCTACAAAATCATATAGTCTGGCTATGCTCCATCTTCACCACACAAAATATTCACATCATGCACAACCCCGATGACAAGCCAAGCAATTGTTTCATACTTTTGGCGTTCTCAAACCTTTTCAACTTTCACGCAATACATGAGCGTGAGCCATGGACATAGCACTATAGGTGGAATAGAATATGATGGTGGAGGAGACAAAAAGGAGAAGATAGTCTCACATCAACTAGGCGTATCAACGGGCTATGGAGATGCCCATCAATAGATATCAATGTGAGTGAGTAGGGATTGCCATGCAACGGATGCACTAGAGCTATAAGTGTATGAAAGCTCTAACTGAAACTAAGTGGGTGTGCATCCAACTTGCTTGCTCATGAAGACCTCGGGCATTTGAGGAATCCCATCATCGGAATATACAAGCCAAGTTCTATAATGAATATTCCCACTAGTATATGAAAGTGATAACTCAAGAGACTATCTATATGAAGAACATGGTGCTACTTTGAAGCACAAGTGTGGAAACAGGATAGTAGCATTGCCCCTTCTCTCTTTTTCTCTTTTTTTATTTTCTTTTCTCTTTTTTCTCCTCTTTTTTGGGCCTTCTCTTTTTTTTTGGCCTTTCTCTTTTTTTATTATTTTTATTATTTTATTTTTTCGTCCGGAGTCTCATCCCGACTTGTGGGGGAATCATAGTCTCCATCATCCTTTCCTCACTAGGGCAATGCTCTAGTAATGATGATCATCACACTTTTATTTACTTACAACTCGATATCTAGAACAAAGATATGAGTCTATATGAATGCCTCGGGCGGTGTACCGGGATGTGCAATGATCTAGCGTAGCAATGACATAAATGGACAAGCCATGAAAACATCATGCTAGCTATCTTACGATCATGCAAAGCAATATGACAATGAATGCTCAAGTCATGTATATGATGATGATGAAAGTTGCATGGAAATATATCTCGGAATGGCTATGGAAATGCCATGATAGGTAGGTATGGTGGCTGTTTTGAGGAAGGTATATGGTGGGTTTATGGTACCGGCGAAAGTTGGGCAGTACTAGAGAGGCTAGCAATGGAGGAAGGGTGAGAGTGCGTATAATCCATGGACTCAACATTAGTCATAAAGAACTCACATACTTATTGCAAAAGTATATTGGCTATCGAAACAAAGTACTACGCACATGCTCCCAGGGGGATAGATTGGTAGGAAAAGACCATCGCTCGTCCCCGACCACCACTCATAAGGAAGACAATCAATAAATAAATCATGCTCCAACTTCGTTACATAACGGTTCACCATACGTGCATGCTACGGGAATCACAAACCTTAACACAAGTATTTCTACAATCCACAACTACCCACTAGCATGACTCTAATATTACCATATTTATATCGCAAAACTATTGCAAGGAATCAAACATATCATATTCAGTGATCTACAAGTTTTATGTAGGATTTTATGACTAACCATGTGAATGACCAATTCCTGTCATCTCTCTAAATAGATATAAGTGAAGCAAGAGAGTTTAATTCTTTCTACAAAAGATATGCCCATGCTCTAACAAATATAAGTGAAGCAAAAGAGCATTCTACAAATGGCGGTTGTCTATGTAAAGAGAAATAGGCAATCCAAACTTCAAATGATATAAGTGAAGCACATGAAGCATTCTATAAAGCCATACTCAAAAGATATAAGTGAAGTGCAATGAGCATTCTATAAATCAACCAAGGACCATCTCATACCAGCATGGTGCATAAAAGAAAAATGAAAACCTAAATGCAAAAAAAAAACGCTCCAAGATTGCACATATCGCATGAACGAAACGAATCTGAAAACATACCGATATTTGTTGAAGAAAGAGGGGATGCCTTCCCAGCATCCCCAAGCTTAGACGCTTGAGTCTCCTTGAATATTTACTTGGGGTGCCTCGGGCATCCCCAAGCTTGAGCTCTTGCCTCTCTTCCTTCTTCTCACATCAAAACTTTCTCGATCATCGAACACTTCATCCACACAAAACTTCAACAGAAAACTCGGTAAGATCCGTTAGTATAATAAAGCAAATCACTACTCTAAGTACTGTTGCAAACCAATTCATATTTTGTTTTTTCATTGTGTCTACTGTAATATAACTTTTTCATGGATTAATCCACTGATATGAATCGATAATTTCATCAAAACGAGCAAACTATGCATCAAAAACAGAATCTGTCTAAAACAAAACAGTCTGTAATAATCTGAACATTCACCATACTTCTGATACTTGAAAAATTCTACCAAAATTAGCAAAAATAAAAAATTTGTATAGGAAGACAGTGCAAAAAGAATCAGAACCATTTTACGTTCCAGCTAAAAATGTAAAATCGTACACTACAGCCAAAGTTTCTGTCCTGCACCGTACAAACCATCAAGCAAATGTAAACATCCTAAAGGCAAACCTTGGCACATTATTTTTATAATACAATGGAATTTTACAAGGGGATAATTATTTTTATTGAAAAGTTTCTGTAATCAAGATTCACAAAGTTGCCGTGAGCATGAACAAAGTTCAAGGAGCTCTCCCACTTCAACAATGCTTGTCTTTCTCACTTTCACTCTCCTTTTTGAGAAAGTTTTGGGTTCCCCTCTTTATTTTTGTTGTTTTTAAACTATATGAAAGCACTCAACAGAAATAAATGACTCTCTAAAGCTTCCAGGTTGTCTCCCTAGCAGCGCTTTCTTTAAAGCCATTAAGCTAGGCATATATTGCTCAAGTAGTGAATCCACCCGGATCCCAAGGTATATCAAAGCCAATTTAAATTAACAATGATTTGTAATTTAGTAGTGAGCACAAAGCAACATATATCAAGCAATGACGAAGTCTAACTCTCTTCCTATGCATTGGCATGTCATAAAAGAACAATTCATGCACACCTAGTAAAGGCCAATGCATATTATAAACAGTTTCTTGCAATTTTATCATGTTGGAAACATAGAGAGGTGGAGATATAGTTCCTCTCTCATAATAATTGCAAGTAGGAGCAGCAAGCACATGCATATTATATTTATCAAAATCATCATGTGCAACGGTAAAAGGCAACCCATCAATATAATCCTTAATAAGTGCAAACTTCTCCGATATAGTATAATCGGGAGAATTCAAAAAGATAATAGGACTATCATGTGTGGGTGCAATAGCAACAATTTCATGTTTAACATAAGGAACTATAGCAAGTTCATCTCCATAAGCATAATTCATATTGGCATCTTGGCCACAAGTATAGCAAGCATCATCAAAAAGGGATATTTCAAGAGAATCAATGGGATCATAACAATCATCATAGCATTCATCCTTCGGTAAGCACGAAGGGGAATTAAACAATGTATGAGTTGAAGAGTTACTCTCATTAGAAGGTGGGCACAGATGATAAATCCACTCTTCCTCCTTTTGTTCTTCGCTCTCCTCATCATCTTTTTCATCCAATGAGCTCACAGTTTCATCAATTTCTTCTTCCATAGACTCCTGCAAAATATTAGTCTCTTCTTGGACAGCAGAGTATTCCTCAATATATTGTTTAACATAGGTATTAGAAGCATAATTATCACAACAACATTTAAGTATAGCAAAATTTCAGATTTGTGAAAAGTAGCATCATACTTTTCAATCAAAGAAGCAATTTCATAAGCACCCTCAAAAGCAACAAATTCTTCAATTTGTTGAATATCATAGTAACTATAAACACCCTTAGCATAAGAGGATACGATTCCATTATCACTAAACAAACATTGGTAGGGAAGGTGCTTCTTAGGGTTTTCAGAACAACAAGTAAAATCATATAATTCACATAAATTCCAAGCATAGCATTGCAAACATTGAATTTGACTCCATAATAATTTCCCTTTTTCAGATATACGGTGTCGCACATAACAAGCATGCTCATCTAAGGATTTGCCCTCAACTAAGCTAGTTGGGGCTTCAGCACGAGCCCATAGGGATCAAAGATGATCCAAGTAATAAGCTTCAGCAGTGTGATAGATTTTGATTGGTTCTTCAACCATTGGTTCAGTAGGTACAACTATTTTTTTGGTATTTTGCGTTTCCTACCCATAACTAAAGATAGAAAACAACTGAGAACAACAAATAAAAATTACTTAGTGATAAAGCAAACAAGCATACACGAGAATATTCACCCCACGCTATTGCTCCCCGGTAACGGCGCCAGAAAAAGGTCTTGATAACCCACAAGTATAGGGGATCGCAACAGTTTTCGATAAGTAAGAGTGTCGAACCCAACGAGGAGCTAAAGGTAGAACAAATATTCCCTCAAGTTCTATCGACCACCGATACAACTCTACGCACACTTGACGTTCGCTTTACCTAGAATAAGTATGAAACTAGAAGTACTTTGTAGGTGTTGTTGGATAGGTTTGCAAGATAATAAAGAGTACGTAAATAAAAAGCAGGGGCTGGTTAGATAAAGAAACAATAAAGTAAATATAGCGGGTGTGGAAAAGTGGTGGTAGGAGTTGCGAAATTGCCCTTAAGCAATTGACTACTTTACTAGACCGATAGCATGTATTATGTGGGAGAGGCCTCTGCTAGCATGTCATCCCTGACTTGGAATTCTATGCACTTATGATTGGAACTATTAGCAAGCATCCGCAACCACTAATGTTCATTAAGGTAAAACACAACCATAGCATTAAGGTATATTGGTCCCCCTTCAATCCCGTATGCATCAATTTCTATGCTAGGTTGAAGCTTCTGTCACTCTTGCCCTCCAATATATAGTCCTATCAACATACAACTAACCCTAGGGTGTGATCCACACGCGCAATCATATGATGGGCACCAAAGGACAGCAACATAACCACAAGAAAATTAAATCAATCATAGCAATTCATCAACCACCGACAGGACAACGAAAATCTACTCAAACATCATAGGATGGCAACACATGATTGGATAATAATATGAAGCATAAAGCACCATGTTCAAGTAGAGGGTACAGCGGGTTGCAGGAGAGTGGACCGCTGTAGATAGAGGGGGAAGGTGATGGAGATGTTGGTGAAGATGGCGGAGGTGTTGGTGTAGATCGCGGTGATGATGATGGCCCCCGGTGGCACTCCGGTGCCACCGGAAGCAAGGGGGAGAGAGCCCCCCTCCTTCTTCTTCTTCCTTGACCTCCTCCCTAGATGGGAGAAGGGTTTCCCCTCTGGTCCATGGCCTCCATGGCACAGGAGGGGCGAGAGCCCCTCCGAGATTGTATCTGTCTCTCTGTCTCTCTCTGTTTCTACGTTCTCTTCTGGCTCTGTTTCACCGTTTCGTATATATATGGAGATCCGTAACTCCGATTGACCTGAAACCTTCGCCGTGATTTTTTCCTGAATATTAGCTTTCTTGCGGCAAAAGAAGAGCGTCAACTGCCTTACGGTGGGCTCACGAGGGTAGGGGGTGCGCCCTAGGGGGGGGGGGGCGCCCCCCTGTCTCGTGACCACCTCAGGCACTGGTTCGCGTTGATTTTCCTTCCGAATTTTCCATATTTTCCAAAAATAAGCTCCGTCCGTTTTTATCCCGTTTGGACTCCGTTTGATATGGATATTCTGTGAAACCAAAAACATGCAACAGACAGGAACTGGCACTGGGCACTGGATCAATATGTTATTCCCAAAAATAATATAAAAAGTTGCCAAAAAGTGTATGAAAGTTGAATAATATTGGCATGGAACAATAAAAAAATATAGATACGACGGAGACGTATCATGTGCTAACGCTTCCGCTTTCGGTCTACGATGGTACGTGGACAATACTCTCCCCTCTCGTTGCTATGCATCACCATGATCTTGCGTGTGCATACGATTTTTTTTGAAATTACTACGTTCCCCAACAGTGGCATCCGAGCCAGGTTTTATGCGTTGATGTTATATGCACGAGTAGAACACAAGCGAGTTGTGGGTGATATAAGTCATACTGCTTACCAGCATGTCATACTTTGGTTCGGCAGTATTGTTGGATGAAGCAGCCCAGACCGACATTACGCGTACGCTTACGCGAGACTGGTTCTACCGACGTGCTTTGCACACAGATGGCTGGCGGGTGTCAGTTTCTCCAACTTTAGTTGAACCGAGTGTGACTACGCCCGGTCCTTGCGAAGGTTAAAACATCATCAACTTGACAAACTATTGTTGTGGTTTTTGATGCATAGGTAAGAACGGTTCTTGCTAAGCCCGTAGCAGCCACGTAAAACTTGCAACAACAAAGTAGAGGATGTCTAACTTGTTTTTGCAGGGCATGTTGTGATGTGATATGGTCAAGACATGATGCTAAATTTTATTGTATGAGATGATCATGTCTTGTAACCGAGTTATCGGCAACTGGCAGGAGCCATATGGTTGTCGCTTTTTGTATGCAATGCAATCGCCCTGTAATGCTTTACTTTATCACTAAGCGGTAGCGATAGTCGTAGAAGCATAAGATTGGCGAGACGACAACGATGCTACGATGGAGATCAAGGTGTCGCGCCGGTGACGATGGTGATCATGACGGTGCTTCGGAGATGGAGATCACAAGCATAAGATGATGATGGCCATATCATATAACTTATATTGATTGCATGTGGTGTTTATCTTTTATGCATCTTATCTCGCTTTGATTGACGGTAGCATTATAAGATGATCTCTCACTAAATTTCAAGATAAAAGTGTTCTCCCTGAGTATGCACCGTTGCCAAAGTTCGTCGTGCCCAGACACCACGTGATGATCGGGTGTGATAAGCTCTACGTCCATCTACAACGGGTGCAAGCCAGTTTTGCACATCCAGAATACTCAGGCTAAACTTGACGAGCCTAGCATATGCATATATGGCCTCGGAACACAGAGACTGAAAGGTCGAGCGTGAATCATATAGTAGATATGATCAACATAGTGATGTTCACCATTGAAAACTACTCCATTTCACGTGATGATCGGTTATGATTTAGTTGATTTGGATCATGTGATCACTTAGAGGATTAGAGGGATGTCTATCTAAGTGGGAGTTCTTAAGTAGTATGATTAATTGAAATTAAATTTATCATGAACTTAGTACCTGATAGTATCTTGCTTGTCTATGTTAATTGTAGATAGATGGCCCGTGTTGTTGTTCCGTTGAATTTTAATGCGTTCCTTGAGAAAGCAAAATTGAAAGATGATGCTAGCAATTACACGGACTGGGTCCGTAACTTGAGGATTATCCTCATTACTGCACAGAAGAGTTACGTCCTGGAAGCACCGCTAGGTGTACCACCTGCGCCAGCAACTGGAGACATTGTGAATACTTGGCAGTCACGTGTTGATGACTACTCGATAGTTCAGCGTGCCATGCTTTACGGCTTAGAACTGGGACTTCAACGATGTTTTGAACGTCATGGAGCATATGAGATGTTCCATGAATTGAAGTTAATATTTCAAAAGAATGCCCGGATTGAGAGATATGAAGTCTCCAATAAATTCTACAGCTGCAAGATGGAGGAGAATAGTTCTTTCAGTGAGCATATACTCAAGATGTATGGGTACTGCAATCACTTGATTCAACTGGGAGTTAATCTTTCGGATGATAGCGTCATTGACAGAATTCTTCAATCACTGCCACCAAGCTACAAGAGCTTCGTGATGAACTATAGTATGCAAGGGATTGATAAGACGATTCCCGAGCTCTTCGCAATGCTAAAGACTGCGGAGGTAGAAATAAAGAAGGAGCATCAAGTGTTGATGGTCAATATGACCACCAGTTTCAAGAAAAAGGGCAAAGGGAAGAAAAAGGGAAACTTCAAGAAGAACAACAAGCAAGTTGTTGCTCAAGATAAGAAACCCAAGTCTGGACCTAAGCCTGAAACTGAGTGCTTCTACTGCAAGCAGACTGGTCACTGGAAGCGGAACTGCCCCAAGTATTTGGCAAATAAGAAGGATGGCAAGGTGAACAAAGGTATATGTGATATACATGTTATTGATGTGTACCTTACCAGAGCTCGCATTAGCACCTGGGTATTTGATACTGGTTCGGTTGCTAATATTTGCAACTCGAAACAGGGACTACGGATTAAGCGAACACTGGCCAAGGACGAGGTGACGATGCGCATGGGAAACGGTTCCAAAGTCGATGTGATCGCTATCGGCACGCTACCTCTACATCTACCTCCGGGATTAGTATTAGACCTAAATAATTGTTATTTGGTGCCAGCGTTGAGCATGAACATTATATCTGGATCTTGTTTGATCCGAGACAGTTATTCATTTAAATCAGAGAATAATGGTTGTTCTATTTATATGAGTAATATCTTTTATGGTCATGCACCCTTGAAGAATGGTCTATTTTTTATGAATCTCGATAGTAGTGATACACATATTCATAATATTGAAACCAAAAGATGAAGAGTTGATAATGATAGTGCAACTTATTTGTGGCACTGCGGTTAGGTCATATCGGTGTAAAGCGCATGAAGAAACTCCATACTGATGGACTATGAATCACTTGGTACTTGCGAACCGTGCCTCATGGACAAGATGACTAAAACACCATTCTCCGGTACTATGGAGAGAGCAACAGATTTGTTAGAAATCATACATACAAATGTATGTGGTCCGATGAATGTTGAGGCTCGCGGCGGATATCGTTATTTTCTCACCTTCACAGATGATTTAAGCAGATATGGATATATCTACTTAATGAAACATAAGTCTGAAACATTTGAAAAGTTCAAAGAATTTCAGAGTGAAGTTGAAAATCATCGTAACAAGAAAATAAAGTTTCTACGATCAGATCGTGGAGGAGAATATTTGAGTTACGAGTTTGGTCTACATTTGAAACAATGCGGAATAGTTTCGCAACTCATGCCACCCGGAACACCACAGCGTAATGGTGTGTCCGAACGTCGTAATCGTACTTTACTAGATATGGTGCGATCTATGATGTCTCTTACTGATTTACCGCTATCGTTTTGGGGTTATGCTTTAGAGACAGCTGCATTCACGTTAAATAGGGCACCATCGAAATCCGTTGAGACGACGCCTTATGAACTGTGGTTTGGCAAGAAACCAAAGTTGTCGTTTCTTAACGTTTGGGGCTGCAATGCTTATGTGAAAAAGCTTCAGCCTGATAAGCTCGAACCCAAATCGGAGAAATGTGTCTTCATAGGATACCCAAAGGAGACTATTGGGTACACCTTCTATCACAGATCCGAAGGCAAGACATTCATTGCTAAGAATGGATCCTTTCTAGAGAAGGAGTTTCTCTTGAAAGAAGTGAGTGGGAGGAAAGTAGAACTTGATGAGATAACTGTACCGGCTCCCTTATTGGAAAGTAGTTCATCACAGAAACCGGTTCATGTGACACCTACACCAATTAGTGAGGAAGTCAATGATGATGATCATGGAACTTCATATCAAGTTGTTACTGAACCTCGTAGGTCAACCAGAGTAAGATCCGCACAAGAGTGGTACGATAATCCTGTTCTAGAGGTTATGTTACTAGACCATGACGAACCTACGAACTATGAAGAAGCGATGGTGAGCCCAGATTCCGCAAAATGGCTTGAGGCCATGAAATCTGAGATGGGATCCATGTATGAGAACAAAGTGTGGACTTTGGTTGACTTGCCCGTTGATCGGCAAGCCATTGAGAATAAATGGATCTTCAAGAAGAAGACTGACGCTGACGGTAATATTACTGTCTATAAAGCTCGACTTGTTGCAAAAGGTTTTCGACAAGTTCAAGGGATTGACTACGATGAGACTTTCTCACCCGTAGCGATGCTTAAATCTGTCCGAATCATGTTGGCAATTGCCGCATTTTATGATTATGAAATTTGGCAAATGGATGTCAAAACTGCATTCCTGAATGGATTTCTAGAAGAAGAGTTGTATATGATGCAACCGGAAGGTTTTGTCGATCCAAAGGGAGCTAACAAAGTGTGCAAGCTCCAGCGATCCATTTGTGGACTGGTGCAAGCCTCTCGGAGTTGGAATAAACACTTTGATAGTGTGATCAAAGCATTTGGTTTTGTACAAACTTTTGGAGAAGCCTGTATTTACAAGAAAGTGAGTGGGAGCTCTGTAGCATTTCTGATATTATATGTGGATGACATATTGTTGATTGGAAATGATATAGAATTTCTGGATAGCATAAAGGGATACTTGAATAAGAGTTTTTCAATGAAAGACCTCGGTGAAGCTGCTTATATATTGGACATCAAGATTTATAGAGATAGATCAAGACGCTTAATTGGACTTTCACAAAGCACATACCTTGACAAAGTTTTGAAGAAGTTCAAAATGGATCAAGCAAAGAAAGGGTTCTTGCCTGTGTTACAAGGTGTGAAGTTGAGTAAGACTCAAAGCCTGACCATTGCAGAAGATAGAGAGAAGATGAAAGATGTTCCCTATGCTTCAGCAATAGGCTCTATCATGTATGCAATGCTGTGTACCAGACCTAATGTGTGCCTTGCTATAAGTTTAGCAGGGAGGTACCAAAGTAATCCAGGAGTGGATCACTGGACAACGGTCAAGAACATCTTGAAATACCTGAAAAGGACTAAGGATATGTTTCTCGTTTATGGAGGTGACAAAGAGCTAGTCGTAAATGGTTACATCGATGCAAGCTTTGACACTGATCCGGACGATTCTAAATCGCAAACCGGATACGTGTTTACATTGAACGGTGGAGCTGTCAGTTGGTGCAGTTCTAAACAAAGCGTCGTGGCGGGATCTACGTGCGAAGCGGAGTACATAGCTGCTTCGGAAGCAGCAAATGAAGGAGTCTGGATGAAGGAGTTCATATCTGATCTAGGTGTCATACCTAGTGCATTGGGTCCAATGAAAATCTTTTGTGACAATACTGGTGCAATTGCCTTGGCGAAGGAATCCAGATTTCACAAGAGAACCAAGCACATCAAGAGACGCTTCAATTCCATCCAGGACCTAGTCCAGGTGGGAGACATACAAATTTGCAAGATACATACAGATCTGAATGCTGCAGACCCGCTGACTAAGCCTCTTCCACGAGCAAAACATGATCAGCACCAAGGCTCCATGGGTGTTAGAATCATTACTGTGTAATCTAGATTATTGACTCTAGTGCAAGTGGGAGACTGAAGGAAATATGCCCTAGAGGCAATAGTAAAGTTATTATTTATTTCCTTATATCATGATAAATGTTTATTATTCATGCTAGAATTGTATTAACCGGAAACATAATACTTGTGTGAATACATAGACAAACAGAGTGTCACTAGTATGCCTCTACTTGACTAGCTCGTTGATCAAAGATGGTTATGTTTCCTAGCCATTGACATGAGTTGTCATTTGATTAACGGGATCACATCATTAGGAGAATGATGTGATTGACTTGACCCATTCCGTTAGCTTAGCACTCGATCATTTAGTATGTTGCTATTGCTTTCTTCATGACTTATACATGTTCCTATGACTATGAGATTATGCAACTCCCGTTTACCGGAGGAACACTTTGTGTGCTACTAAACGTCACAACGTAACTGGGTGATTATAAAGGTACTCTACAGGTGTCTCCGAAGGTACTTGTTGGGTTGGCGTATTTCGAGATTAGGATTTGTCACTCCGATTGTCGGAGAGGTATCTCTGGGCCCACTCGGTAATGCACATCACTTAAGCCTTGCAAGCATTGCAACTAATGAGTTAGTTGCAGGATGATGTATTACGGAACGAGTAAAGAGACTTGCCGATAACGAGATTGAACTAGGTGTTGAGATACCGACGATCGAATCTCGGGCAAGTAACATACGGATGACAAAGGGAACAACGTATGTTGTCATGCGGTTTGACCGATAAAGATCTTCGTAGAATATGTGGGAGCCAATATGAGCATCCAGGTTCCGCTATTGGTTATTGACCGGAGACGTGTCTCGGTCATGTCTACATAGTTCTCGAACCCGTAGGGTCCGCACACTTAACGTTTCGATGACATTTATATTACGAGTTTATATGTTTTGATGTACCGAAGGTTGTTCGGAGTCCCGGATGTGATCACGGACATGACGAGGAGTCTCGAAATGATCGAGGCATGAAGATTGATATATTGGAAGCCTATGTTTGGATATCGGAAGTGTTCCGGGTGAAATCGGGATTTTACCAGAGTACCGAGGGGTTACCGGAAACCCTCGGGGGGATAATGGGCCATAGTGGGCCTTAGTGGAGAAGAGGAGAGGCGGCCAGGGCAAGGGTCGCGCGCCCCTCCCCCCTAGTCCGAATAGGACAAGGAGAGGGGGGCGGCGCCCCCCCCCCCCCCCCCCCCGCCCCCTTTCCTTCTTCTCCTCCACCTCTTTCCCCTCTTCTCCTAATCCAACATGGAAAAGGGAGGGAGTCCTACTCCCGGTGGGAGTAGGACTCCTCCTGGCTGGCCGCACCTCCCCCCTTGCTCCTTTATATACGGGGGTAGGGGGCACCCTAGAGACAACAATTGATCGTTTGATCTTTTAACTGTGTGCGGTGCCCCCTCCACCATAGTCCACCTCAATAATACTGTAGCGGTGCTTAGGCAAAGCCTTGTGTCGGTAGAACATCATCATCATCACCACGCCATCGTGCTGACGAAACTCTCCCTCAACACTCGGCTGGATCGGAGTTCGAGGGACATCATCGGGCTGAACGTGTGCTGAACTCGGAGGGGCCGTGTGTTCGTTACTTGATCGGTCGGATCGCGAAGACGTATGACTACATCAACTGCGTTGTGCTAACGCTTCCGCTTTCGGTCTATGAGGGCACGTGGACAATACTCTCCCCTCTCGTTGCTATGCATCACCATGATCTTGCATGTGCGTAGGATTTTTTTTGAAATTACTACGTTCCCCAACAATTTTGTGACATGATATACAAATATCATGTCCATGTAGTAAATTATTTTCATATGGTTTGATAAAGATTTATGTTTTCAATCTCGTTCATGATGTTTGAAAGGACCGTAGTTCAAGCTTTTTCAGAAGTACGGTACAAATAGATGCTCGCATACATGTATGTTCACTTATTCTTATGTTCTTGGCAGCACACCCTATCCCTATGAGCACATTCGAAAAATTGAGCCGGTCGATCTTTAGACAGCTTGTAGTTGTGGCGACCATACAACCAAACAATATGGCTGAAAAGCCTCGAATAAATTCAGGATATTCGAGCACTAGTCCAAGTCGATGACTTAAATGCCAGCTGACTGAACTTGGAAAATATATTTAGCCATGGAAGACCAAGTAAACAAGAAGGGCGACAATTGAAAGACAAACCACCCATGGATATTTTTCATATTCTATATTTATTTAGCAAATAGATATTTATGTTCTTCTTAAGCTTGCACACACAGAATAGACAAGCATGCATTCTATCACCACAATCAACTTCTTAGTTCTCTATTTTGATATTTAGGGAAACTATAATAGACATGAATGCCCACATATATTTGCAATTTTATCAAAGCAACCTAATATTCTATGAGTATTTATGCTTTCTTTTTTCATTTTTCTCTTATCCATAAGTATTTGGTTAGGTCACAAAAATAATAAGATTTCATGCCCCAAAATGGAACAACTATGTCACAAGTATATAATATACTTAAAATTTAGTGAAATTGTAAATTTCGTAGCCGATGTTAAAATTGTATAGTAACAACATTTCATCTTAATATTTAGTTGTTTCATTACGTACTTGACAATTATAACAAAAACATGTTGAAGGATAATTTCCATCTGTAATGAAATATAAAAGTTTAGTCTAAATAAATAATATATACCCTCTCCGTTCCTAAATATAGGTCACTCGGATTCTTGTTCCGACTAAGTGAAAACCTGCCAAATGACCAGGTTACCCTCGCTAATTTTGAATTCCTCGCCAGATCTGGTCTTCTTCCACCTACGCCCCTAGGTCCGGCCCCCACCTCTGCCCCCAGGTCTGCCCTCTACCTCCGCCCCTCCTCCTCCCACCTACTCCGCCTCTCCCCTCAAGCCCGCAGTAGGCAGCAGCTCGACCCAGAGCCAGGAGCAGGTTGTCTCGCCCTCCAGTTCCGGTCTCCAATGCCCTCAATCTCCACACTCCTCCTCCACCCTCCATCCCTAGGTAGCAGCTCGACCCAAGGCAGCAGCAGCTCGTCCCCAGCAGCAGCACCATCCCAGGCATGGCATGACACCCTACAAGAGGAAGACAAATCATAGTCAGGATGGAATTTGACCTGAATTGTACTCCACCCGAATATGATGATATCGGTCAAGATGATATCAACATGGAAGACATATTTGGGGGCATCGATCCCGGTCGAGATGATACCGATTAGCACGATCTTCCCTATCAAGATGGCACTATGAATTCAAATACTCTATGTGATCATTTGTACTCCTGTGTATGAACAATTAGCATGATCACGTCTGGTGCTATAATCTTTTGGTCAACTGCTATCAAACTTTGACACTTGTATATATCCAAGATTTGCATAATAGATATCCAAGATTGATACTATAATAGTATGGAACAATAAAAAACTATAAATACATTGGAGATGTATCAGACCTACATTTCAGTACAGAGAGAGTTTTTTTAGCATCAGTGTCTACTAATTTAGTAGAGTGGCGTTGCATCGATTAGTGTCACCCTCACTTTTAAGATGCCATGAGGCTAGAGCAACCGCAGCTGTTAGAGCTGCATTGATACCATCAACCGTTGATGAGGTTCATGTCAATACGCAACTTTTATGTGACATCATTCTATGCGGCGGCATACATGAGATTTAAACGGCGGTGGTGCAAGTCATGTACAAAGATGACAGTGACCTACAACAAGTGGAGCAGGGACGATTGCGAGTTGATTACGTACCCGCCGTCCGCCGACGTCTGGCAGAACTGGGATGAAATATAATCAATGTATACATGATTAAAAATCATTTATAAACTACTCATGCCGTAAAATTCAAGATTCATAGTTGACCAATTGGAGAAACAAAAGGTCCAATAATTGTATGAATCCCCTCAGCATCTAAGGGCATATCTAACGGCAACCAGCAAAAAACCTCCCACATCCGTCCGCAGATAGGGGGGCCGGTTCACGGACACAGATGCGAGAGGCAGCCATCCAACGCTAGCCGCATATATTTCAAACCACATTTTAACTAACAGACGAAATTCATTCAAACCGGCCAATATTCATCAAAGTTCGGATAGAAAATAGCACAAATCATCCACACATAGCATGCAAATTAACTCTAGCACAACAAGGTCTCAAATTCGACTAGATCCCGGATGTCCAACAAGTTTTTCAGGAACGGATCATGTCCTCCCACACATACTTCCCCTTCATCTTCATCCAGAAGTGTGTGCATGTAAATGACCGTCCCGCTGACCTGTGGTACAACATGGCGGTGCGTGCGGGCTACATATAATGTGTAGACCAACATTGAGTGAATGAATCAATCAACGGGTTTAGAAAGAGGAAGTAAAACTTACCATCTCCTCCATGCCCGCGTGCAATTGCCACCTTGACTCGAGCTGACTGACCAAGTTGCAGTACTTGATGACGTCGACCTTGATAGTGTGCCAGCGATACGACAGCGACCTCATATTGTGTGGTTTCATTCATACTATAAAAATGACATATCATTTGAAAATAAGCTCAATGACACCATGGAGGTCGTGGTATCCGCCATGGAGTTCGTCGACAGGGGGCGGAGTGTACCTGGGTACAAACGGCTTCGGGGCTGAAAGCTCCTTTGGAACGGCGAGCGGGCGCATCGGTGCTGGTTGCGGAGGTCCGGCAATGCCTCTGTGGCGGCCAGAGATGAACAACAACGGCGGCGGAGGTGGAGGGTGCGGATGCAAAGCAAGGAGGAGAAGGGGCGGAGTGGAAGGAAATGGGACCGTGAGGGAGGATTGGGTGGGCTGGGGTGTCAGAGCCCTACATTTCGGGTGTCCGGACTCCCGCAAACCTCCCACACTTTGTCTCCAGTTTGCGGGAGAAATTGCATCTGAGCCGCCCCGCGAACCGATACAGGTCGGCGTTGGATGGCTTTCACGGTCTAGACATCGCGATCCGGACGGTTGCGGGAGGTTTACGGGTCCGCCTTGGAGATGCCCTAAGCACCCTATTTTCTAGGGAGCTGAGTGCTCTAGTGTTTTTCCTGGTGTGTCATGTCGGTCCGCCGGTGAGAAGCACTGCTTTGACATGGGTTGTTTGGTTGGGCTTTTGCTAGGTTTGTGTCATTGTGCGGCTGCACAAAGGCAAAAGGAGATCTAGGGAGAGACATTGACATATGGTGGCCATTTCGTGTGGGGTGTCGAGCATGATTTTTTGCAGCTTCCCCATGTCCGAAGGAGGTTCTGCAGAGGTGTTTTTTTGTGGTTGGCCTTCACCTGACCAACTCTGGCTCGGTGTGCCTCTTTTCGTCTTCTCTGTTTGGATGTTGTCACGGTCCTTCTTGGCGTTTGGGTCAACCAATTGAAGCGACAGGCTGGTGGGGGTTTCAGCCTTTGGTCTTCTTCATATCCATGCGTTGCTCTTGTTCCTTGAGATTCGTACTTCAAACTCAATGAGATGCGAGTCTGAGTGATGTTGATTTGGTTGTTGCTCCTAATTGGTTATAATGCCAAAGCTCTGGCCTCCAGGGCCGGTCAAGAAACATGGTAAGCTGACAAGTGTGGAGATTTGATTGTCGAAGTGCCCTATGATTTGATAGATGATTTTTTTCACAATGCCACGGAAGAGCTTATTGAACTTGCCAGGGTAAACCCATAATCATTTTTTTCACTTCTATATTACTATACTAATAAATTGGGAAGCGTCTAAAAAGTCATTGGGATGTCACCTAATTGAGATGTCAAACAAGTTTGGAAGACTGCAACGTTCAGAATTCTTCGTAAAGAAAAGTAAGTTTTTTGTGGGTACATTTGATTCCTCGAGATGGGTGAAAGAAACTATGATTGAGCTATGCATAATATGCATGGACACACCCCGCGTAAAATTGATGATTGCTGGAAATTAGATACATACTCCCTTGTTCCCAAATATAATTATACTAGTTAGGTGCCCGTGCGTTGCCACGAAACCCCCCAAAAAGTCTAGAGGTAGCACTATTCTCGAGAGATGAAGCACAAGTGGTTATGAATATGGTATTTATGTTTGAAGTCGTGTTCTTTGATGGTTCCAGTTATTTGAGTGTTCAGTGACCAACTATGTAATCACATGGTGCTAATTCTTGTGTTCTACATTGACAATGTATGCAATATGTATGTTAGAAGTGTAGCAAATTTCAGTTTATATTGTCCTATTCAAAATACTTCATTGTAGCAAATTATGTACTTGTGAAATGCAAAAAAAGGCATGTCCTTCGCCGAAATATTGTTAGGATGACATGAATTGGAATATAGCATAATAAGGAAATGGATGCTCATTGATAAATTGAAATCATCAAGACCATGCATAAAACTGCATCTCACAGGGTTAAAGTTAACTTGTATAATGATTGACGCCCTTAAAAATTCTGTATAGAGTTAAAACTGCATCTCACTGGGTTACTAAAACTCATGGCCTAATCCTTGATTTCAAGTCATTGCCATCACTCAAAGGATTATCAAATGTAACCTAACCCCATAATATATAGAGCATGACTCTGGTTTGATTCAACACTAACTAAATAAATTCTTCTTAATGGAAAATGATTCTCGAATTACAACCTGACAAAGTATTTTAAATTGGCATCTAAAAAGTCACATGACTTCAGAAGAACATGAGGCGACGGTGCAGCTTGAGGTCTGCAAGGCTGGTACCTCGGGATATCTACACACACAACATCATCAGTTTACCAATCAGCAAATAGAACACCGTTGCCTAATTTTCAATGAAAAACCTTGCATGCAAAAATTGGGAAAATGAATAACTAAGGACCTAGATCGGTGACAGTACGGAGGGGAAACCTTGACGGTGTGGCTGGGGATCTTCTCATAGATCTGGGAGTGGTCGTGGATGAACTTCTTGGTCAGTATCCATGTACTCAATGATGTAGAGTATGGTCTGGCCCTCTCCTGGGCCTGTGTAACACCCCGGATGTAACTTTCCCAATTTGTACTCCAACTCTTGCCGTTTCCGGCGTTAAGTTATATTTATTTCTCGGGTTCGGGTCTTTGTCTCCGTGTGTTGTTTTCTTTGTCATGCATCTCATATCATGTCATCATGTGCATTGCATTTGCATACGTGTTCATCTCATGCATTCGAGCATTTTCCCCGTTGTCCGTTTTGCATTCCGGCGCTTCGTTCTCCTCCGGTGGTCATTTCTAGCTTTCTTTCGTGTGTGGGGATTAAACATTTCCGGATTGGACCGAGACTTGCCAAGCGGCCTTGGTTTACTACCGGTAGACCGCCTGTCAAGTTTCGTACCATTTGGACTTCGTTTGGTACTCCAACGGTTAACCGAGGGACCGAAAAGGCCTCTTGTGTGTTGCAGCCCAACACCCCTCCAATTTGGCCCAAAACCCACCAAACTCTGCTCCATGTCCTAGAGCGTTCGATCACGATCGCGTGGCCAAAAACCGCACCTCCTTTGGACTCTCCTAGCTCCACTTATGCCTATAAATAGCCCCCCTCCATTTTCGGATCTCTCTCTCCCCGAAACCCTAGTCTAAAAAAAGGATCCCGCCGCCGCCGGACGTGTCCGCCCCCGGCCGGACAGCGTCCGCCGCCGCCCGCGCCCAACCGGGCGTTGCCACGTGTCACAGCCGGCGCCCGCCGCCGCCGAAGCCCGCCTGGCCCATCTCGGGCCCCCGACGCCGCCTCGCCGGGCCCGAGGAGACGCCAGCCTCCGCCGCCCTCTTCCCCGACGCAGGTGGCCGCCGCCGCCACTACTCCGGCGCGCCGCCCCGACCGGCCGCCGCGCCCCTCCTCGCCCGGCGCCTGACGCCGCCTCGCCCGGCCGCCCGCGACGCCGCCTCGCCGCCGGCGACCGTGCCCCGGCCACCGAGCCCCTGCCTCTTCTTCCCCTCCGGCCGGCGAGCCTCTCCCCGCGAGCTTCAACTCCGGCGAGCTTCAAGTCCAACTCCGGCGAACTCCTCGAACCGCGTGCAGATCGGGCCAGATCTGGATCTCGGTCATCTCGGGGTTGACTTTTTCGTCCCTAACCTTAATTTTTGTGCATACTTTGACCTGCCATATCTCCGCATCCGTAGCTCCGTTTTGGACATATGGTATATCAAAATGTTCGTCTCGACGAGTACATCATTTCATTCCGTTGCATCATTTTTATTTGAGCTCATCTTAATGCCCAAAATGCTGTTAGAAGGAGGCTTCGTGAGTTAATTGTCAGATCTGCTAGTTCATCTTATACTTCTGTCATTTTTGCCATGATTATTGTGTGCATGCTATGCCTGTGAGTTCTTCATATGTTTTGTTAAGGATTTTGTCATCTATCCAGAGGTGCAACCCATGCATTTTTAGGATGTGTGTGGTGACTTGTGCAAGCTTGCAAAGTGAGGCACCCGGTAACTCTATTTTCAGGGACTTAGTAGTTTTCACCAAGTCTGGGATTATTTAGTTCATGATGCCATATGTTCAGCTTGTTTCCTAGTGATCCGTGCCTCTTTTGAGGATGACCAGTAAAGGAGTTTTGTTAATCATGTTATGCTATATCCATACATGTCTTTGTTTGCAATTATGGAGCACCCTAGCTTGAGTCAATCGAGCTCTACTTTTGCTTCGTTGTTAATCTGGGCAGATCGTCAACTCGTTTGCGATTTTGCCGATGTTATTGTAGTTGATCCGTGCATGCTATGCCATTGTTCTTGCCATGTCTAGCTTATATTTTGTGCCTTCTTAATGGATGTATGCTTGCCTTGCCATGACTTGCACCGTAGTGAGTGCATCGAGCTCGTTTACATGCCTTCGTGAGTTATATTTCAGCATGTCTCAGTTTTCACTAAGTCTGGAAACTGATTGTGTTTTAGCTATGTTCGTGTGCCCGGTAGTATATTTTGTGAACCCTTTTGACCCTAGGTCACTTTGGGTCTTTTGTTAAGCTTGTTGAGTAGCTCCATGCCATGTTCTTATTTATCATAATCAGGTCATGTATCATATTGTTTTGCTGCTCCGAAGAGGGCTTCGTGATCTGAAATTTCAGACAGGTGGTAATTTCACTAAGTCTGAAATCTGTTTTGCAATTGCATTTTTGCCATGCTTGTTTGAACCTCATAATGGATGAATTGGCCGTGGCTCAGTGCTATTTTTTTGTTAAGCATCTTGTGTGCATCCCTGCCATGTATTTTGTTGTCGTGTTTGGTGGCTGTACCTTGTTCATTTCATTGCATTTAGATGCCTACTTGCTGTAAATCGCAGACCGGTGTCATTTTTGAATCGCTTGCCATTTCCAAACCGTAACTCCGATTCCGGCGTTCTTTATATCGTTTTCAAGCGATTTCATCTCATCTTTCCAGTTGCACCCTTGGAATTCCAAGTTGAGGCCAGGTTCATGCTTTTCCCGTCATATCTTGCATTTTGCATCCCGCATAGCATGTCATCTTTGCATTGTGTTGTTTGAGTTTGCACGTGGTTGATTGTATCTTTGTTGCTTGTTTGTCTTGTTTGGGTAGAGCCGGGAGACGAGTTCGCTAACGAGGAGCCCGTTGAGTTTGCTCTTGAGGATCCAGTCAACTCTGACAACTGTGCAGGCAAGATGATCATACCCTCGAAATCACTACTATCTTTGCTATGCTAGTTTGCTCGCTCTTTGCTATGCCAATGCTACGATGCCTACCATTTGCTTGACAGCCTCCCAATTGCCATGTCAAATCTCTAACCCACCTTGTCCTAGCAAACCGTTGATTGGCTATGTTATCGCTTTGCTCAGCCCCTCTTATAGCGTTGCTAGTTGCAGGTGAAGATTGGAGGCCATTCCTTGTTGGAACATCTTTTATTTACTTGTTGGGATATCATTATATTGCTATGTTATCTTAATGCACCTATATACTGGGTATAGGGTGGAAGGCTCGGCCTCTCGCCTAGTGTTTTGTTCCACTCTTGCCGCCCTAGTTTCCGTCATATCGGTGTTATGTTCCTGGATTTTGCGTTCCTTACGCGGTTGGGTTATAATGGGAACCCCTTGATATTTCGCCTTGATTAAAGCTTGTCCAGCAATGCCCAACATTGGTCTTACCATTTGCCACCTAGCCCTTTTCTTTCCCTTGGGTTCTGCAGACTCATGGGTCATCTTATTTTACCCCCCCCGGGCCAGTGCTCCTCTGAGTGTTGGTCCAAACTAGAGCCCCTTGCAGCGCCACCTCGGGGAAACTCGAGGGCTGGTTTTAGTTGTACGGATTGCTTATCTGAGTGTGCCCTGAGAAAGAGGTATGTGCAGGTCCTATCGGGATTTGTCGGCACATTCGGGCGGTGTTGCTGGTCTTGTTTTAACCTGTCGAAGTGTCTTGAGTTACCGAGATACCGAGTCTAATCGGAACATCTTGGGAGGAGGTCTATTCCTTCGTTGACCGTGAGAGCTTGTCATGGGCTAAGTTGGGACTCCCCTGCAGGGATTGAACTTTCGAAAGCCGTGCCCGCGGATATGGGTAGATGAGAATTTGTTAATGTCCGGTTGTTGATAACTTACACATAAACTTAATTAAAATGAATCAACCGTGTGTGTTACCGTGATGGCCCCTTTCCGGCGGAGTCCAGGAAGTGGACACGGTGTTGGAGTTATGTTTGCGCAGGTCGTTCCTCTAGATTCTCGCTCGCGCTTTGCCTCCTCTTCTCGCTCTCTCTTTTGCGTATAAGTTAGCCACCATACTTGCTAGTCGCTTGATGCAGCTCCACATATATATTTGCCTATCCTTCCTATAAGCTTAAATAGTCTTGATCGCGAGGGTGCGAGATTGCTGAGTCCCTGTGGTTCACAGATACTATAACTCCAGATGCAGGTCCAGGTGATTCCGCTCCAGGTGACGAGTACGAGCTCAAGTGGGAGTTCGACGAGGACTCTCAGCGATACTACGTGTCTTTTCCTGATGATCAGTAGTGGTGCCTAATTGGGGTTTGATTGGGACCGTTGTCGCATGTTGGGTTTTTCTTCTAATTTGGCGCCGTAGTCGGGCCATGAGTATTTGGATGATGTATGTTATTTATGTACTCTGATGTGACGTGGCGAGTGTAAGCCAACTATGTTCTCCCCTTTATTATTCATATTACATGGGATGTTGTGAAGATTGCCTAACTTGCGACATATGTCTTCAATGCGATTATGTCTCTAAATCGTGCCTCGACACGTAGGAGCTATAGTCGCATCGAGGGTGTTACAGCCTGGCCCTGCTTGAGATCGGGAAAACGCATGAAATGAAGGCCCTACAACAGCATCGGCAACAGAGAGACCTCTCTGAGCTCTATGGGAGGGGGCACACTCCCATCGTCATCCGGAGGAAAATATCACGAACACTAAAGCAAGTATCAAAGTTGTACAACCCTGTACATTGTAATACTAAGGTGCAACAAATTTTTACAAATTTTTGTGCTGTGATCCAAGCTACCTGCTTCCTACTTCCTACCCCAGCAAAAGAAACATCACCCATTTAGTTCTACCTCGATACTCCCAACATAAGTGTGGAACTCAATATTTGACCGACTTATGTTCTAGCTTTTCAGAAGAAGTTTTATTTTCACTTGTGTAGAAAGTAGAAACATTACATGTTACTCAAAATGCCTTGCAGCAATACAGAATAATTTCCGGTACAACTATGCTAATACTACCTCATAGTCGAAAAAAGGAACATTTTTTCTGAAAAGTAGGCTAATCCCCGGCCTCTGCACCATTGTGATTCAAACAACAAAAAAATAGTTGATGCCATGAACCCTGGTTTGACTATTTATGTACCACCTAACAAGTAGGGAATCAAATGGTGTATTGTTGGATTAAGATTACACCAGGAATAAATAATGTTGTAATTTTCATTGCCATGTGATGCCAACATATTTCAGAGACAACTCTAGGTCATATGCAATAGAGGTCCTAGATAACATACAACTATGCAATTTGGCACTGTTTGGCACCACCCAAATAGACAAGAATTCTGTACAAAAACAGTAGTGGCAAAATGACATAATTTTTGGCTAAATTTCAGAAACGATCAGTTTAGTCAGATCATTGAAAATTGGCACAACGCTTACAAATATACTGCCACTTCTAGACCAGCCTTCAGTGTAGACCGTTCCATTACTAAATTCTCTGCAAATTGACATATTTTGAGAGAAATTAGTGTCAGTTCTCTAAAAAAAACTACATAAAAATAGACATATTATCCACCTTTCTCGTCATGACCCTGCTGCGAAGTGCCCTTCTATCTGAAATCCACAAGAATAATCAAAATCAGAATCAGAGACAAGGGCGGGATTATATCGTGAAATACGCAGCTAATCGAACATGAAGAAAACTGAAAAAAAAAATCTAGCGCACAAACACTGCTCGTCATGTATTGGTAGTTTGGCATCGGCACCTCCAGAAACGAGTAGCTCTCCTCCGGCCGAAAACCTCTGCGCTTGAAACGCCGAAGCATACTCATGGCGTTTCTGCTACTGGATAGAAAGCAAACTATTATAATTTTATAAAAAGATATCCGTATCTCTCTTCACACTTGTAGATAAGGACTTTTCTCGTTTATCCTTATCTCCCACAACCTGATTGTTGAGCAATTAAAAAAGGAAGCCTCTGGAACAATTTGGCATGATGACCGCTGCCGGCATCGTCCATTCTCATGCCTCCACTCAATCCGACCACTAATTACCACCATGCCCCACTCCTCACCTTATCTCCCATCTTTCTCGAGATATCATTAGTTTGAACACATGAGATTACTCCCGCATGGGCCAATTACAACAGGTGATATCATTAGTTTTTATACATGAAATTACTCCCGCATAGATCAATCACAACAAGTGTTTTGTAAAAAATGCATCTTGGTGCACGGGCATCTTACTAGTGTCTTTGCAAAAGTGTGAGTGGCTTGAGGACAATCCATCTTAGCCTTACGTTACAAATATGCAGATGACGTGAAGGCAGATACACCATCATCACCAACTCACATTTTTATAAAAGAATTGGACAGTCAGATGACGTGAAGGTAGGCACACCATCGTGACCAACTCACATTTTTATAGGAGTAGAAATTTTGGAATGGAGGGAGTACAACCCAAGAGGGCGACCTATTTTGACTGTTGAGTCTGTTGACTTTTTTCAAGGCATGATTCATATTTGGGTTTGATATTTTCCGAGATGTAATACAAATGTGCACCAAAATAAAGTGTGAGCCAAGTTAAAAAGAACAGTTTAGCTCTTCAAACAAAGAATGCTAAAAATCTAACATTGTACTCCCTCCGTCATAATTTTTTCGTCTTAGTTAAGACACTGCACAAGATACTTAACAAAAGATGAACACTGAGCTACGGCTAAATCACACAATAGCAGGTTTAAAGAAGCATGGCAAAATAATTTGTCTTAGTTAAGACAAGAATTTTACTACAGAGGGAGTACGAGTTTTGAGTTAGAAAACAAAACTAGGAAACTCAAAATGACCTTCCATACAATCTCTCTGTTCTGTGTACAAGACAATGTTGGAACTCAAAATGCTAAGAGAGAAATGAAGCATTGAGCTATTCACATTGGAAGTTGCATTTTTATGTTCTTGCTGTACCTGCACAGCGTAAATATGAACAGACAAACACTATGTGAGTGACCATGTCATGGTCTATTACATGCATAAAAACTTGACCAAAGATCTCATATTGAAACAACAAAAAAGACTCGTCACAAATAGCACATTGAACAATAGATGCAGCATCTAACACAGGACATCGACACAATTCAACATTCAAAACTGAAGGATTAACGTCCACGACAATTGTGCAAATAACATAACCAGGCATCATATAGTCTGCCTCGCAACATAGAAACATAAGAGTTCCAGTAGAAACCAACAAAAAAGCTAAGTTTGATGATCAGGGCTTCGCTTAGGGCAACAAATGGAGACTGTCACGCCTAGTTGCCGCTGGAAGAGGCTCCCTTGCTCCTTGGTGCGGCCTCAGTTCCTGAAGAACACATTCACAGGATTGCAGTTTAGCAAAACAGAGCTCACAATGGGTGGATATGCTGGCACATTTTATTAACAAGACTAAAGAGAGAAGAGAAGTATACCCTCTCTGAAGTTGCTCTTGAACCTCCTGGGCACATGGCGCATGTACCTCATCCTCCCGGTGCCGGTGGTCTTCCTCCTGATGGCCTTCACACTCCAGTTGTCTGTTTTTCAAGACAGAATCTTATCAGATGCAGAAGAAACATAACACTTACTAAATGAGAGATGTGCTTTAACTTATAAGAAGACAGTGAGAGCAATATGACAATCAATCTTAACTGCCCTGCACTAACTAAAACTTCATCACTAAAGGCTGGCTACAAATGTGTACTGCTTAGAACAGGATGAACATCTTAAATTTTAAGATCGATGATACATGTGAACAAACAGCCAAGTCATCCACCTTATTAATAGCTCTAGTTGCTGAACCTCTATCAGAGGTGTAACAGAGCTAGGTAAGATACTTATATGACAATTCATAACTAGAGTTGGGTCTTGCAGGAATTCCTTTTTACAGTCATTCCCAGCATCTTCAAACTATCATGCTTATGATCAAAGCCTAACACATCGTATCAAACAAGAACTACTCATCACAAATTAGAACCAGATAAAAACTACGGCACATCAAGCTACAGGCATACCACGTCGAGCCACAGAGCTAGCATGCATGCGATTCTAGGCAACAGCGACGGGGCTACCCCAACAGCACCGAAAACCTAAGCAATCACGGCCTCGCGCAGGCAGCACATACGAGAACCAAGCAACACATCTACCTAAACCAGCTAGGTCGACGGACCGGAATCGCGTGCTAAGATAGGGGAAGGGGATCTGGCCGCGGGACTTACACTTGCGGATGCGGGCGGCGGGGTAGCCGCACGAGGAGCAGGTGCTCTTCTGCAGGTGGAAGCTGCGGCGGCCGCAGCGGATGCACAGCGTGTGGGTCTTGTTCCGGCGCTTGCCGAAGCTGCCCGTTCCCTTCGTCTGCGCAAGAACAACAGCAAAGGAACAGTCAGAACTCGAGATCCATCTATCTAGACGAGAAGGAGCGCCGCGGAGGGAGGAGGCCTCCGCCGGAGCCGCGGCGATCCGCTCACCATTTCGCCTTCGCCTGTCGCCTCCGCGCCGCCTGCGCCGCCGCCGAGGGAGGAGGAGAGGAGGAAGAAGAGAGCACCAAAACCTAGCGGCTCGAGGAGGCGGCTTTATAGAGCCGCGCGGGGCTGCCCAAGGCCACATGGGCCCGGCCCGTTTGATAGGCTGCATCTCTCCGTGGACCTGTTTGTTATTATTCTAGCGGGGCCCCTGGGCATGACCACGGCGGCCCAACAAGGCCCATATCGCGATGCCCACCCACACGGGCACACAGAGTCCAGCATTCTAAAAAAAAGCCTCCTACTTGGGAATCTTGCTCCAGCGCACGCCGGCCGGATTGCCGGCCTCCCGCCGACGGCGCACCGCAGGAAGAGAGAACCGCAGCGAGAGATCAGCTCGGCTCGGCTGAGGATTTGCAGAGGGCGGCCATGGAGGAGGCGGAAGCTCCTCTCCCCTTCCCCACGGAGAAGCTCTCCATGGATCCAAATCGGTAAGCAGAAAGAAGAGAATCTGCTCTCGGATTTTCTTGGGTTGCTTGATGCGTATAGCTGGACTGATCCCCCGTTCGTTTCTTGATGACGGCAGGGATGGGGGAAGCCGAGGCGGCGTTGTGCTGGTGGCCACCGGCAGCTTCAATCCCCCCACCTACATGCACCTGCGCATGTTCGGTAAGCCTCAATCAACACTTGCTAATCTGCTGCACCTATCAGTGATTCAGTGTGGTACTGTGTTTAGTACTAGTAAGTCTCAAGAACAGCCTAAGAATGGGATCAGCAAAGTGAGAAGAGTACCTCTTACCCCATCTTTTGATGTGTTTCGTTCATATAGAGTTGGCGAAGGATGAGTTGCAGCAGCGAGGGTACTGTGTTTTGGGTGGGTACATGTCCCCGGTGAACGATGCATATAAGAAGAAGGTACTATGAACTGGAAATGTGTATCAATTTGTGTTCATGGTTGACGCCGTTCTCGTGACTGAATTCGCAATTTGGGGCTGGTTAGGACCTCTTGCCCGCTGCTCACCGGGTTCGCCTCTGCGAATTGGCGTGTGGAAGCTCATCTTTTGTGATGGTTGATCCGTGGGAGGTAACCTCATTTTTCATTTTGCGCTGTCACATAATGTATTTTCAGTTTGGATGATGTGGGTATTTGATGCACACATTCTTGTGTCTTGATACAGACAATGCAGAAAGGTTATCAGCGCACCTTGACCGTTCTCTCGAGGGTTGCGAACTCTCTGTGCAAGGACAGCTTAGCTGATCAAGGTATATGGCAAGATTTTTTGTTGCAATACAGTAATACCTTCTCTCACACTGTTCAGTGATCATTCAAATGTGTCGGTGCATTTTCCCTGTATATAAATCCGTCCTTTACAACATGCATTTTCTGTCAGGTGATGTCAGGGTAATGCTGTTATGTGGTTCTGACCTTCTGGAGTCATTCAGCACGCCAGGGGTTTGGATTCCAGATCAGGTATAAAACTTGAACATTTTTTGGTATCCACAATTCGACATACAAAATTTGTGCACCCCTTATTTATAAATCACAGTGTCCTATTTAATTGTTGTTTGAATTGCCCTTATCGAAGAAGTAACTTTGATGCACAACCTTTTCTGTTTCCAGGTCAGGGCCATATGTAAAGACTTTGGTGTTGTTTGTATACGTAGGGAAGGAAAAGATGTTCAAAAGCTAATATCCAGCAGCGAGACACTGCAAGAATGCAGGGTGAGAAACTTCTAGCTTGAGGAGCTTACTTACCCGACTGACTGATGATTTTTACTCACATGTGTGTTTCCCCATGTATGTTTTTCAGGATAACATCATTTCGGTTGATGAGATTGTGCCAAATCAGATCAGTTCATCTAGAGTAAGGTGACATTTTTATCTATGTTGCTTCCTGTATAATTAGATGCTATTACTACCTTCAGTTTTTCATTTATTTGATGTATCATTGTTGATTCCTGTATTCATTTATCAAATTGCAGAGAATGTATAAGAAAACATCTCTCAATAAAGTATCTTACTTGCGATGAAGTAATCGAGTACATTAGAGAGCACAAACTTTACATGGAAACAGAAGAGGGTGATACCAAATCATGACAATGGTAATATTTACCTCTACCCAGCAGTCTTTCCGTACTTTCTATTTTCCAGATGCATGTTTTTATATACAATGTCCTCAGTGAGAATCCTTGGTTCTAAAACTTACATTTTATCGCTTCGCAGTTGCAAGCCTTTTGAAACGACCATGTAGCAAGGACTGACACCTTGGGCATCGATGTTATGATACAATCTGAACTATCAGCGACGAGCTACGATTATCTGAAGTAAAAGGGCCTGACTGCCTTATTATTATTAGCATCATGACTGGATGTAAATGTATGGAGACCAGTATGCCATACACAATATTTACTAGTAGAAGGTTCTTGAATCTTCCTTACATTGTTGTCAATGTATCAGTCTTTCGACCAACAGAATATATTGCTAATAAAGCATTTATATGACATGAAACTCTCGGTCACAGTAATAGTCTGCCATTTTGTTTCATCCTCTATATGTACCAAGGTATTATTCAGTAAGTAATTTGATGTGCTACACAATTCAGCTACACTCTGTAATCCTAGCCAACAACACTAGCAGCCGCTCCTAGCTGCCTACCATCAGCAGCAGCAGCAGCAACAGAAGGCATTGCCTCTCTGCCATGAGGCTTCATGAGGGCCTCCCGGCTGCAGCTCGCCGGCACGACGGGCAGGATCCCGCCGGGGTTGAGCGGGAAGAGCGTCCCAAAGTACCCGTCGGCGATGGCGGCCATGTCGCAGGTCTCGGCGGCGCCGGGCAACTGGTAGATCTCCCGCATGTAGGCGTGGAGGCTGGGGTACTCAACCAGCTTCCTCCGGCTGCACCGGAACAGTGGGTTGTACACCAGGTCGAACCTTATGAGCGTGGTGAAGAGGCACACGTCGGCCAGCGTCACGCCGGCGCCGGCGCACAGGTACCGGGACCCGGAGAGGTGGTCCTCGAGCATGTCCAGCGCGTCGAACAGCTCGCCCGCCGCCGCGTCGTAGGCCGCCTGGCTCTGCGCGAACCCGCACCGGTACACGCCGTTGTTGACGCTCGGGTAGATGACGCCGTACCAGCGGTCGATCTCCTCGCGGTGCTCCGGCGGCCAGAGGTCGAGGCCTCCGGCGCCGTCGTCCACGAGCGTGCAGAGGAACTTGGCGATCTCGATGCTCTCGTTGCAGACCACCTCGCGGCGGTCGGCGTCCCAGAGCATGGGCACGGACGCCCGGCCCTCGAACCCGCCGCGCCGGGCGGCGTACACGTCCCGGAGCCTGTGGGAGCCGTAGAGCGCGTCGGGGCTCTCCGGCGTGAAGGACCACGCGCCGTCGTCGCCCGGGACGGCCACGGAGACGGGGAGGCGGGGCCCCAGGCCGAGGAGGGCCCGGACGAGGAGCGCGCGGTGGGCCCAGGGGCAGGGAAGGCCGACGTAGAGGTGGAGGCGCGCGCCGGGGCCGGGCGCGGGCTGCGCGACGGCCGGGAAGCGGGACGGGGTGCGGGTGAAGGCGCCCGTGGCCGGGTCGGAGGGCGCGAGCTGGCGCATGAGGAGCCGCCACGCCGAGGTCCAGCCGTGGCGCACGGCGAGCACGAGCTGCGACGGCGGCAGCGCGCGGCCCCACAGCACGCGGGTCAGCGCGGTCAGCGGGTCCTCCTGCGATGCGGCGATGCGGCTGAGGCGGCGCGAGGAGTGAAGGGGCGTCCCCGCCGGTCGCCGGAGCTGGAGGCGGGGCGGCGGAGGCTGCGGGGACCACATGGCCGGAGAGGCTCGGTGCGCCGCGATAGGCGACATCGAGGAGAGTGTGTGGACGAGGACGGAGGGAGAGAGGTGGGTGGGACCGTGGGAGTGGGACGAGGGATAAGGAAGGCCCAACCATCTCACGTTGGGCTTACACACACACATTCAGCCCGTTTTGCTTGTTGGGTCCCATCTTACCCGAGCAAACAGCCCAAGAACTAGGGTTTCTAATTTCTAAATTTCAAATTTCAAAACAGTTTCTAAACAACATATATTAACTGGTCACGATTCGTCCACAGTTTTTCTTCATGTAAGCTGCGCCAAAAATGCAAAAAGAAAAGCCTGTGGCAAATTAAGCATGTCACACTGAAAGCACCGAAGGTTCTCGAGATTATTATTTTTTGTTTCATGGCATTTTTCGTCTTTGCTCGTCGTTTTCTCATGACGAAAAATGAGCTGCAGGTCAGCCTCTCCGCAACGGGTAGAAACCTTTGCATATGGTAGGTGATTATGAGCCAGATAGTGGAAAGCCAAAAAAGGGTAATATTAAATGTGGCATTCAACATATACTATACTTGTACCCCTGCGAAATCTTATAATAAATTGCACATGTCATGGTTTATAGTATGCGTTGCACTGTCACTATAAATAAAATGGTGTTTATGGTATGCATTAGTGTCTTTCCTTTTTCAAATTTATTGGATGTAATTAATATCATCCTTCGATAGCCCCTGGTCGATGGCTATATATACCGCCTAGCACATGTCCTACCTTAGAAACACAGTGCAAGTCCACAACACTATACTCTCAAAGATCAAGTCGATGTCGAAAGTGGCGCCATCTGGAGATGCCACATCAAGAAGCCCGCCCGCAGCTAATGCAGACGGACAAGGCCAGCCCGGGGCTCCTGGATTTGATAACCAGGAGATCGGGCCTAAAGAAAATGTCGAGGTGGTTAACTCCCCGGCTCCATCAACTCAAGAGCTCCAAGCACCGCCGCCGCCGCCGCCGCCAGTCGTTGTCCCGACCTTACGCCATGGGTCACTAGTCAATACAGTCATTGGAGATGACATGCCCTTGCAATTGTCTGGCCCCAACACATCGGGCAATGTGGTCCTGACCCAGCAGCCTCCTGGCGAGATGTCAATCAATGGTTCAGAAGTCGCGCCCGTATTGGGGCGTTGGGAAGTCCAGAAATCGGGGGTCAACCATTACCTGAATGAGGCCCAGCAAGATGCGATGAAGTACCTGAATGACAAGGCCCACGAGATGCAGCTCGGCGTTATACGGATGACGGGCGCCTTTGGTCCCGGGATGGAGGTAATTTTACTTATGCATCTGATTTCTACATAGATGTATAGCCAGTAGCTCTCAAGGTGCGGCCCAGAACTAAATCCGGTCTGCACCATGAGTCATGTATCTCAACTTAGCACTTTCGTGCACGCTAGCCCCCGAGCTGGAGTCCGGTTTAACACAAACTGGGTTGTAGTTCGTCTTAATTTTGACCAAGATAAAACAATTGTGCATTAGCCCCCGAGACACAGGCGAGGCAGAATGTCCACCTTGGGAATCAAAATCAAAATCTCCTCGGGAATAGATTTTTTTAGTCAAAATCAGTGATCCAATAGCCCCCAAGACTCAGATCGGGCTGGAGGGCTGGTTTGAGGGTCGATACTCTCCTCGTAAAACTCAAACTTAGATTAAACCGATGTGCAGTAACCCTCAAGACTTAGGTTGCTTTAGCAAACCGACCTTAGGATTGAATCTTCTTAGAGTAACACGTACTAGCTACCTTTGAATTAACGCAAATCCAGTAGCCCTCAAGACTCGTGTCGGGCTGCAAAGGTCGGCCTGGGGATCAATTTCTCTTAGTAGGAGGCCTTATCCATGTTAACCTTCCTGTAACTTGGAATTTTTTTATACAGGCTGCAGCTCGGGACAACAAGCGTTTGGAGAACGAGATAGCCCGGCTCAAGACACTACTCGCCGAAGCCGAGCATAAGAATGAAAATCTCTCCAAAACTCTTAGTGATTCCATGGGTAAGCTCGACTATTCCTACGGCAACTCCTTCCATATATAACTTGCATATTTGCAAAATTTGTGCTGACCACCTCCAAACTTGAATGCAGTAGTTGAAAGGCGTATGACCGAGTTGAGGAACCAGCTCAATTCTAGCAACCAACAGCTCCACGACATCCAAAAAGAGGCCCAAAAGACTACTGCCAAACTTGTGCAAGAACAAGAGGCGTGCCAGGCCGCCCGGGATGCATCCGACCTACTTCAGCAGGAGGTCAAGAAGAGCCAGACTGAGTGTGACCAGCTGAAGGCTGAGAAGACCAGACTGGGTGACCAAATTAAACTGCTCGAGTATAGTCTGAAGGAATCCAACCTCGTCCGTCGCAATGCTCGAGACGAAGTAGAGCAAGCCAAGCAGATTGTCGCTGGTCAACCATATCTTCTCCAATGTCGATTTGGAAGCAATAGCTATGCCGCGCTAACTCAGATTTGGCACCACGCAGAGATCTTCGCCGACCTGCCCCAGAGTGCTGCGAGCGCCCACAAGTACTATCAAGAGCTCAATGATCCTGAGCAGGAAATACTCCGGGCTTTCTGGTCGCAGTTCCAAGAAACCAGCCGGCTTGACCTTCTCCCCGATAGACTGAAGCAAATTGGCGAGCTGCTCAATCTGATCAAGCCAACAATGGAAGAGATATTTATGACATTGTGGCCAGGGGATGACGTTCCGACCAACTTCTTCGACTTAGCAATCCGACTCCAGCGCGCCTCGCCCCAGATAATGAAGTGGAAGTCTTCAAAGAACGAGAAGAGGCTCGCTAAGCATGGGCAACGCTAAAGGCCCACTATCCCTGCCTCGGTCTTGGCCCCATTTGTAGTTGCAAACCCTATGGTTGCCAATGGCGTAGATGTGATGTGACCAAAAGAGCGAATCGACGATGCCAATTATTTTTCCCAATATTCCATGGCACAGGACAATTGCAATCAGTATTTCTTCTTAATCCTCAGTAGTTCTCAATTTACAAAATCTGACCCAAGTACAGAAGATGGCAGCAGCTATTTCTTTTTTTCTTTTTCTTTCCTTTTTGACGGGAAGGCCTTACGGCTGGCAGCAGCTATTTCTTTGCTCTATTCTAGTCGCATGTACGTCCTAATAAAACACCAGCAAAGGAGCACCCACGTTGACAAGAGTAGAGTAGGGCTTTCGGCCTTAACTCCTCGACATCCATCAGGACTGCGTTTGCAACAAAGGAGCACCCATGTTTGACAACTCATCCGAACTAGCAGACAAGCGTAGAGTGGGGCGACGCAGCTTGGCCAAGACACAAGTCAAAAAAGCTCAAGACAAAAAAAAGCTTGCCAAAACAACTAAGGAAGAACACTTAGAGCATCCAATAGATGATGTAGAGGCAAAAATAACTAACTTTTGCACCTCTGAGACCTAAAAACCCACCTCTAACATATGATCTAGATGCAAAAAAAAAACATCTCTGCCTCCCGGAGATGTAAAATACAACACCTCGAGATGCAAATTTGCATCTCCACCTACATGAGATGTAAAATCGGCGGTCACTCGCCAATTGCCCAACTGCCTTCATTCGGCTTCCGCCCGCTCGAGCCCCCACCCCACAGGGGCTCCGCCTTCTTTTTGGGTGGGCCTGGGGATGTCAGAATCTGACGTTTCTCGTGTCCGGGCTCCCGCAACTCCCCTTCCTCCACGTTCGGTCTCGGTTTGCGGAAAAATCATAGTCCGGACAGCGCCGCAAACCGATGCAGAACCGCGTTGGATAGACTTTGCACTCCGGACAGCTGAGTCCAAACGGATGCAGGCGGTTTGAGGGTCAGCGTTGGAGATGGCCTAACGTACTAGAGGCTAATGAGCGTTTCACCGTGCTGTTTTTCATTGATGGAATCTTTCTATTCTCTAGCAGGTTATCGTAGTTGGTTGTTTAGTTTTGGTTTTGTCTGTGTTGCCTTAGGTTTTAATTATGTTTCGTGGTATTTTTTCGTTCATCTATCGTTAAGGACGGTATTTACTTTGAGAGGAGAGTAAACTTGTTCACTGCGTGGTTGTGATATTTGTACATGTTTTGTCCTCGGTGTTAAACGGTATTTAGAAGCCGCCATTCCAAAAACAATGCAATTACTGCTCTCTCTCTCTCTCTCTCTCTCTCTCTCTCAGCTTGGCTTCCCGTTCCACTCACTTGCTTTGTATTTTTTTCGCTCGCTCCACATGCTAGCTCATAAAAGCTGGCTACCTTTTTTATTTGACAAAGTTCTATAATCATAAGATGTTCACGATTTTTTTAAAATCTTGAATTTTTTGAATTTTGTAAATTAAAAATCATCATTCCTTCAAAATTTCAAAGATTACAAAAAATGTTATAATTTTGAAATAAAGTTATCAAATTGAAAAATATTCACATGCTTAAAAATATTCATGAACTTCATGAATGACCCCCCCCCCCAACAAACGGGGTCCATTTGGAGAGAGAAAACATCCAAGCTCTTCCAAGGCTTCAATTCTTGAGAGCTTAGTAACTTAGTAGATGCTAGTACCCCTTCGTTCCTGCTCTCTTGTGAACTCATGATACGTCTACAACGTATCTATATTTTTTGATTGCTCCATGCTATATTATCTACTGTTTTGGACAATATTTGGCTTTATTATCCACTTTTATATTATTTTTGGGACTAACCTACTAACCGGAGGCCCAGCCCAGAATTGTTGTTTTTTTTGCCTATTTTAGGGTTTCAAAGAAAAGGAATATCAAACGGAGTCCAAACGGAATGAAACCTTCGGAAACGTGATTTTCTCAACGAACAAGACCCAGGAGACTTGGACCCTACGTCAAGACACAAAAGAGGAGGCCACGAGGTAGGGGGCGCGCCTACCCCCCCCCCCCCCCCCAGGCGCGCCCTCCAACCTCGTGGGCCCCTTGTTGCTCCACCGACGTACTCCTTCGTCCTATATATACCTACGTACCCCCAAACGATCAGATACGGAGCCAAAACCCTAATTCCACCGTCGCAACTTTCTGTATCCACGAGATCCCATCTTGGGGCCTGTTCCGGAGCTCCGCCGGAGGGGGCATCGATCACGGAGGGCTTCTACATAATCACCATAGCCCCTCCGATGAAGTGTGAGTAGTTCACCTCAGACCTACGGGTCCATAGTTATTAGCTAGATGGCTTCTTCTCTCTTTTTGGATCTCAATACAATGTTCTCCCCCTCTCTCATGGAGATCTATTCGATGTAATCTTCTTTTTGCGGTGTGTTTTTTGAGACCGATGAATTGTGGGTTTATGATCAAGTCTATCTATGAATAATATTTGAATCTTCTCTGAATTCTTTTATGTATGATTGGTTATCTTTGCAAGTCTCTTTGAATTATCAGTTTGGTTTGGCCTACTAGATTGATCTTTCTTGCAATGGGAGAAGTGCTTATCTTTGGGTTCAATCTTGCGGTGTCCTTTCCCAGTGACAGTAGGGGCAACAAGGCACGTATTGTATTGTTGCCATCGAGGGATAACAAGATAGGGTTTTCATCATATTGCATGAGTTTATCCCTCTACATCATGTCATCTTGCTTAAGGCGTTACTCTGTTTTCATTAACTTAATACTCTAGATGCATGCTGGATAGCGGTCGATGAGTGGAGTAATAGTAGTAGATGCAGGCAGGAGTCGGTTTACTTGTCTCGGACGTGATGCCTATATACATGATCATACCTAGATATTCTCATAACTATGCTCAATTCTGTCAATTGCAAAATAGTAATTCGTTCACCCACCGTAGAATACTTATGCTCTTGAGAGAAGCCACTAGTGAAACCTATGGTCCCGGGGTCTATCTTCATCATATTAATCTTCCAATACTTAGTTATTTCCTTTGCTTTCTACTTTGCTTTTATTTTACTTTGCATCTTTATCATAAAAATACCAAAAAAATTATCTTATCATATCTATCAGATCTCACTCTCGTAAGTGTCCGTGTAGGGATTGACAACCCCTCATCGCGTTGGTTGCGAGGATTTATTTGTTTTATGCAGGTACGAGGGACTCGCGCGTAGCCTCCTACTGGATTGATACCTTGGTTCTCAAAAACTGAGGGAAATAATTACGCTACTTTGCTGCATCATCCCTTCCTCTTCGGGGAAAACCAACGCAGTGCTCAAGAGGTAGCAAGAAGGATTTTTGGCGCCGTTGCCGGGGAGTCTACGCAAAAGTCAATATACCAAGTACCCATCACAATCCCTATCTCCTGCATTACATTATTTACCATTTGCCTCTCATTTTCCTCTCCCCCACTTCACCCTTGCCGTTTTATTTGCCCTCTCTCTCTGTCCTCCCTCTCTTTCTCTATTTGCTTCTTTTTGCCCACTTGCTTGTGTGTTAGTTTGCTTGCTTGTCTCGATGGCTCAAGATAACACTAAATTGTGTGACTTTACCAATACCAACAACAATGATTTTATTAGCACTCCGATTGCTCCTCTTACCGATGCTGA
Source organism: Triticum urartu (assembly GCF_056163025.1). Lineage (NCBI taxonomy): Eukaryota > Viridiplantae > Streptophyta > Magnoliopsida > Poales > Poaceae > Triticum > Triticum urartu. The sequence continues at coordinate 582,151,409 of NC_141878.1, read as the reverse complement.
ATCTTGTGAAATTAATACTGCTTTGCTGAATCTTGTCATGAAAGATCTGTTTTCCGGCCTTCCTAGTGAAGATGCCGCTACCCATATGAATAGATTCATTGATTTGTGTGATATGCAAAAGAAGAAAGATGTGGATAACGATATTTTTAAATTGAAGCTATTTCCTTTTTCGCTTAGAGTTCGTGCTAAAGCTTGGTTTTCGTCTTTCCCTAAAAATAGTATTGATTCATGGAATAAGTGCAAAGATGCTTTTATCTCTAAGTATTTTCCTCCCGCTAAGATCATCTCCCTTAGAAACGATATTATGAATTTTAAACAACTTGATTATGAACATGTTGCACAAGCTTGGGAGAGGATGAAATTAATGATACGTAATTGCCCTACTCATGGTTTGAATTTCTGGATGATTATACAATTTTTTTTATGCTGGATTGAATTTTGCTTCTAGAAATCTTTTAGATTCAGCCACGGGAGGCACTTTTATGGAAATCACTTTAGGAGAAGCTACTAAACTCCTAGATAATATTATGGTTAATTATTCTCAATGGCATACTGAAAGATCTACTAATAAAAAGGTGCATGTGATAGAAGAAATTAATGTTTCGAGTGGAAAGATGGATGAACTTATGAAATTATTTGCTAGTAAAAGTGTTTCTTCTGATCCTAATGATATGTCCTTGCGTACTTTGATTGAGAATAATAATGAATCTATGGATGTGAATTTTGTTGGTAGGAACAATTTTGGTAACAACGCGTATAGAGGAAATTTTAATCCTAGGCCTTATCCTAGTAATCCCTCTAATAATTATGGTAGTTCCTACAACAATTCTTATGGAAATTATAACAAGATGCCCTCTGATTTTGAATCTAATATTAAAGAATTTATTACTTCGCAAAAGAATTTCAATGCTTTGATTGAAGAAAAATTGCTTAAGATTGATGAGTTGGCTAGGAACGTTGATAGAATTTCTCTTGATGTCGATTCTTTGAAACTTAGATCTATTCCACCTAAGCATGATATCAATGAGTCTCTCAAGTCCATGAGAATTTCCATTGATGAGTGCAAAGAAAGAACCGCTGGGATGCGTGCTAAAAAAGATGCCTTTATAAGAGCGTGTTCCTCTAGTTCTTATGAAAATAAAGATGAAGATCTAAAAGTTATTGATGTGTCCCCTATTAAATCTTTGTTTTGCAATATGAATCTTAATAATGATGGGACTGAATATGATCCACCTTTGCCTAGAAGATGTTCCGAGAATTCGGAGTTTTTAGATCTTGATGCTAAAATTGATGAAAGTGGGGTCGAAGAAATTAATACCCTAGATGTAAACCCACTATTTTGGATTTCAAGGAATTTAATTATGAAAATTACTCTTTGATTGATTGTATTTCCTTGTTGCAATCCATGCTAAATTCTCCTCATGCTTATAGTCAAAATAAAGCGTTCACTAAACATATCGTTGATGCCTTGATGCAATCTTATGAAGAAAAACTTGAATTAGAAGTTTCTATTCCTAGAAAACTTTATGATGAGTGGGAACCAACTATTAAAATTAAAATTAAATATCATGAATGCTATGCTTTATGTGATTTGGGTGCTAGTGTTTCCACAATTCCAAAGACTTTGTGTGATTTGTTAGGTTTCCATGATTTTGATGATTGCTCTCTAAACTTGCACCTTGCGGATTCTACTATTAAGAAACCTATGGGAAGAATTAATGATGTTCTTATTGTTGCAAATAGGAATTATGTGCCCGTAGATTTTATTGTTCTTGACATAGATTGCAATCCTTCATGTCCTATTATTCTTGGTAGACCTTTCCTTAGAATGATTGGTGCAATTATTGATATGAAGGAAGGAAATATTAGATTCCAATTTCCGTTAAGGAAAGGCATGGAACACTTTACTAGAAAGAAAATTAAATTACCTTATGAATCTATTATGAGAGCCACTTATGGATTGCCAACCAAAGATGGCAATACCTAGGTCTATCCTTTCTTGTTATGCCTTGCTAGGGGCGTTAAATGATAGCGCTTGTTGGGAGGCAACCCAATTTTATTTTTATTCCTTCCTTTTTGCTCCTGTTTAGTAATAAATAATTTATTTAGACTCTGTTTATGTTGTGTTTTTTGTGTTTAATTAGTTTTTGTGCCAAGTAGAACCGTTGGGAAGACTTGGGGAAAGTCTTGTTAATCTTGCTGTAAAAAACAGAAACTTTAGTGCTCACGAGAACTGCTGTCATTTTTATTTGGAAAGTGATATTTAGTTAATTATTTTTGCATATGATAAATATATAAATTCCTCACGTCCAGCAATTTACTTTAGAATTTTTGGGGTTACAGATCTTGCGCTAGCTACAGATTACTACAGACTGTTCTGTTTTTGACAGATTCTGTTTTTCGTGTGTTGTTTGCTTATTTTGATGAATCTATGGCTAGTAAAATAGTTTATAAACCATAGAGGAGTTGGAATACAGTAGGTTTAACACCAATATAAATAAATAATGAGTTCATTACAGTACCTTGAAGTGGTGTTTTGTTTTCTTTCGCTAATGGAGCTCACGAGATTTTCTACTTTAAGTTTTGTGTTGTGAAGTTTTCAAGTTTTGGGTAAAGATTTGATGGATTATGGAACAAGGAGTGGCAAGAGCCTAAGCTTGGGGATGCCCATGGCACCCCCAAGATAATCTAAGGATACCCAAAAGCCAAAGCTTGGGGATGCCCCGGAAGGCATCCCCTCTTTTCGTCTACTTCTATCGGTAACTTTACTTGGAGCTATATTTTTATTCACCACATGATATGTGTTTTGCTTGGAGCATCTTGTATGATTTTAGTATTTGCTTTTTAGTTTACCACAATCATCCTTGCTGTACACACCTTTTTAGAGAGCCATACATGATTTGGAATTTGTTAGAATACTCTATGTGCTTCACTTATATCATTTGAGTTATATAATTTTGCTCTAGTACTTCACTTATATCTTTTAGAGCACGGTGGTGGATTTGTTTTATAGAAAATATTGATCTCTCATGCTCCACTTAGATTATTTTGAGAATCTTAAATATCATGGTAATTTGCTTAAATAATCCTAATATGCTTGGTATTCAAGAATAGTAAAAACTTTCTTATGAGTGTGTTGAATGCTATGAGAAGTTTGATGCTTGATAATTGTTTTGAGATATGAAGATGGTTATATTAAAGTTGTGCTAGTTGAGTAGTTGTTAATTTGAGAAATACTTGTGTTAAGGTTTGTGATTCCCGTAGCATGCACGTATGGTGAACCGTTATGCGATGAAGTCGGAGCATGATTTATTTTTTGATTGTCTTCCTTATGAGTGGCGGTCGGGGAGAGCGATGGTCTTTTCCTACCAATATATCCCCCTAGGAGCATGCGCGTAATACTTTGCTTTGATAACTTGTAGATTTTTGCAATAAGTATATGAGTTCTTTATGACTAATGTTGAGTCCATGGATTATACGCACTTTTCTCACCCTTCCACCTTTGCTAGCCTCTCTAATACCGTGCACCTTTCACCGGTATCATACACCCGCCATATACCTTCCTCAAAACAGCCACCATACCTACCTATTATGGCATTTCCATAGCCATTCCGAGGTATATTGCCATGCAACTTTCCACCGTTCTGTTTATTATGACACACTCCATCATTGTCATATTGCTTAGCATGATCATGTAGTTGGCATCATATTTGTGGCAAAGCCACCATTCATAATTCTTTGATACGTGTCACTCTTGATTCATTGCATATCCCGGTACACCCCCGGAGGCATTCATATAGAGTCATATTTTGTTCTAAGTATCGAGTTGTAATTGTTGAGTTGTAAGAAAAATAAAAGTGTGATGACCATCATTATTAGAGCATTGTCCCAGTGAGGAAATGATGATGGAGACTATGATTCCCCCATAAGTCAGGATGAGACTCCGGACGAAAAAAAGGAAAAGAGGCCATAAGAAAAAAATAGAAAAGGCCCAAATAAAAAAATGAGAGAAAAAGAGAGAAGGGACAATGTTACTATCCTTTTACCACACTTGTGCTTCAAAGTAGCACCATGATATTCATGATAGAGAGTCTCCTATGTTATCACTTTCAAATACTAGTGGGAATTTTTCATTATAGAACTTGGCTTGTATATTCCAATGATGGGCTTCCTCAAAATGCCCTAGGTCTTCATGAGCAAGCAAGTTGGATGCACACCCACTTAGTTTCTTTTGTTGAGCTTTCATATACTTATAGCTCTAGTGCATCCGTTGCATGGCAATCCCTACTCACTCATATTGATATCTATTGATGGGCATCTCCATAGCCCGTTGATACGCCTAGTTGATGTGAGACTATATTCTCCCTTTTTGTCTTCCCCACAACCACCATTCTATTCCACTTATAGTGCTATATCCATGGCTCACGCTCATGTATTGCGTGAAGATTGAAAAATTTTGAGAATGCCAAAAGTATGAAACAATTGCTTGGCTTGTCATCGGGTTGTGCATGATTTAAATACTTTGTGTGATGAATATAGAGCATAGCCAGACTATATGATTTTGTAGGGATAAATTTCTTTGGCCATGTTATTTTGAGAAGACATGATTGCTTTGTTAGTATACTTGAAGTATTATTATTTTTATGTCAATATTAAACTTTTATCTTGAATCTTTCGGATCTGAATATTCATACCACAATTAAGAAGAATTACATTAAAATTATGCCAAGTAGCACTCCGCATCAAAAATTCTGTTTTTATCATTTACCTACTCGAGGACGAGCAGAAATTAATCTTAGGGATGCTTGATACGTTTAATTTTTGATTGCTCCATGCTATATTATCTACTTTTGTGGACATTATTGGGATTTATTATCCACTTTTATATTATTTTTGGGACTAACCTACTAACCGGAGGCCCAGCCCAGAATTGCTGTATTTTGCCTATTTTAGGGTTTTGAAGAAAAGGAATATCAAACGGAGTCCAAACGGAATGAAACCTTCGGGAATGTGATTTTCTCAACGAACAAGACCCAGGAGACTTTGACCCTACGTCAAGACACAAAAGAGGAGGCCACGAGGTAGGGGGGCGTGCCTACCCCACCCCCCAGGCGCGCCCTCCACCCTCGTGGGCCCCCTATTGCTCCACCGACGCACTCCTTCCTCCTATATATACCTACGTACCCCCAAACGATCAGATACGGAGCCAAAACCCTAATTCCACCGCCGCAACTTTCTGTATCCACGAGATCCCATCTTGGGGCCTGTTTTGGAGCTCCGCCGGAGGGGGCATCGATCACGGAGGGCTTCTACATCATCACCATAGCCCCTCCGATGAAGTGTGAGTAGTTCACCTCAGACCTACGGGTCCATAGTTATTAGCTAGATGGCTTCTTCTCTCTTTTTGGATCTCAATACAATGTTCTCCCCCTCTCTCATGGAGATCTATTCAATGTAATCTTCTTTTTGCGGTGTGTTTGTTGAGATCGATGAATTGTGGGTTTATGATCAAGTCTATCTATGAATAATATTTGAATATTCTCTGAATTCTTTTATGTATGATTGGTTATCTTTGCAAGTCTCTTTGAATTATCAGTTTGCTTTGGCCTACTAGATTGATCTTTCTAGCAATGGGAGAAGTTCTTAGCTTTGGGTTCAATCTTGCGGTGTCCTTTCCCAGTGATAGTAGGGGCAGCATGACACGTATTGTAGTGTTGCCATTGAGGATAAAAAGATGGGGTTTTCATCATATTGCATGAGTTTATCCCTCTACATCATGTCATCTTGCTTAAGGCGTTACTTTGTTTTCATTAATTTAATACTCTAGATGCATGCTGGATAGCGGTCGATGAGTGGAGTAATAGTAGTAGATGCAGGCAGGAGTCGGTCTACTTGTCTCGGATGTGATGCCTATATACATGATCATACCTGGATATTCTCATAAC